>NC_132913.1:25934336-26251235 GCF_047675955.1 Chlorocebus sabaeus
GGGCAAGCATCCAGGCCAGGATCTCCTCTAACTGACCAGAGGAACAGGAAGCTGTCCTGGGTAGAACAGAGGCACCCTCTAACTAGCTTGAGGATTCCTAGGACTGCAGTGTTGAGTGCAGACTGTAGGGGGCAGTGGGAGGAGAGATCCTCCAATAGTTAAGGAGTTCCTGCAATGTTCAGACTCCAGCTGAACAATCAAGAAGGCCCAGTCTAGGCTAGTAGGTGGAAGTGCTGTGCGGTGGTTATATTCTAGACAACGTTTAGAAGGTGGTGCTGATAGCATGTGCTGATGGATTGCCAAGGTGTGATCTTTGCTCAAGAGATTTTGGCTGGTCTTGTAAGAATAAAACAAAGTAAATAAACTGCCTACAATTACTCAAAATTACTCAGCTCTTTCCACCTTTCTTTGAGGTTATTTGGCCTCTGTAGCTCAAGCCTCTGCAAGTGCTCAGCGTATGCAGAATCTGGTCAACAGTGGTACTGGGTGATTTTTCAGCTATTGCCTATTGCCTCCTGTGTCCTTGTCTACTTGTTTTCTGGGTGAACAAAAACAAAAAGGTTAAGTACCACATTATTTTATATCTATCACCAGGGCAAGCAAAGGCAAAAACTGCTTGAGACAAGATATTTTCTTTCCCACAAGACTGAGGAGATTTATTGTAGGGTTTCACATTAAAGCAAAGCTAAGCAACACAAACAGACAAGCAAGCAAAGCGAGCAGACAAACAAACCGGGTGCATTTCTCAAAGCTCAAAGCCCTCATCCAAGGAACTTTAATGAAGCCTTGAAAAGCAGACAGCAGTGGCAGAGGATTTAGTTCCAGGAGGGAGAAATTTTAGAAAAATTCATTGAAGATTATACATACTGGAAAATGAATGAAAATCATGGTTGGGTGTATTTAGCAGAATACTTGGCATTTGAGGGAAAAAAATCAGCCCATTTGGCTCAAACCTCTCCCTGAAATCTAGTTCTCAATGATTACGCCATGAGGCCGCTCTTCTCTGAGTGAAGTTTTTATGTTAAGCCAACTGTGAGGGGAGCAGCCTTGGTTCTTCCTAACGCCCTGCTTTCCCAAGCTCTATCTCCATGTGGAACGCTGGGCCTTGTCTTTTCTAGGGTGGGCATCTCACAGGCCCCCTGGCTTTACTTCATAAAGGGAAACCGACATGTGTTGGGCCCCGCCTCCTGTCAGGACCCTGGTACTCAATGGAATTGTTACAGTACCATTGTAGGTGGAGTATCATTATTTCCGCTTCTAAGAGGTGGTGCTGGAGAGAAGCTGGGCCACTCGCCCACACCTCGCAGCTGTTACTTCATGATAGCAGGGTGCAGCTGAGCTGCCACGGATCCCAGGCTTTTTGGCCTCCCCTAGCCTTCCTCCCAGCACATTCTCCATTGCTGACTGGTATTTTACACTGACTTCCCCCAGATTATTTCACCATTGCTCCTAAAACATTCAGGTCATAAGTTCTGTTTTCTTGTTTTTAACTTTTATTTTAAGTTCAGAGGTACATGTGCAGGTTTATTACATAGATACGCTTGTGTCATGGGGATTTATTGTACAGATTATTTCATCACTCAGGTATTAAGCCTAGTATCCATTAGTTATTTTTCCTGATCCTCTTACTCCTCCCACCCTGCACTCTCTGAAAGGCCTCAGTGGGTGTTGTTCCCCTCTACGTGTCCATGTGTGCTTACCATTTAGTTCCCACTTATAAGTGAAAGTATGTGGTATTTGGCTTTCTGTTCCTTGTTAGTTCCAGCTCCATCCATGTCCCTGCAAAGGCATGTCATGGTTTCTCAATACTTTTATACAGAAGAGTTGTAGTAGAACATTCTATCAACTTTAGGGAATGTTGCATCCATTTAGCATGACTCTGTTTTCTGCCAATCAGTATCATGTCTTCAGAGGCTATAGGATGTGATGAGGCTACGGGAAGTAGTGAACTCAGGTCTGATCACCAAACCACTGCTGTTGAATGGGGTGATTGTATGTGTGTGTGTGCATGCTTGTGTGCTTACAAACATTGCAAATAGCCTAATCCCCTTGTGGGGCAGAGCTCAGCAGGTCATTGTTCAGTGCTGTATGCCTGTTCTTTTTATCCTAACTATTTTTTCCCTGGAACTATTTATTATTTCTTCCTTTAAGAAAAGTATAGCCTCACAGGGTATTGACGACACTGAATAGCTCATAATGTATGACTACTTCAGTGCACAGGAGATGTGGTGAAACAGTTAAACTCTACTCCTCATAATTGTGTGTATGTGTCTTGTCCAAATTAGTCTGTTAGTAGCTCAAGAAGATAAATGTTATTAATCAATTAGTTAATTAAACAGACAGTAACAGAGTGCTTATTCTGCAACATGCTTTATGCTCCATGCTCTCTTTGAAACTAGGCACTCATACACAATAAATAGCATTACGCACAGTTGAAAGTCAGTCTGTGAGTGGAAGAGGCTATGCCAGTGGTGGCATTTGCTGTGTGCTGTGATTGCCACTGAGCTCTCACTTATTCTGGTGCTCCAGAATTATGGACAACTGAGTATTTTCTACATTAACACATGGGAACAGTGAGAAAGATGAACCAAAACATAGTACGATTAAAACAAATCTGTATTTGCTTTTAAATGTAGTCTCAAATATAAACACAGATTGTTTACTTCATAGAAGAGTTAGGAGGACAGTTAGTTATTTGAATACTTTATCCCACTATACTACTTTAATCCTCTGTGAGTTTTAAAATGTGCAGTTATTGAAGTAATTCATTACAAATATTTACAAAGTGGTTGATGTTTAACTTTTTCAGCTGATGCTTTATGTTAAATGGACACTGAGCTTGCATTCCAAAACAGATAAGACAAACTTATACATTTGTCGACCATCTGAACCGAGATCTTCCCTTCCAGTGCATTTTACTCCGATCTATCCCAATCTGTAATAGATGTGAGCTTCTTGGGGAAGGATTGAGAAGGGAGGTGAATCCATAAAGTTGGGATTTCTCACACGAGTGTCGGATTCGATAAATAATTTTTGGCTTAAAGGCAAGTAATTCAATAACAGAAACTAAAATCATGACATTTTGTTTCATGAACGAAACCGCTTTCTTCACAGTTTTAATTCAAGGTTGGGACAAAAAGATGTTGTAGACTTATGTTGCATAATATTTGGCATTGTAGATGCACTGATTTTTATTCTTAAGTTTATCCTATATTCATCCCACCTAACTATGTATATAATTGTTCTTTGTATTTCAAAATCATCTTCTGACAAGGAATTGTGTTTTCCAGCTTCAGTGATCAGTGGCTTTCTCTGACAGTCTCCCTGTGCTTATTTTCCCCTGCATAAAAAAAAACCCATTTACTGTGTGTAAAGAATTTTCAAATGCACAGGTAAGTATTATCATTGTTCCAGTAATGTCATTCATATGATCTCCATTTATATTCTTGTTTCAGGATGTAAGAATTTGTCTCTGTGCTGCAATGCCTTGACTATATCTCGATATCCTAGGTTTTTGCATACTGACTTTTTCTCTTCAGCATTCATAACACCTCCCAAAGTGTGGCCAACTTAGAGGCTTTTTGTTTTGTTTTGTTTTTGTTTTAAGATGGAGTCCTGCTTTGTTGCCCAGGCTGGAGTACAGTGGCACAGTCTCAGCTCACTGCAACCTCCACCTCCCAGGTTCAAGCAATTCGCTTGCCTCAGCCTTCTGAGTAGCTGGGATTACAGGCGCCTGCCACCATGCCCAGATAATTTTTTGGTATTTTTAGTAGAGATGGGGTTTCACCACATTGGCCAGGCTGGTTTCGAACTCCTGACCTGAAGTGATCTGCCTGTCTCAGCCTCCCAAAGTGCTGGGATTACAGGCGTGAGCCACCGGGTCGGCCTGCCAACTTAGAGTTTAATTAATATGATGTTGATTTATTTCCTCTTAGGTTGTTAACCAAGATGCAGAAATTGTGTTACTATACTTTCCTTAGGATTTCTAGAGATTAAAAATATTCAATCTATAGTGAACTAAATTGCTTAATTTGCATCTTTTTGGAAAAAAGTAAAAAAAAGAAACACACACACACACCCACACACCCTCCAACATAGCACCAAAGGCCAAATTCTATCAGTTGAGTCAATGAGATGTGTGTTTTTGTTTTGTTTTTTTTTGTCTTGTTTTAAATAGGCTTTATTTTATAGAGCAATTTTGAGTTTACAGCAACATTGAGCAGCAAGCACAGAGGTTTCTCCCACACATGCACAGCCTCCCCCATTGTCAGCTTCCTGCACCACAGTGGTATATTTGTTACACTAGATGACCCTACATTGACACATCATTATCACCTGAAGTTCACAGCATTTATTAGAGTGAACATTAGGGTTTACTTCTGGTATTGTATATTCTATGGTTTTGGACAAACGTGTAGTAACATGTATCCACCATTATGTATCATACAGAAGAGTTTCACCGCCTTATAAATCCACTGTCCTCTGTCTATTCATCCCTCCCTCCCTGCTCACCCCAGGCAGCCAATGATCTTTTCACATGCATTTTCTAGATGCTGTATAGTTGGAATCATATAGTAGAATGTAGTCTTTTCAGATTGGCTCTTTCACTTAGTAATATGCAATTAAGGTTCTTCTAAGTCTTTTCATAACTTGATGGTTCACTTTTTTTTAGGTGCTGAATAATATTCCATTGTCTGGGTGTACCACAGTTTATCCACTCACCCACCAAAGGACATCTTGATTGCTTCTGAGTTTGGGCAATTATGAATAAAGCTGAATCCATGCTCAAGTTTTTGTGTGCACATAAGTTTTCAAGTCATCTGGATAAATATCAAGGAGCATGGTTGCCAGGCTGTCTTCAGAGTGGCTATACCATTTTGCATCACTCCAGCAACAAATGAAAATTCCTATTGTTCAACATTCTTGCCAGGATTTTGTGTCAGCATTTTGGATTATGGCCATTCTAATAGGTATGTAGTGGTATCTCACTGTTTTTTGTTTTTTAATTTGCAATTTCCTAATGACATATGGTGTGGAGCATCTTTTCATATACTTATTTACCATCTGCCTATCTTCTTTGGTGAGGCGTCTGTTAAGGTCTTTGGCTCACATTAAAATCTGGTTGTTTGTTTTCCTATTATTGAATTTTATAAATTCGTTGTGTATTCTGGTTCTGGATAATAATCCTCTATTGGGCAGAGTTGGGGGTGTGTTTTGCAAACATTTTCTCTCAGTCTGTGGCTTGTCTTCTCCTTTTCTTGACACTGTGTTTTGCAAAGCATTTTTAACTTTAATAAAATCCAGCTTAATGAGATATGTTTTCATATTATTTGACCAAAATAAATGCGTGCCCACTTTATTAACTCTTATTTTCGTGTGTGTGTGTGTGTGTGTGTGTACCTTGCCAATCTTTCAGAAGACAAAGGCAGACATTACTCCATGAATGAAAGTATAAAGTAGTTGGAGGCTTGATGTTCTAGTGTCAGGCTGCCAGGGTTCCAATCCTGGCTCCCATATTTCCTAGGTATGTGACCTTGGGTAAGTTTCATATCTCTGCTATGGACTACACTGTGTTCCCTCCAAATTCCTGTATTGAAGCCCTTGCCCTCAATGTGACTGTGTTTGAAGACACAGCCCTTAAGGAAATAATTAAGAGGTTAAATGAGGTCTTAAGAGTGCTCTCTCTCTCGCTCTCTTTCTCTCTCTCTGTCTCTTTGAGCATGCAGAGGATCATATGAAGACACAGGGAGAAGATGACCACTTGTAAGCCAAAGAAGGAGGCTTCACCAGAAATCAACCCTACCAGGACTCTGATTTTGGACTTTCAACATCCAGAACTGTGAGAAAATACATTTTTGTTTGTTTAAGCCACTTAGTATGTGGCTTTTCTTATGGCAGCCCTAAAAGACTAATATAATCTCTAAAACTGAGTTTTCCATCTTCCATATATAACAATAACATGTATCTGATAAGGATGATTTGGATTAAGAATAATGGTATTTAAATGATTTGGCATAGGACTTGTCATATAGAAAGATCTCGATAAATGTTAGCTATTATTTTCATGATAAGAGGGTACTTACTCTACTGGCAGTCAAACAGAAGACTTTTTACCTGAAACACATTCTTCCTTAAGGCATAAATAATGCTTATAAATGTGCCCTGTAGTTTTTAAAATTCCTGTATGAAAATACTGCCAGAACATCAATGTAGATGCATTCATTCTCTGATAAAAATGTTTGACATTATGTAGACAGCAAGCTATGCATAATAAATAAAGCAAAAATTATAGATAAAAATGGCATACATCAGTTAAACATCCAGATGTGCCCTTACAAAATATTTTCATGACTTCTGTTTTCATTGTCTAGTCTAAATGTTGGGAATCATGCAAACACAGTCAAAGTTTTACTAAGGGCTTACACTACTTCCTGGTACACTACAGCTTTAAACCTTAATAAGGTCTCTTAGGAATCAAATCAATTTTCTAGGGTCAAATAGATTAGGACTTTGCTTCTATTTCTTTTCATATATATTAACCCAATTATTAGACAAGTTTTTCTGGAGAAAGTCATAGATTACAATGTATGGTTCCATTCTCCCAAGCTATTCAGAATTCTCCTGAAGTTTTGCCAATTATTTCATTAGAGAATAAGTTATTCCTATTGTCTTAAAAATCAAATGTATTTCCTTTTCTTAAAAAATGAGGTTGATATTGAATTCTGCTTATAGTTCTATTCTTTTCTAGAAGTAAAAAGTGTTCTAATATCTCCCTAGGTATTTTCTTGGACAAATTGGATTTACTTGTTGCTTAAAAGAAGTGACATTTCTTCTTTTATAAAATGAGATAGGTAGTCAAACAAGTCTGTCTTTTGGTTTTTTCATTACAAGCACAGTTTTCAGTACATGCTTGCATACTAAGGTATATAAATCTATACCTTTAAATGAGGGGAGAAAGTCGAGGGCTTAGAAGACTTGGAGGTAAGTTTCTTTTGTCTTTGATGCTTCCAGATAATTTATTTCTACTTCCCTTTCCTAATGGAAAAATGTCAGTACTAATAAAAGGGCCTTTTCTATCTCTGGTTTAGTATTTGAGGGGAGATTTGCTAAACTCCATTTGAGGAAAGTTCAAAAGTTCTTACCTGTCCAAAAAAACATCTTTTGATCTACATTACTCTTCCTGTCCCAATCTGTATTTTCTCGAGTTTTTCTCACCCCAGTATATAACACCATGAGTTTCTCAAGCCAGAAGCCCAGTAGTGATCCTTCATACCTTCAATTCCCTCCGTATTCACATTCAATTCTTCATCAAGCCTTGTCAATTTTACCTTCAAGCCCTATTTGGTGTCCACCAATGACTTTATTCTCACTGCCACTACCTTTAGCCAGGCCAACAACTTTGTTCACCCAAATTGCTCAGTTAGCCTCCTAAGCGTCCACTCAGCTTCCCACTGTCTCCTTCTCCTCAACAGCGTTAGTGCCTGATATGGTTTGGTTGTGTCCCCACCCAAATCTCATCTTGAATTGTAGTTCCCATAATCCCCACATGTCGTAGGAGGGACCCAGTAGGAGGTAATTGAATCATGGGGGTGGTTTCCCTCATGCCATTCTCATAATAGTGAGAAACTCCTCATGAGATCTGATGGTTTTATAAGGGGCTTCCCCCTTTACTGGGCTCTCATTCTTCTCCCTCATGCTACCTTGTGAAGAAGGATGTGTTTGCTTCCCCTTCCACCTTGATTGTAAATTTCCTGAGGTCTCCCAAGCCCTATGAAACTGTGAGGCAATTAAACCTCTTTCCTTTATAAATTACCCAGTCTTGGGTATGTCCTTATAGCAGTGCGAGAAAGGACTAATACAGTGCCTTTAAAAAATCGAAATAAAAATGTTGCTTTCCTATTTAGCCTTCTAAAATCTTCCTGCTGCATTTAGAAAACAATCTGAATTTTTTGCTATGGCCAAAATGTTCTCAAATCATGAATCTCTGCCTGCCCTCTTAACATTAATTCTTTCCACAGCAGCACACTTTTCATGGAAGCACACCATGTCTGAGCTACGTTGGCCTTTTAGTTTCTCAAGCTGCCAAGCTCCTTCCAATATACTGCAGCTTTCAAACATGGCCCTGTATCTTTTGACACTCCTCTCTTGAAGGGCTTATGATTCCCCTGTTTCAATCTATGTGGGTTTATGACTTCTTTGGTCAATAGCATGCTTCTGAAGTGATGTTACATGGATGTATTTGTCTGCTCAGGCAGCTGTAACAAATACCACGGACTGGGAGGCTTAAACAACAGACAGTTATTGTCTCATAGTCCTAGAAGTTAAATGTCCAAGATCAACGTGTCAGTAGGTTTGGTTTCTTCTGAGGCCTCTCTCCTTGGCTTACAGATAGCCATCTTTTTGCCGTGTCCTCAGTATGGTCATCCCTTGGTCTGTATTGTCTGTGTCATAATTGCTTCCTCTTACAAGAACACTAGTCATACTGGACTAGGGCCTGCCCATATGACACACGACTTTTTAACCTAGGTTCCTCCTTCCCCGCCTTTTTCTTTTCTAAAGAGAGACAAAGTTTTCGTCTGTCACCTAGGCTGGAATGCAGTGGTGCAATCATAGCTTACTGCAGCCTTCAACTCCTGACCTCAAGTGATCCTCCAGTCACAGCCTCCCAAGTAATTGGGATTATAGGTGTGAGCCTTTGTACCTGACCCTAAATTACCTTTTTAAAGGTTCTATCTCCAAACATGGTCACATTTTGAGGTCCTGGAGGTTAGGACTTCAAAATATGAATTATGGGGGCACAATTCAGCCCATAGCACTTCTGAGGCAAGGTTATAAATGGTCAGGCATCATATCTTGTTTACTCTTGAAGCCCTGAGCTGCTTGGTAAGAAATATAACTACCCTGAGGCACCATGCTATGAGGCAGCCCAGGGCAGAGACCATTTGTATAGATGCTCAGGTTGATGGCCCCAGTTGAGCCTAGCCTTCAAATCATGCTAGCACAAGAGCCAGACATGAGCAAAGTTCTGATAACTCTAGATGATTTCAGTCCCTTGCCTTCCAAGTTATGCAGATGTTAAAAGTCTGTCTTCTCAGTGGATGCTCTGTACAATGTGAAACAGAGAAAAGCCATTTCTCTTGCATTCTGTCCCAATTCCTGACCACAAAACCCATGAGCACAACAAATTGGTTGCTGTTTTACGTCACTGGGTCTGGAGTGGTTTAATGCAGCAATAGCTAACTATAACACCACCATGGGTCATCACAGAGGCTCTTTTCTCTCGCTGGTATCCTCTTCCCATGCCCTTTATTGTCATTCTTCACATTTTGCCTTAAACATCACCTCCTTGGACAGGCCTCCTCTGACTGCCAATGTGAAGTGTCCACTTTCACTGTCTTACAGGTCCCTGTTCCTCTGCCTCAGAGTTTCCCTAAATATTTATAATTATTTATTGCTTTTTATTTATTCAGTTTCTGCTGCCTCCATTGTGCTGTTTGCTTTTTTAGAACAGGAAACACTTTTCCTTTGTTCACCCTGCATAGGATGTGCTCTATGTGCTCATAATAAGAGGCTGTGGAATATCTGTTGAATAAATAAATGACTATGAGTTCAGTATTGCTGTGTTCTTGTTAGAAAAAAAATCACTGAAAGCAAACTGATAGTATTTAGGAAAAGCTTGGTCAAATTTAAGCAGTACGCTTTTATTGTGTACCTGCTCTTGCCAGCTCTAATCTAGTAGCTGACAATGCAGTGATGATCCAGGAAATCCAAATGTATAAACAGATCCTCTAGAGAAGAACACAGCGGCAACTCACAAATAATCCTGTTTGTCATCGTCTCTCTGGGCTTTGACAATTTAAGGTAAGAGTCATGATTAATACAATGATTGGGCTAAAAATGCTAATCCCTTGGTAGATAGGGCAGAGTTTCCAAGTTCACCAGGAAATACCACACTGAGCTTTAATCCGTGAACACTCAAGATGATCAATTTTAGCAAACTTGATAGATCTTCTAAAGACTGGGAAGGCCAACCTGCAGACAGGACTGGAGGGCCCAAAGGCAGGACTGGAGACCCAGGACCCAAGATCAGCATTCATTTATATAGCAAGTAAGGCCATTGGCCCAGCACAAGCAGGAGACAGAAGAATGGCCCTAATCAAGTCCAGCTTCCTCACAATCCCTGAGAGTCACCTTCTTTTGAAATAATACGTTTTGAGGCCCGACAGTTTTGTAGTGGTTTCTAGCAGGTTCTGTCATTATTCACAAGATATACATTGCCTCAACCTTTGATCCATATGCATGCACGTCTGCCAAAATCTGAAAATTATCTCTGCGTAGGCTTCTATGGGTGGGCAGGTGTGTATGGATAAGTGGATTAAGAGGAAACAGAAATAACGAAACAGTGACTAATGTGGCAACGCAGGTTAAGGAACTGGCTTACTGCTCCAAGATAGCTTGATTTAAATCCGCAGTATGTCAAGTTGAAAATGGGAAACTATGGACAACATTGCTTTGCAAGTTTGCTGATCTCATACATAATGCGTCAAAACGAGGGCTCTGTGATTAAGGATGTAATCATCTTGGGCAATCAAAGATGTTTTTTGAATCCTGTGGAGAAAACTGGCCTATGGAAAGTCATAGAGAAGAGAAGATCAGGAAGCTCTCCTGGTGACTGGTCACACATCCAGCACTGAAAGAGAGTACAAGATGCATCTGAGCCTTTTAAAAGGCACCAGCATGGTTAGGTAAGGAGGACAAGCAGAAATACTGAAGTGTGAGATTGCAAAGGAGGAGATTCTTTTCAGGAGAGGATATCCTCTGAAATCTGTCAGTGTCAGCCTTGGGCTGTGCACTTCCTTCCAAGTAAGGTGAGATTTCAGGCTCTCAGGTATGTTGGCCGAGGCTTCATTCCTGTGCCTCAAAGCTCTGCTGTGCTGGATCTGCTCTTCTCTTGACTTGTTAGGCTTTATGAGACACCCTAAGGTTTTTTTCTCTTCTTCTCCTCTTTGTCTAGGGTCTTCTAAATATTTCTCCTGCCAATATTCTGATTCTCATCTGTGGCTTTGACCTATGACTCTGAAGTCCTAATAACTGGCTCTTAGTAATTCTTAACACTCTGGCTCTTCCTGGTTCCATTCCTTATTCTTTCTATTCCACTTTTAGAGGTCTGTTCACCAGTGCTGATTAAGCACGTTATGGCACATTTGACTTAAAGCCAAAACTTCTAGATTAAAATAAAAAAATAAGAGGCAAATCACAAATATTTGGTATTCTATAAAATAAACTTCTAAGCAATTGAGTGTATTTCCCTCATTTTCATGTAGCTGTTGTGACTTCTTCCTCTTAAATCATCTCTTGTTCTGTTTGACATGCACAAATTCGTCAAATGCCTTATATAGTTCTTTTTTTCTGAACACTTGAGAAAAGTGAACTTAGTGAAGTAATTTGTGTTGTATGGTTTTTCTTGTACATCCATCCCATATCTACATGGTCTCTAATGAAATGACCTGAAGGAGAAATTCCCTTGAAGCTGTTCTTTCTATTGAATAACAAGTTTCTGAGATTCCCTAGTAAGAATGGTTTAGTGATAAGTGTATTTAAATAAATCAAGATAAACAAAAGGCCACTTTGTTAACTGAAAGTAACTCAGAAAGAATGGATACGAAGTTACATGTATTGAGAAGAAGCATCTGAATTTAAACAGGGACTGAATGAAGATCTGAATATTTTATTTCTGTGTAAACCTAGAGGAAAGTCATTAACCAAGTCTTCAAGTGACTCAAAACTAGGAGAGATAGTTAATATTTCAGGTAACATAACAAAGAGCCAAAAGGATCTTGAAAGGCAAGAAGAAAAGAATTTAAATGAATGGAGAGACATGTGAAGACTTGCACTTAAACTTAGAGAAAAATTCTTCAGAAATTGTCATTTTACGTGAAAACATATCTGTATGTTGAATTGTCCTCTAGCTACAATTATTAATAACAAGGTGTATGACACCTAAGAAAGCTCTCACAACATTTGGCTGCATTGTAAGTACAGACTATAAGGGACCATCAAAGGAGACTACTGTGCCCATGGGGCTCAGACTGCATCCTGATACTCAGACTTGATTCTAAAGATGACATTGAGTAATACATTATTTCCTGAAGATGGTGACCAGCATCTGGAAGTGTCCTGAAAACAAAGTCAGGGATAGTGGAAAGATTTGCAGCTACACCAGGAAAAGAAAAGACGTAGGGAAAAATGTGAATGTTCATTGTAAATACTTGAAGAAATGTCAAGCAAAGGAAGAATGAGGCTGAGCACAGTGGCTCACACCTATAATCCCAGCACTTTGGGAGGCTGAGGCAGGTGGATCACCTGATGTCAGTAGTTCAAGACCTGTCTGGCCAACATGGTGAAAGACCATCTCTACTAAAAATGCAAAAATTAACCAGGCATGATGGTGGGTGCCTGTAATCTCAGCTACTCAGGAGGCTGAGGCAGGAGAATTGTTTGAATGTGGTAGGAGGAGGTTGTAGTGAGTCAAGATCCCACCACTGCATTCCAGTCTGGGTGATAGAAGAAGACTCTGTCACAAAAAAAGAAGAATGAGATATTCGAGGTGGTTGTAAAGGGCAGGTCTAGAATGCACAGAAGTCACTGAGAAGCAGTATTTATATTGGAGATATTCAATTCAATGAGTCTGACTATCTGTCATATTCTGAACATTGGGGATACAAAGATAAATAGGGCTGAATTTCTGTTGTCTCATTCATAATTTGGAGAGAAAGGTGATGAGGTAAACACAGTAACTATTCAATGTGACAGGTGGTAAAAAGGAAGAAATGGTCAAGCCAGGGAAAGCTTTAGGGAGAAGGGTATACTTGAGCTGAATTTAAAAAATGAATACCTCCTTGTAGAAGGATGGAATGTGACATAAAGAAGGCAATCCTGAAGATGGGAATGCCAGCTACAAAAGTAACAGCAATAAGCCAGAGGGAGACCATAGTAGTGATGAGAGATTATGAAGAGGCAGAACAAACAAGACTTGGTGGCTGATGAGGTATGGTAAATAGGGTGAAGAAAGCTTGAAACTAGAATGATTCCCAAGGTTTGTGCTTTTGTGCTCAGATGCCTGATAGAACCATTTGCAAAGAGAGGCAATATGGTAAGCATAGATAAGAGGAGAGGAGAGAGAGAATTCAGTGTAGGGTAAACTGAGCTCACAGTGGCTCAGAAACATCTTGATAAAGATGTATAATGAGATACAAATCAGAAAACTGGTCAAGGTCCAGGGATGTAGATTTAGGGGCTATCAGTCCATAAGTAGTAAAGTCTTAATCTGGAGTGTGACCAAACAGGAAGAAGGTGAAGCCAGAAGTTGAGGACAGGCAGAAAGGCAGTTATATTAGGTAATAAGCATAGATAGAAATGGTGCTGTTCTGGCAAGTCCATGACAATGGATGCCCCTGAACTTGGGAATGTTGGTTTTTATGAGTTATGAGATAATCAGCCTCCTATAATTCTGTGAATATGAAACAGCTGAACTGTGAGACTGAGTCTTGTAGGAGTTTTATAGTTGGGATTCTATGATGGTGTTTTATTAGTCTGTTTTCATGCTGCTGATAATGACATACCTAAGACTGGGAAGAAAAATAGGTTTACTGGACTCACAGTTTCACATGGGTTGGGGAGGCCTCACAGTCATGGTGGAAGGCAAGGAGGAACAAATCATGTCTTACATGGATGGCAGCAGGCAAAAAGGGAGTGAGAGTCACGCAAAAGAGGTTTTCCCTTATAAAACCATCAGAACTATGAGACTTATTCACTACCACAAGAATGGTATGGAAGAAACTGCCCCTGTGATTCAACTATCTCCCACTGGGTCTCTCCCACAACACAAGGGAATTATGGGAACTACAATTCAAGATGAGATTTGGGAGGGGACACAGCCAAACCACATCATTCTTCACCTGGCCCCTCCAAATCTCATGTTCTCACATTTCAAAACCAGTCATGCCTTCCCAACAGTCCCCCAAAGTCTTAATTCATTTCAGTGTTAACTCAGAATTCAGCAGTCTAAAGTCTCATCCAAGACAAAGCAAAGCAAGCCCCTTCTGCCTATGAACCTGTAAAATCAAAAGTAACTTAGTTACTTCCTAGACACAATGGGGGGTACAGGCATTGGGTAGATACAGCCAATGCAAATGGGAGAAATTGACCAAAACAAAGGGACTCCAGCCCCATGCAAGTCCAAAATCTAGCAAGGCAGTCAAATCTTAAGGCTCCAAAATGATCTTTGACTCCATGTCTCACACTGATACAAGAGGTGGGTTCCCATTGTCTTGGGCAGTTCTGCCCCTGTGACTCTGCAGGGTACAGCCTCCCTCCCAGCTGCCTTCACAGTCTGGCATTGAGGGTCTGTGGCTTTTCCAAGTGCATGGTGCAAGCTGTCAGTGGATCTGTCATTCTGGGGTCTAGAGGAGAGTAGAGCTCTTCTCACAGCTACACTAGGTGGTGCCCCAGTTGGGACTCTGTGGGGGGGCTCCAACCACACACTTCATTTCTGCACTTCCCTAGCAGAGGTTCTCCATGAGGGCCCCACCCTTGCAGCAAACTTCTGCCTGGGCATCCAGGTGTTTCCATACATCCTCTGAAATATAGGCAGAGGTTTCTAAATCTCAATTCTTGACTTCTGGGCACTTGTAGGCTCAACACCATGTGGAAGCTGCTCAGACTTGGGGCTTGCACCCTCTGAAGCCATGGCCCACGCTCTACATTTGACCCTTTCAGCCACAGCTGGAGTGGCTGGAATGCAAGGCACCAAGTCCCTAGACTGCACACAGCACAGGGTCCCCTGGTCCAGACCATGAAACTATTTTTTCCTCCAAGATTCTGGGCCTGTGGTTGGGAGGGGCTGCCATGAAGACCTCTGACATTCCCTGGAGACATTTTATCCATTGTCTTGCAGATTAACAT
Source organism: Chlorocebus sabaeus (assembly GCF_047675955.1). NCBI lineage: Eukaryota > Metazoa > Chordata > Mammalia > Primates > Cercopithecidae > Chlorocebus > Chlorocebus sabaeus. Next base: position 25,949,301 of record NC_132913.1, read on the forward strand.
TTGACTCCAGGTTACTTATGCAAATTCCTGCAGTCAGCTTGAATCACTCCTCCAAAAATAGGATTTCTTTTCTATCACTTTGTCAGGCTGCAAATTTTCCAAACTTCTATGCTCTGTTTCCCTTCTAAAACTGAATCTTTTAACAGCACCCAAGTCACATCTTGAATGCTTTGCTGATTAGAAATTTCTTCTGCCAGATATCCTAAATCATCTCTCAAGTTCAAAGTTCCACAAATCTCTAGGGCAGGGGCAAAATGCCACCAGCCTCTTTGCTGAAATATAACAAGAGTCACCTTTGCTCCAGCTCCCAAGAAGTTCCTCATTTTCATCTGAGACCACCTCTACCTGGACTTTATTATCCATTGTCCATATCGCTATCAGTATTTTGGGCACAGTCATTCAACAAGTCTCTAGGAAGTTCCAAACTTTCCCACATTTTCCTGTCTTCTTCTGAGCCCTCCAAACTGTTCCAACCTCTGCCTGTTACCCAGTTCCAAAGTTGCTTCCACATTTTCAGGTATCTTTTTAGGGGCATCCTACTCCTGGTACCAATTTAGTATATTAGTCTGTTTTCATGCTGCTGATAAAGACATACCCAAGACTGGAATGAAAAAGTTTAGTAGACTCACAGTTCCACATAGCTGAGGAGGCCTCACAATCATGGCAAAAGGCAAGGAGGAGCAAGTCATATCTTACATGGATGGCAGCAGGCAAAAAGAGAGTGAGACCCAAGAGAAAGGGGTTTCCCCTTATAAACCATCAGATCTTGTGAGACTTATTAACTATCATGAGAACAGTATGAAAGAAACTGCACCCATGATTCGATTATCTCCATTTGGGTCGCTCCCACAACACAAGTGAATTATGGGAGTTATAATTCAAGATGAGACTTGGGTGGGGACACAGCCAGACCATATCAGGTGTCCTTGCTTTTCACTTCCTCATGTCTCCAGTACCCACACATTTTCATATTTATTTCAGAGTTGGTGTTTTTCTGGAATGTCTCAGCCTCTCTGGGTTATTCTCTCCCAAGTCAAGAGCAGCATCTTTGGATTATCCTTGGATGCTCCCTCCATCTCTTGAAATGGCTGATATCCTCATCAGTATCTATAAAATACATGATTTTCAGGCAACTAAAAAGTGGAGAGCTTCTTTGAGTCATTACATAGTGTGCCATCCTTTGGAAGACATTGCCAGTCTTACTAGGTAGTAAATAACTCAGTGATCAACACAGAGGAGTTGACTCATTGCCTTGTTAAACAGAATACCTTCATTTCATATGTAGAAACAGTCCAGTGTAAAAGAAAGAAAGCAGAATTTAAATTAAGATTTGGGTTCTATATCTGACTTTATTACTTTCTAAAATTTATTTTCTTCATCTGTAAAATGGGAATAATATATAGCTCATGGAGGTGTACTGGTAATTAAATAAAATGATGAAGAAAGAAAACACTTGGTGTAATGAGTGACACTTGGTGGACTCATCCCCCAAATGGAAATCACTATTTATAATTTTATTTTGGAAAACATTTTCATCTCCCCTCATTGTGTGCAAAAATCTTTACCTAGCTTTTAGAGATATACCTATTACATCAATCCACTAGGATAAAAGATTTAAAGCAAAAAACTTTGTGATAATTCAAAGGATTTTCATGGCACTGATAAATGGGTCTTTTGTTCAGTATAGATTTCCTCAATCACTTCAACGCTCATGATAGAAGCACCTCTGTTCTATTCTCTCTTTAACAGTTTTGTTCCTACAACAAAGGAAATCAAAGCACTCAAGTTCAATGAGATGCAGTACAACTCTGATCTAACTACACTGAAACAAAGAGTCAGAACCAAGGGGACTGCCTGAATTTGCTCCCCTTGCTCCGCCTGGTTAATGCCACATGCAGAAAATATGTTATCGCTCATGCCACATGTACCACAGCATCAAAGGGCACAAAATCGGATGTTTGGGAACTTTGTCTCTCATCAGCTTCTTTGGAGATGGACAGGCCTAGAAGACCTTGTCTGCATGCAACTCACACAGACTCAATAGACTGCACAATGGAAATTAACAAGCCCTGAAAGAAATGTTGGCTCCAATAATTAACGAAGTCCTGGGAAACAGAATTATTTGTTCTGAGAGGGGAAACTTCTAAATACAATGTGTTAAAATCCAGCATGGATGTAGGATGGTGAATGAATGCGCATATTATTGCTTCCATGGGAAATGTTTTCCTGCCTGAAAGCAGAAATTATAAAGCATTGCATCAATAATAATAAAAAAAAAAACAGCACCTTTCAACACCACCACAATAATAATAACAATAATGTGCTTTCATTCAACTAAATAATCACTGAATTCCACATTAGATTAATATGCTAAGAGGCTCCGGGAAGAAAAGGAGAACGAGGGCCACAGCCCCAGTGTGAATGAAACCATTAGACGTATATAAACAACCACAGGATTTAAAATCAAAATTATAAGTACACACATACATTCAGAAGAGGGAGAGATAGTTACTGGTTGGGATGATTAGGAAAGGTTTCATATGAGAAGCAGCAATGAAATGAAGCGAAGAGCTATTTTGGAAATAGAATATGGAATGAGCTAAGGTGTGGAGGGCGTAGAACAGGAGGAAGGGAATGGGGGAGGGAGGAAATGGCGAGTGGTCCTGCATGCCTGCCACACGGGCACCCACAGAGGGATCACAGGCGGCAAGGCTGGTGGGACATGGTGGGGACAGGTTACTGAGGGACTTAGATGCCAGGTTGAGGATGTTTGACTTTCCTCTGCAGTTTAGTTGATGGAAGCCATCTGCTCTCAAGCAAGGAAATAACATCTGATCAAAGGGGCTGAGCAAGCTTAGCCCAGCAATAGTGAAGCTATCTCAGGTTCATTTTTTGGAATGAAGTAAGGTCTGTATGGTTTATTTCATGAAACAAAAAATAAACATAAGCAAGCAACAAGATAGTGGCATTGTACAGAATGCATTAGAAAGAGAAGAGAAAAAACAAAAAACAAAAAACAAAAAACAGAAGTAAGGAGACCAGACAGAAAGCAGGTGGGAGGATACAGTTCTTGACCCTGGACATTTGGATATATAGACTTTGAATTGTTTCCGTCATAGCTGTGGTAATTTTGCCCTCATCCCTCTATCTCTGCTCTCTATAATCCTCTTGAGCACAATGGTGCCAGTTTTCACAATGGCATTCCATATCCCCAGAAAAGACACACGCAGACTGGCCCGTGTTGGGATCAAGATCACACTGAAGCATGAGGGCCCCAAGGCCACCAATGGCCTGACCACAGGAGATCCTGACTATGATGATGGAGTAGAAAATGGTGAGGCTAGTGTACAGTTTAGTAACTGGGCCTCAGATAACTTAGGAAGAGAGGGCCGTAGAACTGTTTGTCCTTTGAAAAAAAGATTTAACAACATGAAGTAAAGTATCATTTTTCAACCTTCTGGCTGGAGGTGCTCTGAAATGGTGCTCCGTTTTTTCTCTTTCCTTTCTTAATTCGCCACACAGGTGTCTACGTGTTCTTGAACTCTGCTTGTTTGCTTGCACACCTTTTCAGAAGTTTATCAAAAGGTGATGAGGGGTTCTAGTCACCCTGAAATGAATTCTCTAATTAAATTAATTTTATCTAGGGTATATTGCTTAGTCCAATTGAGTAACTAAGCCAATCACATCAGAATAAATCAACCATATTGTTACATAATTCTTTTTAATAAACAGTTATAATTATATGAAGGCAATTCTGAGGATGCCATATGCTACAACACAGGGAACCTAATTTATTTCATTGATTTGGAGAGACAAACTCACTCATGTGTAATAACTTTTATCATCCAAGATTTTAATTCTTATTGCGTTGTAAAGTTTGAAGTCTCCTCCTTGCTTTATAGATCACAGTAAGAATTAGTTTGCAATGGGGCTTGTGGGGGAAAAGAAGGGTATGTATCAAGTATGAAAGGGTATGCATGAAGTCACCCTGTAAACTCTGCCACAGAAATATAGGGGAAAAGTGCCGATTCCTCCTGCACTTTTGAACAGCCAATACAGTAGAGATGTGTGTGGGGGTGGGGGTGGGGTGGGGAAAATACATCTTGAAATAGATCCTTGAAGTGGAGAACCATACTGGGACAATCCTCTTGCTTCCCACCTCCCTCCACATTTTCTTGGCAAGTAATAGGTGCTACATAAACTCCTGGTGAAAATGACTTATTTTAAAATATAACAGAAATTACACCTAACAGATCTGAGATAGGGAATGAAAACACCTTTGTCTGTCAACTTGGCCTGATTCTGTACGAATGCTGTTGACTTTTCAGCTTTGTTGAAGATGGGACCAGGGAAGCGTGCAGGGGCGTTAGTCCATGGCAGCATAATGTTCAGTTACTGTCTCTGGCCAAGTGATTGCTGGCAGAGCTGTGGGCATCACTGGCTCAAGAGACTCATACACTCTCATTCATTTAGCCACTTAGACAGGAGGAGCTCAGAAATGCAGGTGGAAGAATGTTCTTCAGAGTTCCTGTGGCTGACCTTTCTTTGAAGGGATTTTAGAGAATGCTAGAAAAAGAGGAAATCATCCTCCACGTTTTCCCCTTCGTATTTCTTACTAATGAGTTCTAGAATTGTTTAGTCCAAAAATCCCAGTGATTTTGGGGAAAGATGCACAAGCTGATATCTCATTTAGGGATGAAATTTCTTTTAATTTCCCTGTCTGCGGAAGTATTTCTACTCATACATCCTAATTTGAAATAACCTAGAGGCAAATATTACTAGAACAAAATAATGTATATTAAAGTAGCAAAAGTGGCAGAAATTGACATGAAAGCAAGATACTTAGTGGATTACATACTTTCTGCAGTGGTTACAACTAATCCTATTCTGGACTGCTGCTTGAAATAACTAGATATCACCTACCCTTGCTTCTATTTCCTTCCTGCCCTTACATAATTAATTAGATACCAAATTGATAGAAGTAGAGGATCCCCAAAGCAGAGAAAGACCTGTATTGCATTCATCTGGGGGCATTAATGGGGAAAATGTTATTAATAGCATGGTAAAATGCACTGTTGCTAATTCACAGTTACAACTTCCACAAAATTGAGCATATTGCTCTCTATTTAGTGGGCTTGCAAAGTCAATCCCATGCCATCATTACCTCGTGATTCTAGCCAACTGTCAGCATTCCAAATGAAAGAGATCAACACAAAATTTGGACCAGATTGAACGAGTTCATTACCAGGGTATTAATCCCAGAAATAATGAGTCTTGGACTCAGATGCAGATTGTTTTATTGATCCTCCAAAGCTCCAGATCTGGGGTGGCCGGCAACCTCATCGTGTGAGACGGCTCGGAGCTAACTCTTGACACTACTTCAGAGATCTTTACTGTCATGAGGGGCTGGAGCTGCAAAGGAGTATGGCTTTATTCTGGAATCTACATGGGTTCAAATACTGAGGAATCTTGGAATAAAGGGAGGCCTTTTAAACACAGCATATTTAGAAATATGCCTCGGAACTATTTGGAAATAATGGAGCATATTTAGAAAAACTAGGTTGCTTTTGACTAATGGAGAGATGAATTTGGGTCTTATGGGAATGTATCAGAATGTATTTCTGACAGGAATTTTCTCACTAATATTTCTGTGGAATGTTCATTTCAAAAACCCTGGTATGACTGTGGAGTCAGAGAGGAGAAGAGTGTCCGGTAACAGCAGTAGGTCCCATGATGTATGAAAGTGACAGGTGTACAGGACACCAGCAGGGCAAATGTATGAGCAAGCAAGTCTCCTGCTTGGCTGAAACTGTATCCACTCCTAGCAAGCAGGCATCTGCACTTGCTGTTGGGCCCAGAACAAGTCAGCTTTATTTGATGAACCCAAATAAAAAGATACATTGACCTAACTTATATCCTAACTGTAGTTTTGCAAAGTCAACAAAGTGTTTTTGAAGCTCAACTTCCATAGGTATCCAGGAGGTCTAGAGACTGACCTTGAAAACAATGGATTACATCACAATAGAGATGTAGTCATGATTAAAAATAACAAGTAATATTGATTGGTCTCGGATATGGCAACCACAAACAGCAACAACATTTTTATCCTGCATTTTCACTTCTAAATCCATGTGTATTGGTATAATTTAGTGAGATCATTTCTTATGTACAGGACTATTCCCTCTGATAAACAGTTGTAGCTCACATTTCAAAGAAACAAAATAGCCAAAAGAAAGCAATCACAAATGTATTTCAAGAGAGGTATGCTAGTGTCAAAGTAGTTCTTTTGATTGCTTGTAACAAAGGCAGTTAGCCTGCATTAATTACATACAAGGAGAAATGAATTTACATATACCACAAGATACCTCTGGAAGTCACAGTCACCTGGGCGGGATCCACCTTAGTAAAACAAAAAGACTGAAATTAATGTCCATTAACTGGCGAATGGATAAATAAAATGTGGTACATCCATACAGTGAAATCCTATTCAGTTATTTTTAAAATGAAGTACTGATACCTGCTACGATACGAATGAACCTTGAAAACATTATGGTAAGTGAAAGAAGCCAGTTTGTACGATTCCATTTACATGAAGTGTCCAGAATAGACATATCCATAGAGAAGTAAATTAGAGGTTGCCTAGGACCGGAGAGAGAGCAGGGAGGAGATGAAGAGTGACTGCTAATGGGTATGGGGTTTCTTTTTGGGAGATGGAATGCTTTAAGACTAGATAGCAGTGATGATGACACACCTATGAATTACTGAAACCCACAGAATAAGACACTTCGAAAGAGTGAATTTTATGACTTGTGAATTGTAACTCAATGAAGCTGTTACAAAAATGATGAAAGTGACCAGGTGTGGTGGCTCATGCCTGTAACCCCAGCACTTTGGGAGGTTGAGGTGGGCGGATCACCTGAGGTCAGGACTAGCCTGGCCAAGATGGTGAAACCCCATCTCTACTAAAAGTACAAAAATTAGCCAGGTGTGGTGGCATGCACCTGTAGTTGCAGCTACTCAGGAGGCTGAGGCAGGAGGATTGCTTGAACCCAGGAGGTGGAGGCTGCAGTGAGCTGAGATTGTGCAATTGCACTCCAGCCTGGGCAATAAAGTGAGACCCCGTCTCAAAAACAAACAAAAACAAACAAACAAACAAACAAAAAACCAAGATGGAAGCTATCTTGTTATTTTCATTAATTTATTATTTTACTTTGTCTTTAAATATCCTACTCTCTTACTCTCTTTAGGAACATTACTCCATCCTCATTATTAGTAGGGGGGTGATTTGGCCAGAAAAAAAAAATATGTGTTTTCAGTAGGTATAATGTTATGTGGATTCGTTGTGTCTATTACACTGTACTTTCCTTTCTAAGAATGTTGTCTCCATAAATAAGGTAGGTGACAGTATGTTTCCTTTTACAAGTACAGATAAATAGTCTGTGAAACTGATGATTGGCTTCAAAATGGATATGTTTTCTGTCAAAATCCATAAAAATGGAAACAAAAAAGAAAAGGCTTTTCCAGAGGGAGGGAATGAGAGAGAATAGTAATGCATTGTTATCTTTGGTTCTGGCCTGACTACTTCACATTATTCCTTAAAGGCTATAAACTGGCTGTCCCATTAGTACCCATAGGCACCTTTTGGACCAATATTTTCTTTGATCAGATCAATGTTTTGACACTGGGTAGGTGTCCATCTCATCCCAGCCTCTCTACAGTTACTGATGCATTAAATCTGCTATTTAATCTGTTATCTTCCCTATGTCTCCCACCTCCAGATGCTCCAAGCCTTCTTCTTCTTCTTAAGCCTTTCTTACTTTACGGACCTGCTTGAACACACTTCCCAGTCACTCTCTCTCGGGCACTGGTTTTTAAGGCTGGTTTCTCTCACTGTGTGACGAACAGAGCTCTTCCTGGCTCTAGCCCCACCATGTAAGGACCATGAATCAAGCTCACTTCTTCCCTGCCTGGGCAAAGGAACTCTGAGTGTAGACGGCTGCTTCCAGAGGACTTTTCCCATCTCCATGCCCACATGCTGTCGAAAATGATGCGGGGAATGTTTCTGGAGGGTGCAGGATTCTTAGCCACGCAGCCTTTAGGTGCAAGTACAGAAATGTGCACCCAGCTGTCAGCTCTCCATGTGTGGCTGGCAAAGCAAAGGAAACAGCTGCAGCTGCTGCAATGATGAAAACATGACCTGATTTCCATCATTCCACTGTGATTGCTGCCCCTAAGACTAACCCTCTCAGGCTGTCCTGCTTGTTCTCTTGGTTGCAGCTGTAGCTGGGCATGCCAGGTGCCCAGCTTACTGGGAAAACTGAATGCATAATGATTTTTGTCTTAATGCTACAAAGGGGAAGTAGAGTGAAGGGCCATTCCCTGAAACAGGACCAATAGGTTGTAGTGTTTGCACCAGATATTAACAAATTGCTTTCTTAAGTAGTTTTACCAATTTACACTCTCACCAGCAGTACAAAAGAGTGTCAACTTGCCTACCTTCTCCCAAAAACATACATGGATATGCAATAGAATCTTTTTGCTAGTGACTATTAGTGAGTTAATCAAGCTAACTGTGTATTGGCCACTTAAGTTTCCACTTTGGTGCAATGCCTGTGCATCTCCTTTTCTTCTTTTTTGGGGGATGGGGGGAGGCGTTGTTTGCATGTTTTTCTTTGTGGTTCTGAAGTCTTATACAAAAAGTTAATTGTGTAATACTTTCTAATAACAGAAAAATAGAGAAACACGAAAGAGCATCAAGAAGAGAATCAATAAATAAATTGTGGCATATTTATATAGTGATACATATTATAGCAATAAAAATGAAAGACATTATGTTTCAAAATGGAAAAATCTTGGAAACATAATATTGGGTTAATCAAACATTTGCAAATGCCAGGCAAATCTACCCAACAATTTCAGGGCAGCTATTACCTTTGGAGTGAGAAAGAGAGGAATTCAATTATAGGGTGGGGGGAAGAAGTAGGAAGGTGGTTTAATTGTATTTCTAATGTTTTATTTAGGAAATTTGATATGGCCCAAAAGTGCAAAATTATTAGAGTCATAATTGCATTGGGTGACAACATGGCTGGTGGCCTAGTCCACCAAGAGATGGTCAAAATAGCCATCCACAGATTCTGAAATTCTGGTGGCAGTGCTGATCATTGTGGGGACAGGAGACAAGGAAGGTGGCAGCACACAAGGGAATTCGTCCTCCTGTGTGGTTGTCTGAATGGACTAGGTTGGCACCTTCAGCCCATTCTAGGAAGGTGTTAGGGGATGCTGCACATTGAGCTGAAATAGCAGCCAAGGACACTAAATTCTCAGTTTTCAATTTTACATAACAGAGACACCCCTGGGTACCTGTGGAGACTTCTTCACAGCCCCCATCAATCCCTCTGTTATCTGCCTGTGCTTGTCCCCGACTGGGACCTCAAGAAAGGACAAGCTATTCAGTAGAGGTGCAACTTGTGTCCTGTGAAGGGGCAGTTCACTTTGCCTCCAGGCACCTGGGAACATGACTCTGCAACTGAGAACCTCCCTTAGGGAGGAACTGGCCAAGGCTTTCCATGTTCCCTCATTGTGCCTGGCTCCAGCCAGACAGAGGATGAAAGCTGACCTGTATCTGACCTTAGGGTTAGTCTGTGACAGACCTCAGGGCAACAGGAAGCTTTGGCGGGCAGGCCCTTCTTGGTAGGCCCAGCTTCCCCAAACTGCCCCAGTGGATGAGGATATTGCCAGTCCTCCAGGAAGCTAATAGTTCTTGTAAATGAAATGTTGAATTGAGCACATGGGAAGACATCCAAAAGACTACTGCTGTCTCTTGCTCATAACCTACTCATATTGGCCTCTCTTACTTAAAGCTCCAAGATCCCACTATCACTGAACAAATTCACACCATCAATTTCACATTAGAATTCTGCTGTTGATGTTGTCTCCCCCACAGAAGGCCCCACTGCCACCACATACTGCCTTTCATTTTCTTTTTCTCAAATAAATTTCCTACAAAGAAAGGGTTTTGAAGCAGAAGACAGCAAAGCAGAAGTGACTGTATGATAAATGCAGTGCCTGGCCCTGATTCTGAAAAAAGGAGACCTTTTTTTTTTTTTTTTTCCTAAATCTTGTTTAAATATGTAGATAACAACCCAAATCAAGGTTTCATCAAATACACTATATTCCCCTCCCACCTAAGGTTAAATACTCTGCTATGAAGATAAATCTCAAGATATTTGAACATTCTCCTATTGATGGACATTTAGGTCATTCCTAATAATTTGCTATCGTATATAGTGCGGTGATGAACATTCATGCACGTTTATCATGCATCCTGAGGCTTGACAAGGTTGACAATTCAGTTCCAATTAAGCTTAAAGGAGATCAGGCAAGGAAAGAAAATTGATGCCCTTGCCCAGTGAACTTTGCTGTATGTCAGGTGTTCTGGGGCTGGTAGTTGCTGGGCACATTGCTTGAGGAGGGGCTGGATATTAGGATAAGAAGTCAGAGATGTACCTGCCCTCATTCTGGGACTGTGCTTTGACACTAACTGGATGGAGAACTGAAGGTCCAATTGAAAAGCTGAACGTAATCCCAAAGACTGTGAAGGGGCCCCGTGTGGTACACTTGGCCTCCAGTAGTGACCTGTCCCCTCCCATGGCTGTTAAACCCTCATGGTATTAATGGATCTCTCTGGAAAATGGCACCCTTGCAACATTGGAGGCTCTGCTATTCCCTGGCTGGATCTAGGAAGAGTGGGTGTCAAAAAGGTGGCCATGTCTCACTACACATACATGGTAGTGTACTTTAGCATCTTTTATCTGAATTCAGTCACTCTGGCTGTGCCTATCCTTCCTGTTACAAAGGCCTGAGAAGGACTGGGGGAATCCCCTCTCTTCTTGAAGTTCACTAGCCTGACCACAGAAGATGTTTTCCAAGAACTCATAAAACCCATTGAGGGATATCGACCGTCTCTCCAGAATTTGTCTACACTGCCTCCCTTCTCTCCAATTTCAGTTTACTGCTTGCATCTACCCTGCCTCAGCTCTATTTTCTCCTCCACACCTTCCCTAGAGGCTCTCACCTTCGGACTCTCTTTGCTCTGATCACTACTTCTGGACTTATTTCTCCAGGATGATTTTAACATCTTCCCTTTGACATGACTTTTGATGCTAAGTGAGTGCGTCTAGAGTTGAGTTATGGGTCCTTTTATCAGCTTTGTCATTTACCAGAATAAATTACTTCATGTATTCATTTATCCAGTGTTTCATGGACGTTGTCACGTGGGAGGCAATGTGCTAGGTGCATGTAACACTGCCATATGTCACGAAGGAAAAAGGACAATGATCAATTAAAGTTTGCTTAATCTCTCTAGCCTTAGTTTCTAATCTGGAACACAAGAATAAGACAGTTATATCTATCTCAGTGGACTTGGTGAGGACTGCTGTAAGACTTTCAGCAATTTTTGAGAATGAAAGCTCATTAGATGTTAACTTGATATCATCATTTGTATCTTCTGCAGGTCAGCATTGCAATGAGGCATCCTGTTGCCCAACAAGGCCATTTTCTAGGCTGTTTCTCCATCATGGTCCAATCTGGAACAATTATAGGACAAGAATAGAGTACACATAACAAATGGTGTGCAAAAAATGTGGTAGTGCCTGGAACAACTTATTACTAAAATGGATAGAAATTATAGATTAGAAATAAAGAATGCCTGCATCTGAGATTCTCTCTCTCTCTTACACACATGCGTGTGCGTGCATACACACACACATACGTGCACACACATACAGTAATACCATGGAAACTGTATTTATTATTAGAGAAAGAAGAAATTGTCATATTTAAATAGTAAAAGAAGAAGTTTCTACTTACTATTGGATTAACTTTTAAAAATCAAAGATGGCACATTATTGCAAAGCTAAGAATAAGATGAATCAGTGTACAAAGCAGAGCACCTGAAGTTAGACGAAAAAAGACATTTAAAAAATAATAAAATTATGCATTGGGATCAGCAAGCTTAAGAGATGCTCTGATTATATAACAAAATAATCAAAGAAAAGCAGTTTTTCATTTTTGCTTTTTCACTACTGCTCTTACCAAAAGGACACAATTTCTTATTACTTTAGTTCATCCAATCCTAAAGTTTTAGGTTTTATTTCATTAGTGATATTGTGAGGCAAATTTCCCCTTGAATTTTAATCCTCAGGTGTTGAGGGAGGAACCTGATGGGAGGTGACCGGATCATGGGGGCAGTTTCCCCCATGCTGTTATCATGATAGTGAGTGAGTTCTCAGGAGGTCTAATGGTTTTGTAAGTGTTTGGCAAGTTCCTCCTTTGCTCACTCTTCTTTCTCCTGCTGCCTTGTGAAGAAAGACATGTTTGCTTCCCCCTCCACCATGTTTGTAAGTTTCCAGAGGCCTCTCTAGCCATGTGGAACTCTGAGTCAATTAAACCTCTTTCTTTTATGAATTACCCAGTCTTGGGTAGTATCTTTATGGCAGTGTGAGAAGGGACCAATACAACTAGTAAAGTTATTATTAATGATAATATTTTAATGATATACCTTTATGTGTATAAAATTCCTTTTATATACACTTTATCTTTGATTATTGATATGTTTTAAACATTTTCCAATAATGGATCCCAACTGTACAAAATGTTCAAATTTTTATTTAAAATAATAATTTAATACAAGTTCAAGAATTAAGAGATTTTCTTTATGCTTTATTTTTCATCTGCCTCTTTATCCCAAGTGGACTTATTCATGTAAAAATAAAATAAAGATATTCAAGGTTTTGAAGATAGTTGCAGGAAAAAAAAAAGTAATTTTAAATCACCAATAGTTAAGAATACAATTTATAATGTCAGAATAAAATAATAAATTTCAGTGATATAAAACATTTCTCTTATAAAAACACCACAACCTAGATTTTGTTCTTTGTAAGAGATAAAATTTAAATGAGCAAATATTCTTCTACAAACTTAAGACTAATGCAAGCGTTTCCTAGTATCTGAATAACACAGAGTGTGTTGCTTATTAAAAGGGACTGTTTTGTTTTTCATTTCAAATGATGCTCAGAAGTCAGGTTGAAGCCAGGAACCTAGGGCCACAGGCGTCCAGTCTCAAATAAGACAAAGACAATAGCATAGTAGGCATTTCACTGTTTAGAAGATATTTCAATTTAAACATCTTTTTCTTCTCTGACTTAACAGAAAATACACAAAGGGTACACACACAATGATGTTCGGGGTGACAGGAGGCTTCTGTAGGATAAAAATAATAACAGAGATGTGTTTTTACTTCCAAAATACAAGCCTTCTTACTTTATTATTTTCTATGATGAAGATTGAAATGATGCTTCTTTTATAGCTCACCATATACTATGCTCAAAGAAGCATTTTTGTGAGTGTAAGGGTTGTGTTCTGGTTTTAATAACTGTCATGAAGTAAATAGAGTAAGTAACCTGGAATGTACGCAAATAATTTAATTCTAAACATTAATACATAGTCCAAATATATACTGGGGCATAAGCAAATGAAGGATTAAATAATTCATCATTTTGGAGTACTAAATAAAAAATACTCATGAAATTTTAAAACAAGTATTTATCTAATAAATAGCCAAATTGTAGAGTTATAAACATCATCAGCAAGTACAGCTGTAAATGGGAACCAGCAGATTGAAATCTCATTCATTTGTCTAATTATTTATTCAGCAAATATTTATTGAGTGCTGCTACAGCCCAGTAACTATGCCTAGGTATTAGAGACACGAAGGTGAATAAGACCCAGTCCCTACCTGTGAAGGCCTTGCAGATAAGTGAATGATGACAAATCTGTTGGACAAAAATATCACTTTAAAAATTAAATTACATTTGTTTGTGTCCTCTTTTATTTCATCGAGCAGTGGTTTGTAGTTCTCCTTGAAGAGGTTCTTCACATCCCTTGTAAGTTGGATTCCTCAATATTGTGAAAATGATCATACTGCCCAAGGTAATTTATAGATTCAATGCCATCCTCATTAAGTTACCAATGACTTTCTTTACACAACTGGAAAAATCTACTTTAAAGTTCATATGGAACCAAAAAAGAGCCCGCATTGCCAAGACAATCTTAAGCCAAAAGAACAAAGCTGGAGGCATCGCGCTACCTGACTTCAAACTATACTACAAGGCTACAATAACCAAAACAGCATCATACTGGTACCAAAACAGAGATATAGACCAATGGAACAGAACAGAGCCCTCAGAAATAATACCACACATCTACAACTATCTGATCTTTGACAAACCTGACAAAAACAAGAAATGGGGAAAAGATTCCCTATTTAATAAATGGTGATGGGAAAACTGGCTAGCCATATATAGAAAGCTAAAACTGGATCCCTTCCTTATACCTTACACAAAAATTAATTCAAGATGGGTTAGGAACTTAAATGTTAGACCTAAAACCATAAAAACCCTAGAAGAAAACCTAGGCAATACCATTCAGGACATAGGCATGAGCAAGGACTTCATGTCTAAAACACCAAAAGTAATGGCAACAAAAGCCAAAATTGACAAATGAGATTTAATTAAACTAAAGAGCTTCTGCATAGCAAAAGAAACTACCATCAGAGTGAACAGGCAACCTGCAGAATGGGAGAAAATTTTTGCATCTACTCATCTGACAAAGGGCTAATATCCAGAACCTACAAAGAACTCAAACAAATTTACAAGAAAAAAACAAACAACCCCATCTAAAAGTGGGCAAAAGATATGAATAGACACTTCTCAAAAGAAGACATTTGTGTAGCCAACAGACACATGAAAAAATGCTCATCATCACTCGCCATTAGAGAAATGCAAACCAAAACCACAATGAGATACCATCTCACACCAGTTAGAATGGCGATCATTAAAAAGTCGGGAAACAACAGGTGCTGGAGAGGATGTGGAGAAATAGGAACACTTTTACACTGTTGCTGGAACTGTAAACGAGTTCAACCATTGTGGAAGACAGTGTGGCGATTCCTCAAGGATCTAGAACTAGAAATACCATTTGACCCAGCCATCCCATTACTGGGGATATACCCAAAGGATTGTAAATCATGCTACTATAAAGACACATGCACACGTATGTTTATTGCGGCACTATTCACAATAGCAAAGACTTGGAACCAACCCAAATATCCTTCAATGACAGACTGGATTGAGAAAATGTGGCACATATACACCATGGACTACTATGCAGCCATAAAAAAGGATGAGTTCGTGTCCTTTGTAGGGACATGGATGCATCATTCTCAGCAAACTATCACAAGAACAGAAAACCAAACACTCATAGGTGGGAATTGAACAGTGAGAACACATGGACACAGGAAGGGGAATATCACACACCCGGGCCTGTTGTGGGGTTGGGGGAATGGGGAGGGATAGCATTAGGAGATATACCTAATGAAAATAGTGAGTTAATGGATGCAGCACACCAACATGGCACATCCTGCACATTATGCACATGTACCCTAGAACTTAAAGTATAACAAAAAATAAATAAATAAATAAAAATTAAATTACAAGTAAAAAGAGATGTATACACAGTCTCAGTAACTTCAAGACAACAACAACAACAACCATAAAAATCTAAATAGTACAGGCTTGATATGGGTAAGATCTGTATCCCCACCAAATCTCACATTGAATTGTAATCCTCAGTGTTGGAGGTGGGACCTGGTAGGAGGTGACTGATTCTTGTTGGGATATTTCCATGTCTGGCTTCTTCACTTCACTCTGGGCTCAGATCAAATGCCAGTTCATCTAGGCCTTCTCTTGGCACCCTCTATAAAGCTGTGCTCTCTTGCTCAACCCCACGTCCCTGTTCCCCGCCTCCCCCATCTCTTTCTCAGTACCCTATGTTGCCTGCATAGCATCCTTTTTTTTTTTGGACTACAGGTGCCTGCCACTCCGCTCGGCTAATTTTTTTGTATTCTTAGTAGAGACGGGATTTCACTGTGTTAGCCAGGATGGTTTCGATTTCCTGACCTCGTGATCCGCCTGTCTCGGCCTCCCAAAGTGCTGGTATTACAGGCGTGAGCCACTGTGCCCGGCCTACCTGCATAGCATCCTTTACTGCCCAACAGTCTCCTGGTGACTTAATGCTATTTTCTATCTCTCTGCTAGCATATATATGCTCATGAGAGCAAGTAACTAGCTATCAAATGAACCAGAGTATCTTGACACAGAAGGTACTTGGCAAAAACATTTGTGCATGGAATCAGTGAGCAGTACTGATCACACATTAAATCATACATTCTCTGAGATCCAGATACCCACAGAAACCCAGATAAAGAAAGATAATATTTAGGGACGATAATTTTAAGAACAAGGTAACTATATACTTCTCTCAGTTGTCTAACATATCCTCAACTTAAAATTTGGAATGTATTCTAAGTACATGAACTACATTATAACATCATCTCAAATAACTACGTGCTTTGAATTGTCTTTTATTATTGTGGCTTCAATCCGTTAGTCAGATTTTATGAGAAACAACCATATACATTTTATTTCCATATTGGCTGTGAAACTATTGTGAACAAATCTTTCCTTTTACCTCCTTAAAATATCCTAATAAATCCATTCAGACTTTGTAACAAGGGAAAGTTTTTCCTCTCTGAGAAACTGGTATGTTCCCTCCTCAAAGGAGACATATAATATAATCATATTTTCTTATTTTTCCTGGTCATCAGATAAAATAGTGTCAGCTTTCATGATGAATTATAATAACTGTATTAACCTTTAAGGTTAAAGTATTTGTTTATTCCCTCATAATTCTGTTTAGATTTTTTAGAATTAATTTTATCATTTTTTTCCAGGGTGTCTTCAATTCTTATTTGAAAGGTTGTAAGTATACTGAATTTAAATTGTAATGCCAAATCCTAAATGTAATACTCAAAGTGCTCAATACTGAACTGAGGAACAGACATTACTGAGACTGTGGAGAGATAACTCCAGGAATATTTGAGATGCTTAAATTACTTTGAATTTGGTTTCAAAGATACATTGAACTACAAAATAGAAGCCCAAAAGGGTAAGAAATAAATTTTGAGAATAAAGCAATAAAGAATGATTTAATTTTAGCTAACAACATGATATTAAAGGCCTCCTATATCTAACAATGCGATAAGGCAACGTAAAGAGAGAAAGTCCACATATGATTTCTTTTACACTCAAATCTTATTTACTAGGCCGAGGATTCTGACAAATCTCTCATTTTCTCTCAGCATCAGACTCCTTATCCATAGACTGAAAGAAAAACACTGTCCCAGTGGGGTCGTGATGGGTATTGAATGAGATAATAAAACTCAGGCATCCAGTAGAGTTCTTGCCACAGAATTAATAATGGAGATTTCAGGAGAGAGCCTCCCTTTTATCTGATGCCATTAGGTCTGGCACTGGGCCAGTTCAAAAGAGACATCTACGTCTGAGACATGTACAACCTTATACATAATACACAGTCCTTACACATTTTAAACATATTTTTAATGTCAGAAAAGTTTTAAGTGTGCATAAAATTGTCAAGATAGCAGAGTTCCCATATACACCACACCTAATTTCCCTAGTTTCAACATCAAATCAGTATAGTATATTTGATATTATTAATAAACCAATATTGATACATTATTATGAACTGAAGCCCATACTTTGCTCAGGTTTCCTCAGTTCTCACCTAAGGTCCTTTCCCTGTTCTGGGATCCCATCCAGGTATGCATTCTATTTAGCTGTCATGTCTCCTTGGCTCCTCTTGCCTGTGGCGGTTTCTCAGACTTTCTTTGTTTCCGACGACCTTAGCAGTTTTGAGGAATGCTGGTCAGGGTTTTGAAGAATGTCCCACAAGTGGAACTTGTCTCATGTTTTTCACATAATCAGACTGGGATTACATGTTTGGGGGAGGAATACTATGTAGACAACATGCAGTTTTTCATCCACTATATACGGATATATAAAATCAACATGACATTACAGTTAATTTTAACCTTGATCATCTGGATGTGGTATGGCTGTCAGCTTTCTCCATTATAAATTTATGTTTCCCCTTTTCATACAGTATTATCTGGAAGAAAGTTATTATGCACAGCCCATGCTTAAGTTATGTTTCCCCTCTTTGAGGGTGAAGTATCTATATAAATCATTTGGAATCCTTTTGCATGGGAGATTTGTTTATTATTCCTCATTTTTTATTCAATAATTTATATCAGTAAGGATACATGGTTATTGATATGATATTTTGGGTTATAATCTAATATTAATTTACTCTGTTGTTCACATTGCCCCAGATTTGACCACTGAAGGTTCTTTCAGTTGGCTCCTGTGTCCTTGTGGCATTGAGGGTTTGTTTCCGGTTTGTGTTTGTTGGTAATTTTGTTTTTGAGCATTTCCTTACTTTCTGGCACTACAAGACACTCTAGGACCATGTTGTATATTTCCTGCCTAGGTTCTAGAATCAGTCATTTCTCCAAGAAGCCTTAATTCTTTTCTTGTATGAAAAATGGCATTAGAAACAAAAATCTGGTTTCTAGGCGTGCTCATTGCAACTGGAGTGTTTTGTTTTTAGGCCCTCTCAGCTGGTAAGAGCAAGAAAATATTTATGTATATGCTAACTTGTAAATACATACATGTATCTATAAATATTTTTATGTGCAACCATGTATATCTACATTAAACTAAAGCTGAATGCCTACGGATGTCTCCAACTCTAATTTGTTACCAAATAGATCACTGTAGCTTCCACCCCTTGATATCTGTAAATTTCAGCTTCAGAGTGAGAAATCTAACTCCCACTGTACACCATACATTGACTTAATTGATGTATTCTAGTATTCATGTATTGTGATACAAGAATTGTTAACCTACAACTCTATGGAAAATAACTTTATTAACTAGAGTACAGTGCTTATATACAGTTTCTTGCCGTTAGTTTTACAGACTCCACTCATCATTTATTTATACAATTACTTAGATCAGGAAATATCACCCCCTCCCTATCCTCTTCAGTGAGGTTATTCCAATTTTTCTTTTCTTTTTTTTGAGGCTGATCTTGCCATGTTGCCAGTGTGGACTCACACTCCTGGGCTCCAGTGATTCCCTCCCATCCCAGCCTCCCAAATACCTGGGACTACAGTTTCAAATAATTTTAATACAATTAGGCTATTTTGTCATATTTTGCATTTTATCCTTCTAAAATTCCCCAGCCTTTTTATTGATTTTTTACGTTTACATTTGTAAGGATTCAGTCACCACACTGGAAAATTGTATGGACTTTAACAAATGCACAGCATCACATATCCACCATGAGTATCATGTAGAATAGTTTCACCAGATTAAATACAGCCCGTCCTTCACTATCCAAACCTTCCTCTTTCTTCTAAACCTTTGGCAACCACTGATCTTTTTACCATCTCAAAACTCTACCTTTTCCAGAATGTTACATAATTGGAATTATAAAGCGTGTGGTCTTTTAGGCTGGCTTCTTTTACTCAGCAATATGCATTAAAGGTTCATTTATACATTTTCATGGTTTGGTAGCTCAAATTGTTTTTATCACTGAATGCTATTTCATTGTATGAACGTACCGTGGCTTGTTTATCTGTTCAACTATGGAAGCACAGCTTGTGTCCTTCCAGTTCTTTGTGATTATAAATAAAGCTGCTATAAACATTTGCATGCAGGTATTTTTTGTGGAAATAAATTTTCAAACCTATTGAGTACATATCTAGGAGTTCAATTGCTGGGTCATATTATAAAAATATATTTTGCTTTATAAGAAGCTGTCAAACTGTCTTCCAAATATTACAGTCAAGCATGTTCCAAAATTGCAATACAATTTTGTGTTTTCATCAGCAATGAATGAGAGTTCCTGTTGCTTTGCATCCTAATCAGTAATTGGTATTGTTAGATTTTGGGGGATTTTAGGCATTCTTACATGTGTTGTGGTATCTTCCAGTTGTTTACATGTTCAATTCGTGAATGACGAATGATGTTAAGCATCTTTACATATATTTATTTGTTGTCTGTACATTTTCTATGATTAGGTATCAGATCTTTTGGCCATCTTTAAATTGTTTCTTTACTGTTGAGTTCTGAGAATTCTTTGTATATGTTGCATACAAGTTCTTTATCAGATATATATTCCGCAGATATATCTCAGTATATGGCTTATCTTTTCTTTCTTTAAATAGTGTTTTCACTGACAAGTTTTTAGTTACAATAAAGTTCAAGCTGTCAGTTTTTTCTTTCACAAATTGTGCCTCTATATGACCCAAGGTCACATAGATTTTCTCCTTTTTATTAGAAGTATTGTAGTTTTGCATTTTAAATTTACGTCTATGATCTGTTTTGAATTAGTGTTGTGAAAGGTGTAAGTTTATGTCACATACATATGTTGAATATGAATGACCAACTGTTCCAGCATCATTTGTTGAAAAGGCTACCCTTTCTCCATTGAATTGCCTTTGTTCGTTTGTCAAAAATCAGCTGACTATATTTGTGTAGATCTGTTTCCTGGTTCTCTTTTTTGCACCATTGATCTATGTGTCTATATTTGTTTTTTTAACCAATACCATGGTGTTTTGAATACTACAGCCTAATAGTAAGTCTTAAAATCAGGTAAGGTGAGCCCTTCAGTTTTGTTTTTCAGTATTAGGTTGGATATTCTAGGTATTGGACTTTCTATAAAAATTTTAGAGCCAGTTTGCAATATCTGCAAAATAGCCTGCTTGAATTTAAATTGGTATTGCATTGAATCTGTTGATAAAGTTAGGAATAAATGACATTATAACAATATTGAGTTTTCCAATTCACAAACATGCACTCGTTCTCCATTTATTTAGATTTTTTTTGTTTTCTTTCATCAGTGTCTTGTAGTTTTTCACATATAGATCATGTACATATTTTATAAGATTTATACTTAAATATATCAATATTTTTTGGTGCCATTGTAAAATTGGATGTTTTACATTTCAAATTCCAGTTGTTCTTTACTGGTGTATAGGAAACAAATGAACTTACTAACCTCGTATCCTGAGACCTTGCCATACTCACTTATTAGTTCCAGGAGTTTTTATTGTTCTTGTTATTGATTCTTTGGGATTTTTCTACTTATTCAATAATGTAATATTTTTTAATTAAATGAATATTTATTAATTAATCTTTATGTAATCAGTTTTATTTCTTCCTTTCTAATATGAACACCATTAATTTTGTTTTCTTGTCTTATTGAACTAGCTAGAACTTCCAATATAAATCTTTTTCATTTTGATCAAAATATATAATGCCAATCTTTCACTGGTTGGCCAAGATTTGTTTTCCCTCAGAACAGGTGTTATGTGTTATATTTCTTGCAGAAACCACACTCACCCTAAGATTTTTCAGTGCCAATTCTTTTAAGCACAGCCATGATGGACACACTTGCAAAGAAATCTAGGTGCAGAACTTGCTTAAAATGTTAGAATTTTTTTTTTTTTGCCTTTTTATATTTCAAATGCCTTGGCCATGCTAATTTCCCAGCCATTTAAAAAAGCAGCTTTTACTTAATCTTTCCAAAGTGTTTAACTGAATTTTTATGAATGAAAATCTCTTTCTCTTGGGAAACAATTTTTATCAATCCACAATAGTAATTAATTAAATTACAGAATCACAATAACAAGTGGAGGTGGCATAAATATGTTGGATATAAAAGAAAACTGATATAATAATAACAACTCTGTTGGCAGGAGCAGAAGTTTTCAGAAATATCTCTCATGGCCTCAAACTCTCAGTGTTCCACAAGACTAGTTAGTATATTACAGGGGAATCAGAGCTGCTAGTTAGGCTGGCAAATCAGTTAAGTGGACTAAAAGATAATTTATTGTATTAAATTATAGCCTTAATTTTGGACCAATGAATGAATGAAGCAATATTCAGCAGGTATGTGACTCACTTATTCTAATAACTAACTGAACTCTTACTCTAAGCAAAGTAACAGAACACTGTCTTTTTTATTTTGTGGAAATGTGACCATCTATACAAACTGAAGTAGCATGACTTTAATAAAAAAGATTCAAAATAGGTTTAAATCTGTCACAATGCAA
Source organism: Chlorocebus sabaeus (assembly GCF_047675955.1). Taxonomy (NCBI): domain Eukaryota; kingdom Metazoa; phylum Chordata; class Mammalia; order Primates; family Cercopithecidae; genus Chlorocebus; species Chlorocebus sabaeus. The sequence continues at coordinate 25,971,403 of NC_132913.1, forward strand.
GGCTACCTGGGAAAGGAAACCAGCAGTTTATAAGAATTATATTGAGCACTTTACATAGAGATTTCCATTAATTTAAGCATACTATAAAGTTCTTCAGGGCAAGAAATATGCTTCTCATTTCCTCATATTTCCTACAATGATGGTCTTGTAATGGTAGGAAATATTGGCTAGGCTGAACTACATTTCTCAGAATTTCCTTCTATGTTGGGTTAGATGGGCCATGAGAGAGATTCTTGCGAGATGTGGGAGGCGTAAGGAAGAAGACACACACGTGGTGCTGCCGATCTGCTGCATGAACACGAAGCAGCAGCAGGCCTATAACGATTCCACCTTCCCTTGGATCCTCCTGCACTTTCTCTGACACCTGGGTCAGGTATGTGTGTAACTCTCTGAAGAAAGGCCCTAGCTTCAGCAGGATACCCTTGTAACCAAGATCAGAGTTAACCAGAGCTAACCTAGGTTTCTGTCCGTCCTTGTGGCATTCCCGTTTGCCACAAGTCAGTTCTTGCCTGCTTGTAATCTCCTCTTCCTAACTGTCTGCCCTGTGGAATTCATGCTGCACCATGAGACACAAAGATGATAGGCTTACAGAGACTGATTACCCAGCCTCCAAATTGTGTAAGGTCAACCATCCCCATAGTAAATTTATGTGTATGCACACACAGATAAAAATACCTCACTGTCTTATATACGTATGTGTGTGCATGTGTGTATGTATGTGTATGTATGTATATGTGTGTGTTTCTCTATCTACCTATCTATCTATCTATCTATCTATCTATCTATCTATCTATCTATCTCATACTGGTTCCACTTGCTTGGTTGAACCCTGACTGATATACATCTTAATGAATATTCTACCAGAGTAATGTTCCTGAGGGATGGGAATGCTGGCCTGAAAAGCATTATTAAGATGTGACTTTCAACAAGTTGTGAGAATGAGAGATGGGAGAAGCATAAGGATGAACGAACCAAAGATGAACATGTTAAGGCTCTCAAATAGACTCATGTTTTTAGAGAAATTTCTATCATCTTCTAAATCTACAGACTAAATCTCATAAAAGGCCAAAACCCTTTTACAATAGAAACTCCAAAAAAATGAAAAATCATCACTGGATAATACTGCACCTCTTTTGACAAAGCTGATTGCTGATTTTAAATGTTATTTCCTGGGGTCTCTCTATAATGCTATTAACTAATATTACTGAGGATCTACCTCAGGGTCCTAGGACACCTCTGCCTGAATTCTGCTCTGGCACCAAGGATCACATTCCTCTATTCTTGAGGAAATTCTATAGAATCACAGAATTTTAGGTCTAAGCATAACTTCAAGTTCATATCCTATCTCCTTAATTACAGGGCAGTAATTGAGCTTTCATGACATTTTGACTTGCTCAAGGTCATCTAACTAAGAGACAGGAAGAACCACGACTAAAGTTCGATTTCCTGCTCCCAATCCAGAGTTCCACGCACAACAGTGTTTCTCTGCATGCCTCACGTCTCCACCTGCTCCCACCATGGGACTTCCTGATGAAACATACCCTGCTTAACCATCATATGTTTTTAGTTTGTCAAGTTATATGCTTACATTTGCAAATTTCCAGCTCTCAAAATTGAAAGACTCACAATTAGAGACTGTGGTCTGGTAGATCTTGTCCCTGATTGGTTGACCATGTCTGGAGAAATCTGATGTCATCAGAATGTATTTAAAACCAGTTGTACCTCACTAAAAACACCAGCAAAAAGTTTGCTCACAAGTGGTCCCAAGCCACTCCATTCTTCTGAAAAATGAGAGAGAGCTGGTTGAATCTCTACACACAACATGCTTGTGTCATGAAAGTGTTTCCTCTGGATACCTTGACAGATATAAAACTTACCATCTCAGGTCCTGAGACAATTTTGCAGCCACCCACTCCAGTTATAAAGCAATTTGTGACCAGGTGTGCTGGGGGAGGAATAGATTGACATTTGAACACTCTTTTTAACTCCTTTTGAACTCCAAAAGACTCTGGTGCATCATTTTTCAGGCCATTAAAAAAATTATTTCCTTTTTTCCATTTTTTTAATGAACACATCTTTTGCACAATGATTCAGAACTGCCCATGATAGTAGGTGTTTTTATTAAGGTGGTACATTTCACAAAATGTTTTAGTATCTTTTATGAAGGCAATGTGATACTTCAAATAGCAAAAGCTTACAACAGTGGCTTAAAGAGGCATGGATTCAAGAAACAAGAGGCCCTGAAGCAAGCCGGCTAATGGTGGCACCGAGGGTCCACAATGCCCTCTGTGGACCCCCTGTGCCACCAGGCTTTGCCCATCACTGTTCTCTGCTCTTGGTTCATGCTTGGTCCAAGAGAGAGGTAGCTCTTGGTTCATGCTTGCTCCCTCATGTTCACAGGATAGCTGCTGCACCCCCCAGCTACAAGTCTACACTCCAGGTGGGAAGGTGAGAAATGGGCAAAGTACCAAGGACAGAAAGAATGGCAGCCAAGTTTATCCTTATTCTAATTTAAAAAAAAAAAAAAGATTTCCCAGAAATAACGCTCAGCAAATTTCCACTTGTATATCACCAGCCATACCTATCTTATTAATCATCCTAGAATTTTACAAAAGACAAAGAGGGTATGGATAGAGATTGTGACAACCAGCTAACAGTGTCTGCCGCAGACTCCTATGCCACCCTTTTTCTATAAAGTGTTTAAGAATCATTCTGAATAAGGCCTCAGATTTAAAACCTACTTCTAGAATTTTTATTTTAAATCAAAAAATTAAAATTTATTAAATTTGTTCATCCCAAAGAAGTGGGGAAATTGACAAACCCAACTCTACATCAGACAAATGCCCATATATCTAGGGTGACAGAACAATAAGATAAATAGGCTACCTCCTCCCTAACTACTAATGAGTAATAAGACTCTCCTCTGCAAACCATCTCCATTGCTCCCTGTTGCGTGCTGAATCTGTCCCCATGCTCAACGTCTGCTTAACTTTTGAGATCTCTCAGCCCCATCCTTTGAAACAACAACACCAAAAAAAAAAAAAAAAAAAAAAAAAAACCCACATGTTAAAAACATGCTTCCTAACAGCAAAATTCTGGGAAGATATGTATAGAACAGAGAAAACCATACCTCATTCACTGCACAGAGGTCCCTGCTTTGGAGCCGAAATGCTGTCAGGGTCCTGAATAAATCATCTATCATCAAAAATCATAATGTGTCTAGAGGATTTTCTAAAAGTAAGTAGAACTAGCTCCCTTTAGGCTAGTGTTTCTCAAAGTGTCATCTCTCTCAAAAATTGTGTTAAAAGTCCTTAGATGATGCTTAAAAATTAAAACCAGGTTCCTGCGGTTCCTGGCACCACCTTAAACCCATGGTATCTCTCTCCCAGGCAGAAACTCAAGAACCTGCATTTTTAGAAACTATCCCAGATCATTGCATACTAAAAGTTGTGAACTGCTTTCTTAGATTAAAATACCAGACTCGTGGATGGAGTGGACAGGCTGGCAGAGTTCCCAGTCAAACCAGGTGTGGACCCTCTGTCTGAAGTCAAATGCTGGTGGGAGAACCATCATTTCAACTCCAGACAGAAAGTGAGCTCAGAGGAAAGGCTTAAGCTCCCTTGGCCAAGCAAACATCCCTGGCAAAAGCAGGCGGCTGATTAAACCCAGGGTCTGCACGTACACTCCTCCAACTGATTAATAACCTGCCAGGTAAACATCTATCCTATAGGGATTTTCAGGGTGCCAGAGTTCGCTTTGCCTGAAGCTCAGCAAGCCGTAAAGATCCAAAGATATTGTCCAAACCTACTGCTACCATCTGCCCCCATCCTCATCTCCATTTGAGCATATCTAGTCCACCTTAAGTCTCCCCTACCTAGGCTCTGCCTAACTTCAACTAATTCTTTCTCCAGGGCATTCTCGGAAGGGTTCCATTGTTAACCCCTACCTCAAATGTTTCGTCTGATCTAAGTCATCTGATCTCACAAATCACCAATGGCTGTCAGCTACTCTAGCAATGGGGCAAACCTGACAACCATTTCCCTGGTCAGGTCCCCAAAAATCAGGGGCCAGGACACACTCCTAGTCACATTTATGCATCAGAGCTTTCCAACGTCATTTGGCTACATTTCTTTACGGGTTTGAAATTTCTTTGACTTACTAATGCATCTGCTGTGCCTCCTGTTGGTTTCCAGCAAGAAGCTGAAGTATGTTCTGTTGCACAGAAAGAAGTGCTATTCTGAGACAGGATGTAGAAAATCTGAAGGGTGTTTCCTGTGCCACTTGAAGCTAAGAAAGCTGGTTTGGGCTTTAGTACCCAAGTACACCTTCTCCCACCCCCAAAGTTCACTAAAACAAAGTTGGCAAAGTGGTTTTCTGGCCCCTTGCGGATACAAGAATATTTAGCTTTCAAAGATTCTGGTTGAAGTACATATCTAAAGCAAAATATGTTTTATCTTAAGCGTCCAAAAGGCAGGTGTCCAAAGCTAACCATTCAAAGTACTGATCAGTGTTCAGGGAAGATGTCAAGGGAGTACTGCTAAACACACAAAAACATCATATTTCAAAGAGTATAGAGTCACAAAGGCCGAAGTCTTAGATTAGGCTGGTTAAAATCGAGTAGCATAAGCATGATTGAAACTTAGATAAATTTGTGGGTTCTCAGAGAAAGAGCTTAGCAGGAATTTACGTTGGAAAATATACTAAGCAGATTCAGAACTGAATGTGAGTGAGGGAGAAAGGAACAGATGTGAGGACAAAAATCACAGGTTTTGTTTCTGTTGTGACACTTCTAGCTTGTCCCTGATATATCTGGAGATGAGAGGTCAAAATACACTTTATTACATGATCAACAGTGGTCAACTTGAGGTCATAGGCATCCACATTTGTTCTTTCTCCAGATTTTGCACCAATACTAGCACATCACTTACCATGGTTCAAACATTACCCAGAAGCTCTAGCATCCCAAAATTCTTAATAAAGATATTCAAAGCTCTCATTAATAGCATTCAAAGATCACAGCCCTTGCCCACTGCTGGCACCAATATAATACTGCTCTTCAATTGCAGGCATTTCATTTAATAATATCTTGGGTACAGTTGCTTTGGTTCCACCTCATTTCAATATAAATCCAAAGAAAAACAAAATAAAATATTATGGAAGGAATTTGCTTAATGACTTGGTCACATGCCTTCACCATATCAATTCTGGTCTACTAAATGTGGTACCAAAGATGAGAAGGGTTTATTACACCCTAATATTTTTCTTGTCCAAAACCCTGAAGTCAAGTTGTTCCTGGATGAAAATGCAAGTCTCTTCTCTGATAGTCTAAGAAGGGATGTTGGGGATGACAGCTTAAGATGGGATGCCTTCATCAAATGGAGACAGTGGGCTGTGTCTGGCTTAAACAAGAACAGTCTGCAGCTGACACTCTTCAACGGAAAGTATATCTGCCCTCTTTATCTACTGAAAACAAGCTTGCTTAGTATAATGAGAAGAGGAGCTATTCCATACACACCAAGCTTGGCTCCTTAAGCCAGATCACACCTATGTATTAATATATGCATTATTATGTTTCATTGTATCTACTTTCATATACAGGAGAGCTTATTGCAAATAAGTTACAGTGCTTTCAAGTAGGTGAAGTGATGACTGCTAAAATGATATCTGGTCTTTCAAAAATTTTAAAGTTTAAATCATGAAATAATCACTTTAAGACTAAAATAACAATCTGATACCTGATGATTGGAATTTGAAAAGAAAGACAGTAAATTAACCTATAAAGACAGTAAATTAAGCTATACTAAGAAAGTGTCCTTAGCATATAAATATCTGCAAATTACACCTATTACCTCACCAGAAAAATCATAAATCAGTGAAGTAAGGAGATCAATGTAGGAAAGCACTAAAATATCAGAATAAACACAAAATCAGAAATTTTTATCACAAATTTTAAATTATTGACAGCCAAATCCTTATTTTCATAATATTTTTCTATCAAATAACTGAATCTAAACTGTAGAAATACTTTAGAAATAATATTTTTCCTATATTAATTATTCCGCTAATTATAAAAATACATTAAAAAATACTGCATAGCATATTGTAGTAGAAATGAGCCTGTAATGAATATTATAAAGTCTTATAATGTGGATGTTGTTGACTGAATATCAAACTTCAAAGGGGAAACAATGGAATCAACCAGTTCTCTGGCTACTGCAAATATCCTTTCTTTGTCCTAGAAGAGAAAACAGTTAAGCTTGAGAGAATCAGGTAGAGAAAGTAACAGTCTATTTTGGTACGGTACTTTAACTTAAGTATAGAAGTGTTGTCCCAAAGGATCTTTATGACCAAACTGTAAGGAAAGGAAATAAACTCAGAGCTCCAAAGCAAAGGGGTTTTGGACACACTTCGAAGGAAATCAGTGATACTGAACCAGCAGACAAAGGGATTAGTTGGAATATGCCACCCCAAATTTTTTCCCTGCAATCTGTTACAGGTAGTTTTCCAGGGGCTCTGAAGCAAAACCTGTTAAGGGAGTTACTGAGTGTTTTCTCACAATAGTTCGTTCATTCATCCATTCAAGCATTTACCTGATGCTTACTATGAGGATGGCTGTGATATTCCAGAGACTGACATCCACATTCTTTGTGTTCATAGATTTCACTTGAGCTAAGTGAAATATACAAAGATGTGCACCCACAATTACAATACAATGAGATAAACGCTACAATGGAGTAATGTAATTAGTGTACAGCAAACCACAGAGAAACACTTAACATACCTTTGGGGAGAGGTCTGCAAATGCTGGAAAATCCTCTCATGACCTAAGGCATTCCCCTTCCTGAGTCACTGGCAGTCTTTTCCTTTGTGCTGGATTATATTCCACCCTCCAAAAGCATCATGAACTCACAAAGCCAAAGGATACTTAAGAGAAAATCTGATCCAGGGGTCTCCAAACCTGGCTGGGTCCCAGTATCACCTGCTGCTTTGGCTCCAGCCCAGAGACACTGATGTAGCATGCCTAAATGTTCTGAAAATGCTTTCTTGCTATGGCTGTTGTAACTGGCCCATGGACCAGCATTTGGGAATCACTGAATCCAGTCATCTCAATTTGCAGAAGGAAGAATTTAGAGGAAATTAATATCCACAGAATTAAAATGACTTCAGCAAATTAGTGTTATAGGTACATTAGGACAGCAATTGTGAAATATCTGGCAAAGGAATTTTTAGTGCAAATATTTTCAAAAAATATTCTCAAGGCTTCTGATATAAATCGTATATAATAGGACTATCTAGCTATCTATATCTCTCTATCTATATCTATCAATCTATATCTATCTATCTATCTATATATGATGGTCACAAATTATATAATTGGTAAGAAAACTTCAAGAAAATGAAGTTTAGTAAAGGTACTTGTTGCAACTGAGCTACACATTAGCTTTGCTCTTCCTAGTCGGAAAGTTATAAATGAAAACACTGAATTGAAACTCTCATTCTTAAAAATACCTGATTTATCAGGAAGAAATAATTTGCCCATAGAAATATTTTCTAAGGAAAAGCTTAGCATAGTTCCATGCCTACTGTAGACACTTAAACTATTGAGTGGATGAATAAAAATATGAAAGCAAGTATTACCAAAAAATGTTTTTCTATGGCCATTTCCTACATTAATCTTTGATAGAAGCTAAGAATTCATGGATAAAGAAGGGCTTCACTTACTTAGGGATGTGTACAGAGAATGGTAGTAGCATAATTAGGTCTATAACTTTCAAGGCAAAGACAAGCAAAAGAAAAATGCAGCCTTTTTTGCAGTGAGGAAGTTCAGTAAAAGAGTGTTATTTGTGTGCCTGCATGTGTATATGTATAAAGACAGGCACAGGAATGTGCTGGCCTGTGCAAGGTGCTCCAACACACTCACTGTGAAGGGTACAGAATTCTATGTGCAGGTTCATTCTCCATATATGTAAAGGGATCAGATGAGCAGCAGCCCAGCTGTGGTCCACTGTGATTCTCAGACCTGATCGCAATAATTAAGGTCGATATGTATGCATAGTTAAAATTTTGTGAAAATATATTTCAAATTTTAACACCACCAGGGATTCCATTTATGTTTCTATTACCATTTTTATCTCTGGAGGTTGACATGCAGCTCTCAGAGGGTATCTTCACAGATACATTTTTAAAAACTACAAATTGCCTTAAAGGAAAAACTTAACTAAAAATGCATTCCAGTATAGAAGAAAATGATTCATGTCATTTATACAAATAGAGTAACTCACAGCTTACATTTCAGTAAACTTGAAAATCTCCAATTTTTCAATAAAAAGGAAATGCAACCTAGCTCCTAAGAGTGGAAAGTAATAGCTGTAAGCTGCCTTTTATCTCAAAAACACTGAATCAAATTTTACACTCAGAACCACTGCACTCATTTTCATATCAAAAATATAATCTGGGTTTGTGATAAAATCTTTGAAGAGTGGAATCTTACTATATTTTAATTGTAACAAATTTGCATGTCAAGTGTGAAGTAGTTCACATTTTTATTAGCCAACCAATAGTTGTGATTGTCAATTTCAGTTTTATTTGCTGTCTTCTACAAAGTAACTTTTCTCTCATTACTTCATTTTGAAATATGGAAATTAGAAGGCTTTACTAAAACTTTCAGAGCCAGCCCTAACAACTGGTAATATCTGAACCTGAGACAAAATGAAATGTGTGACAGTGTCTAGTAGGAAAGGAAATCTTGTCTAGGCAAGGAATATCGGGGGAACATTCATCATTTATTACCCTCAAAAATGAAAATTTGTCCAACAGAGATGTGTTAACTGGGCACAGTGTCTGACATAGTTGGCACTCAAAGATGTTGGTTGAATTGAACTGAATCAAAGGAAATTTGTCTGAATTGGAAAAACTAAAATGTTAAGAAAGAAACTAGGTCTAAGCAAAATGCTGACTCCCTTCCTAACAGTTCAAAGACAAAGCATTTAGTTGAGAGAGGCTGAGGCAGTCACTTGGTTCAGCTTCTCGCATAGTCAGAAATCACCTATGTCAGGTTTCTCACCCACTCCAGGTCTCAAATGGGCTGTTTTTGCTCCCCAGGGGACATTTGTCAATGTCTGGAGACTTCTTTGGGTTGTATAAGTGGGAGAAGGTGCTACTGGCATCTGGTTAAGAGCCTGATGTGTTATTAAACATCCTACAATGCACAGGATGGCTCCCAACAAGAAGAAACTATTTGGCTCAAAATGACAACAGTTCTGAGGTTGATACACCCTGCCCTACAGCATGATCCGGCAGATGGCCTCTGCTTTCCCACTTCCAGAAGTCAACTCATGCCACAGGAGCAAGACTTTACCACTGCTGGACAGCTCTCCCTGCTGAAAAGACCACATTCATTTTGAAATTTATGGACAAAGATGTATACTGGATTTTTGTTGGTTGTATCATTTTTAATTCTTCTAGTATGTGGTAACTTTTAAGACTTTGTATCTATTTCTTAATGTATTAACGTTATACAGCTTCTATTAACTTCTTACTATGTAAGATAAGGAACCTGGCATGCTTGCTCACTTTTACCTCTTGTATCCCCTTCAACTCCAATTTTTTTTTTATTTTAGTTCATCAATATTTATTATATTATACTCTATTCTTAAACAATATCTAAATCATTCATGCTTCGAACATAAATCCATTTCAAAAACAGCAAACTAATAAATAGCACTTATAAAGCTGATATAACTTCAGTGGAACCCCCTATAGAGTCACAGTGTGGCCTGATCACAGAAGGAAATGGAATCCCATACTTTCCCAGGGCCAGAGACTGAGTCACACTCAGACTGGAGTGCAACTGAGTGACTCATTATCTCCCTTTGCTCTATCTCTCTCTTGCTTTGCAGCACCTTTTTGAGGATTTCCCCAAACGGGGAGAGCAGTAGCTCCCCTGAGACCCTTCATGCCCCAAATACCATTTTTTAATTTTAAGTTCTGAGATACATGTGCAGAACATGCAGGTTTGTTACATAGGTATACATGTGCCATGGTGGTTTGCTGCACCTAATCATTTTTACCTTCTCTAATTTTCTCCTCTTCTGTCCTTCATGTTTGATAGATAGTTTGGCTATTGATTCAATATTTCCTACCCTATGAACTGTGAAGATATTATTTTGTTGTTAATGAGATATAACATTTTTCCTAAGTAACCTGTCTTGTTTTTCTGAAAGCTTTTAGAATTTTCAGATTTTTTCACTTGAGTATAGAAATTTCACCAGTTTGTTATTTTTAAGTCAGGCTATTCCACACTGTGTCTTTGACTACGTCCTTCCTCTCATTGCCTCTGTCCTCTTTTTCTGGAGCTCTTCATTGGATTTTCTGGATTTATCCTCTGTGTCTCTTCACACTTCTCTCATATTTTCCATTTTGGTCTTTTTGCTGTCTCCCATGTGAAATTTCCAGGGCTGCACCTTATAGTTCACCAGCATGTCATTATCTCTATTATTTTCAGCCTTCTCCTTAACTTTTTATTTTATCGGTTATAAATTTTGTTTCTAATAATGATTTATTTTTCCCCAGTTGATCTTCCTTCATAGCAACCTGTTCTTATTTTCAGGATACAATATCTTTTTGGCTCTCTGAGAATACTAATTGGTCATTTAAAAAATTATAAGTCGTTCCTTGTATTATTGCTTGCCTCCAAGGTAAATTGTTCTGTTTTCTCTTTGTCCCTTTTTTCCTGACGATTTTTCTTAAGTATCTGGTGATCTCTGGTTATCTATGACTATTTATGAGTGGAAATCATGTGAATTAAGATGAACAGCTGGAATGGGTCTTCTCTGTAGTTGTCTGGGTCTCTTTCTCTAACAGAGCTCCTTCTTTAGTGAGAGTGCTGATCACAAGTTTTCTAAGGGGAACATCTAGTGTGGATTCCCTAGGAGATGCAAAACTGTTCATCAAAGTGCCCTGCCCTTCTCAAGCTAAGGCGTATGACCCAAGCCAACCAGGCTTTCTCAACCAGAACATAGCATCTTAAATGAAGTGAAGCAAGGATTGTAGAGACAGGGAAAAAATGGTTGGCATTTATTCATTATCCTGGCTAATTGACAATTTCGTGACACACAAACCCTGGATTCTGTTCTAGACATGCCTGGTTCACCCTTTCTGTGAGCTGCCCCATTTTACTAATTTCTTTTCTGCTTAAGTTGGTCAGAACCAGTTTTGGTTGCTTGTGCACAAAGACCCTAAGTTGATACAGATGGAAAGGAAACTGACATTTGTTAAGCTAATGTTATGAGCCAGGTATTTTACTTTTTTTTGTAAGTAATCAGCAAAACTCTCTGAGATAGCTATAACTACCATTATTTTATAAGGAAAGAAACTGAGATTTAGTAGATTTATTAGCTTGTCCAAGATGCCAGGGAAGCACCAGAATCCAAGTCAGTCTGACATCAAAAACTACGCTTTCCCCTCCACTCTGAAATATTCATGGAGCATTAAAGTTACAGGCCCCGCCACAGTTAAGAGTATGTGATAAATATTGGAGGAGAGATTTAAGGCTGGGAAAGCCAGGAAGAAGAATTTAGACTCACTGTGTTCAGAAAAAGAGAATCACAATCTCACTCTTAATAGTGTAGTGGTATAGTAAATCAAAGGAGAATTTAAGAAAGATGATTCTGTGATATGTGGGATGAATTCAAAAGGCTCATGTTGGAATAAGATACACCAGTGAGGAGGCTGTGGTAGTGATGAAACGGCTGGGGATGGAGAGGAAGAGAGGGTTTACAGTGGGATTTGGAAGGAAATTTCATAGGATTGTGTGACTGAATGGTTATTATAGGGGATGAGGAAAGATGAGCCAAAAATAACTACAAGATTCCCAGTTGCAATGAAGACTGAAAGAATGCATGCATTTGCCTCCCTCCAAAAATCTCGGTGAAATGAACTAGAAATGCAAAAACAAAAATAAATGCATAAGGGTGCTGGAAAGAGAAAAGGATGCCAAAAGTGTCCATAAAATTAGAATCCCCAGAGGACACGAAGAAATGTAAATCAAAATAACGGAAAAGCCAAGCATGCTGAGCAGCCTGTAACCAAACAAAGGCAAAGGAGAACCACACCTGGTCAGAAAACTGAAGTTTTTTCCCCATGTGCGCCCAATTCCCGCCATCCAGCTTAGTGCAGCAGGAGTTGGGCATGAAGCAGGAACCAAGGCAGCTACCAGGAGGCTCCCCTGAGCACAAAGCTGGTGGAGTTTTGGATGCTCACCCCTTACCCTGAGGCTCCACTCAGTTTGGACCTCTTAGCAAGTTATCTATGAAATTCGCCCCTGAAGTCTTCTATTGATGGTGTCAAACCTAGAAAGAAAATGAAGGCACTCCCCTAGCTACCATTCTTACAAAACAATTAATATAATACAAACTTGAGGGCAAAACAGTGTAAATTCACAGTGTGCAGTAAGTTTTTAAAAATTAAAGTAATAGTATATAAAATTTTATGTGAAACAAATTTAAGGATACACAAACATGCATAATTTTAAAGTTAATAAAAGAGATTCAATAAGGGTTGGTTGAGGAAAAAAACCTGAGTAGTAAGTAGTCATAAAGGAAATAAAAAGTTTATAAAAGACTTCTTTTCCCAAAACAAAAAGGTCCAAATAGATTAGAATGATTCCCAAAAAACTACCAAAGAAAAAGCAACTCTCAAATATTTTAACTCTTCCCAGAAGTGAGGGGGAAAATATAGAAGTCTTTTAAATTCTAATCCCACCATAGTCTTTATACAAAAATCTGGCATATTTCACTTTAGTTATATTTCATTTATGAATATAGCTAGTGTTTCTAAATAAAATACTAAAAACACATACATAAAATAAAAATAAAAATTAATAAATAATAGACTTCATACTTAGTAGAGTTTATGTTAAAGTTGGAAACATAACAACTTTAATTTCTGAATTATTCAATAATATTTTGAAGGTTATATACAATTCACTAGGAGAATAAATTTTAATATGAGACATAATGTTCAATAAAAAGAGACAAATATAAGATTATCTGCAGATGATATGATTGTCTAGACATAAAATCCAGGGGAATCAAATAAAAAATATTACAACTAATAATTGAGTTCAGAAAAAGAACAGATACAAACATAAATATACAAAAATAAATAGTTTTCCTTACATTCCAGCAAAAACCAATTTTAAAATGTCAGCCATAAAAAAGATATCCATAACAACCTCATAATGTACAAAATACTCAGGAATAATAATAAAGAACAATTGTGTGTGAGCAATAGTAAAAAGAAAGTATAAAATTCAAAGGTTGTAAAAAACTGAAACATAGGAAATTATTCAAAAAGGCAATCCACAAAATACGAAATACATATGGTTATTAAATATGAAAACATGCTTTATATTCCTAATAAGTAATACAGTATACAACACATGTCAAAAACAATGAAGTACTTTCCTTTAATAGATTGCCAAACATTTTTTAAAAAAATACCAATATTCAGGTAGCACAATACAGGTATGCACATATAATGTAATACCTTATACTGGTACAATCATTTAGGAAAACATTTTTAATTATCAAAATTCAATATATACATTCTCAATATTGAACCAACATTTTAAATTCTAGGAATTTGTGTTACAGGTATACTTACAACTATATTAAAGAATTCAAAACAATTGAAATATTAATTAAGAACTGATTAAATATATTATGGCATATCAATGCCATGAAATACTGTGAATCTTTAAAAATATAAGTTGCTCTACCAAAGTAGCCAAAATATACTATTGCATTAAAAAAGCTTGTAACAGAACATGGACTGTGCATGATATAATTATTATAAAAGCATACATATCCATAATACCTGGAAAGATAAACATTAAACTATTAATAATGCCCTGAGTGTAAGGTACGAGGTGGCAGAAAGCAGGCAGGGGTGAGGATGGCTACTTAAAAAAATTCTGAGTATTACTAAAAAAAAAAAAATTAAACAGAAATCTTAGGTTGAGTTCCCCAGAAGAACACGCTGAAGCAAGTATTTGAGGGCTATTGATTTAAAACAGAAGCACTTCCAGGGAAACCTGGTAAGGAAGCATGGCAGCTGGTGAGAGAATGGGAAAAAGACACGGAAGTGTGTGATCTCAGGCAAAGTCATGCAGAGGGTAGCTTCAGCCTGCTCCTGCAGGGATTCCCCAGATTGTCTGTTTCACCTCAGTTATACTTGGGAGCTGTCCAGAGTGGGGGCAAGGGAGCTGGGCTTTCACACTCTGACATCTGTCAGTCATTAGTCAAGAGCTTTCCAGGGGAAGTGAATGGCACCTGTGGCCCTGAGTGCATTCTGCAAAAGTGCCTCCCCAAAACAAATCTGGGTGAAGAACCAATAACATCCACTACAATATTACCTTTACAATAAAATATGTATTTTCATTAAAACAAAGAAGAAAAGAGCAAAAGCCATGTGCGACTAGTAAAGTAAAATTATATATTAATGCTCTCAAATTCTATGCAAGTCTGGGCACCCACTAGACAAGTTCCCACACCCACCTGCTTGTCCTCATATTCCTACTTGTCCACTAGAAAACCAGGGTTTAGCAGCCCATGAACCCACACTTTCGCTCTCCGTTTTATCTTTTCCATCTGGAGTGGTATAGGTGAGATCCTGAGAAGTCAGAGGAACTCTCAAAACCTCTGCTGATCCTAACTGGAGCCACATTACTTGGCTACTAATTTAACATGAAAATGGTATTAAAGCTGGGACCCTTGGCGACTAGGCTCTATGAGGTTAAATTCTATTTATTTATTTATTTAGAGACAAAGTTTCACTCTTGTTACCCAAGCTGGAGTGCAATGGCGCGATTTTGGCTCAATGCAACCTCCGCTTCCCAGGTTCAAGCAAATCTCCCGCCTCAGCCTCCCAAGTAGCTGGGATTACAGGCATGAGCCACCACGCCTGGCTAGTTTTGTATTTTTTAGTAGAGACGGGGTTTCTCCATTTTGGTCAGGATGGTCTCGAACTCCTGATCTCAGGTGATCTGCCCACCTCGACCTCTCAAAGTGCTGGGATTACAGGCGTGAACCACCGCCCCCGGCCCATGAGGTTAAATTCTACGTAGAACTCCAGAATAAAGAAATGTTCCAAGAATTCATTTGTTCTACTCAACTTGTTTCACTTTATGGCAAAGCTAAGATGAATGAGTTGAGGTTTCTAGCTCAGTGGTCACTGAGCAGAATGGGATGTCTCCTAGAAATGTCCCTCAAGTCCATCATTCTGGGTGTCAGTGATGAGTACCTAGAAAGATAGCACTCATCATCAAAGTGGACGATTGAAGTTTACAATCTGCTCAGTCTACAGTCTGTCTCTGAAACCTGCAGTGTGCTTTTGTTGCTTCACCTGTAAAATGGGTGCAATAACTATCGCTCTACTTACTTTTCAGAGCTGATGCACAGATTAACCACGAAAGAATTTTGCAAACCGTGCAGTGCTTTACATCATGTCACTTGTCTTAGCACAAAGGCTCCAAATATGACCCAGCCATCCCATTACTGGGTATATACCCAAAGGATTATAAATTATGCTGCTATAAAGACACATGCACACGTATGTTTATTGCAGCACTATTCACAATAGCAAAGACTTGGAATCAACCCAAATGTCCATCAGTGACAGATTGGATTAAGAAAATGTGGCACATATACACCATGGAATACTATGCAGCCATAAAAAAGGATGAGTTTGTGTCCTTTGTAGGGACATGGATGCAGCTGGAAACCATCATTCTTAGCAAACTATCACAAGAACAGAAAACCAAACACCGCATGTTCTCACTCATAGGTGGGAACTGAACAATGAGATCACTTGGACTCGGGAAGGGGAACATCACACACTGGGGCCTATCATGGGGAGGGGGGAGGGGGGAGGGGGTAGGGATTGCATTGGGAGTTATACCTGATGTAAATGACGAGTTGATGGGTGCAGCACACCAACATGGCACAAGTATACATATTAACAAACCTGCACGTTATGCACATGTACCCTACAACTTAAAGTATAATAATAATAAATAAATTTAAAAAAAAGAAAAAAAGAAAAAAAAATGGGACAGTAGTGACTTCAAGATCCAAATCCATGAATGTTGGAAGGCACTTGTTCAGGATAGATGTGTGTGACTTTGCGCATGTTGAGTGTGAGTTCACAATAAAACATCCAAGTAAAATGGAACAGTAAATTATGGAGACACGGGCTTGGAGCCTGAGCAACAGGGTAGAAACTGAGATACAAATTGGAGAGTCAGTAACACAGGAGCAACAGGTAAACTCGAGACTATGGAAAACATGCTTTTGAAACTTCATCTTCTTTTCCATTTCCATAGCCATATTCCTCAAGCCAATCCCAACTGTCTCCTGTTTGAACTATCCAAGTGCAAAATTTCATTAATACATATTCCTGTTATCATTACTACAAACTGCTAAATGATGCTTTATGGTCCCTATTCATTTATTGTATGCATTATCCATTGAAAAGATCATACAGATTTTCATACTAATCAACCACTTTCAGTAGTTGTCTACACACACAAATGGGGAATGGAATTTGGGAACAGAAATCACATATGTTTTTAACAGCCCTACCACATATGTGTTCTTTCCCTTTGAATAATACACACTATTTCTTAAATTATTGCTTTGGGTGAATAAATATACCTGCTATATAACTTAAATTGATGAAATTTAAACATTATCATTATATATGAAAAAGCTTGAAAATCATAGTCTTGCATATTCTTGCACGAAGAGACTTACACAATTTATGTAAATATTGTTTTTAATGACCTTAGAATCACTTTATGTGGCAAAAAAACCCAGCAATATCTCTAAGTCAAGTTTCATTTGTAGAGGCATTTACAGCGTTTACAGTTGGACTGAATCCAAGGACTAGCTAGTCTTTCTGTTTCACTTGGATTTTCTCCTAAGGTTAGGATCATCGGCGATTTTCTCCATCTTTGCTGGGTCTCACATGCCAGTTTTTTGTTTGTTTTATTTTTAAAATTTTGTAACATTTACATGTGAATTCCTGAAACCATTGTAGTATTTCTGATTTAAATAGCCTGTATTCTATTCAGGCATACAAAAGTCACTTGCTAGTTTTCTGGTTGAAGAACAGTATTAATCTGTAATGTTTATCTTAATAATTATAATTTAACTGAGAGTCAATTTGCCGTTTATTTAAATTGAGCAATGACTAGATGTCAGGAGTTTACAATTTAAAATGGTATGGGGGGAGAAAATCCCTGAATGCACCATTTTAATTTAATTTTTTATTGATTTTGCTGATTATATGTTAAGTAAGTGCTCATCAATTCTCTGCCTAGTTTTACTAAATTTTCCTTTTCCATAAGCACAGATATAGTAATCTGTCTTGTAGTGTTTTAAATCTACTTCTACGTATATAAATCACTTGTGATGTGGTTAACAGCATAAAATACATGTGAAATGTATATTTAAAACAATTACATTTATATGTAACATATATATACAGTAACTAAAGACATAAATCATATGAAGAAAAATTCAGAACCCCTGTTACAATATATTTAAAAAGGAGAGATGTTAAAAACAAATTTTTATCTACTTTGTCATTAATGACTTCATTTTATAGGTGAAAGGTTTCAGGAAGTTAAACGAACTGTCCAAGACACATACACACTCACAGGTGCGCACATACACACATAAACACACACTCACACACTTGGACCAGTTCTGTTTTGTTGACTGCTATGTTCTCACCTCCTGCTCTAGTCTCAGTGTAAAGTCTGGATCAAAACTGAGTGAACAAATATTTGTTGAACGTTCGACTTACTCAGAAATAGACTCCAAGTCTTTTGACATGAAATCCATTGTTCTTTCCAAAACATGAATGGAAACATTTAAAATATCCTTCTTTATCTTCTAGTCTTATTGGGAGAATAGAATGTGATAATTGTGTGAAAGAAACTTAAAATTATGTAAGCATATGGAAATCTAAGTCAGCGTTATTATCCTTGTAGTTTAAGTTTATAAAATGTCTCACTTGTCTTACCATTTAAGAAAGGAAAAAATAACTAGAATGGTAATTTTAGTATACATGCTGCTGAAGTGAGCACAAGAATGGCAATTTTAGATACAACGATTTGATTTTGTGAATGATCTGACTAAGAAAAAGAAAAATATTTCCTACCACACTTGGGTTTAAATAATGGAAATTTCATTTTTAATGGTAATTCTACAAGGAAAGATAATTCCTTATTACATACCAATCTTACAGCATAATGAGTCAAACCCTTGTTCGAGAGTTTTAATCTAGATTTTCATAAGTTAAAAAATAACATAAAATAGAAGTTTTCAGTCAATCACATCTTAGGATTCTTCCTGTAATATGAAAATCTATACCACAACTTATACTGTAAATTGCTTTAGATCCCTTTTGTATTTAGCAGGATTTTGAAATAAAGAATGGAGTTGTCATCAATCCCATTAATCAAATCACAACTAATTAAAAAATGCATTAGTAAATAAAGACTTATAAAAGGGCACCGATTTTGGCATAATTAAAAATACTTATGATGAAATAGTGTTAGAAAATCTTACGGCAGTACAATATATATGTTAACTGGGAAAAGGTTATCTAAAATCATTTAAACATATCCCAACTTAAATTATAACCATTGTGGAAGTCAAAACCATAGGATTGTGCTTGTTAATTTAGTAACAAAGTCAATAATACAGAAATTAGTTTGTTAAATCACCATCCTGCATACTATAAGGATACCTAGAGAGTAGCCTCATATGGGGAGCATTCAAAATCATATGGGCCAATTTTTTTAAAGCAGTTTTGAAATAATTTACTTCCAAATCAAGATATTAAATGCCAGCTTCTAACCAACAATAATGCTTATGGCTAAGATAGAAATGAGATTCTTTACAGAAACGCTGACACAGCCTTAACTGTAAGCACTTGAGTGTGCGGCTATAATTCTTTTTTCAAATCTTTCCCGGTGAAGCTTCAGGTAAAAGAGTTCGTAGAATATGTAAACAGTAAGAGACAGTCTAGAGCTTTTACAAAATCACAAACCCGTGACACATTTATATTCATCTTTGATTGCTACCACTAAACGACTGAATCATTCAAGGTGTATTGATCAGCTCTTTAATAGACAAAAAGTGGGCAATGCCTTATATAAACCAACATTTCTTAATACATTTGATGGCAAGAACTACATATTTTAAGCTGACAATATAAACCTCTAAAAGATTTTTCAAAAAAGCTTTCTGCCTTATTTAGCATTCCAATTATTAATCAAAAACAATAAATAAGAAAAAATTACGAAAGAATATAGAACAAAGGTTAAGAAAGGTTTTCTTTTCCATTCAGAAACTAAACAATAAAATGATTTCCCAAAGAGTCAGTTTTCTGTATGGAAGGCATTTAAAACTGGACCAGACAACATAATATCAGAATAAACCAAGGGAATACAACTTTTACTGGGAGGTGGGTGGCTGGAACCGAGGATTTAATTGTCTAATCTTAATTTTTATTTTTTAAAATGTCTAAAATAATGATGCTTATAATGAGGAGTTAATTTTAATGCGCAGCCAACTTTAAGTCATAATAATGATATAGTGGTTTCTTTTTTTTCTTCACATTTTCATATAGCCAACAGACGACTATTGATCCAGCACTGGAAAATACTATTTCAGTATTTATTGATCAAGGCTGTATGAGGAAAATTGTCATTTTTGAATGAAAGATAGTAAAGAGTTATCAATTCTTGTAAATACAGAACAGGAAATAAATTGGATCATCAGACTAAACAAATATTAAAATTATTAATTGTTTAAATGTAAGTACCCTTAATAAATTATGTGATACTTTAAGGATGAGCCTAAGATTTTACCATCTTTCATCACAAGAATCTGATTTTATAGGATTCTAAAAATTTCCCAGCTTACATTGCTTTTAACTGATATTTTATTTTGTAAACTCAGCATTGTATCACAGTAAAACAAGTTGAAATGTGTAAGAAACTGATTTTTAAAATCAGCTCTAAATTTTATCTTAAACACTAGTTAATCATTCATTTAAATTAAAATTTATTCTTTTTTATAATCTTCACTTTACTTAAAGACAAAAAAAAATCACACTTATTACCAGTTACAAATCATCATGCAAATCTGTAAACAGTTGACATCTGGTGAAGTCTTTACCTTGTATCATGATGAAACAACACGCATTTTGTTATAATATTCATTTCAAATGCTAATTTTTTCTTCATTAGATGGCAGAAAAGATATAACGTGCTCTTAAAACTCTTTATAAGAGTATGTTGCTGAATAAGAATTTTTAAAAAAGGAATACGTTCAAGATGGATATTTAAATATTGCAAATAGTAATCCCATTAATTAGCTATAGCCACCTGTCTGTTAAAAGCACGATACACAGGTCAGGAAAATTGGGCAAGGACAGGTAACAAACACACATTCTTCCTAGGCTACCTGCAGTATTTACCAATTCCAGTTACTGTTTTCTTAGAAGTTTTAAACATCACATAAACAGGTAAAAAAAATTATAGTTATTGTGACTGTATTATATACATATATATGTATGTATTATATATGTTATATATAACCATAGTTAGTGACTTATTTGGGCTTAACTCCCTGTAACTGCTTTCAGAAAAAAAAAGGTAATTTTCATATCACTAAATGTTTGATATGCCCAAATGAATCCATTGCTCTTTTAAAATATTTAATATATTTTTAAAGTATGTTCTTCTGGCTGGCAGTGCAGATGGAAAAGTAAAATCCAATTTCGACAACAAGGTAACTTCACTCCTCCCTCACCAAAAAATTGTTTTTAAAAAAAGCCTTATGTCAGCAAAGGACAGATTTTTTTGAGTACATATGGTTCCTAGAAAAGTAAAAGACTAATTTCACATCTAGAAAACATTTTATCCCCTTGCTGTTAGGATTTAACAAAGAAGTTCAATACCAGCTGAAAAAGGTAGAACAAAACTATGAGCCATCCAAATGAGCAAATTATGATCTGTCCTTTTTGAGACCTACTGGAGTGGGGCATGTGGTGGGATTGGGGAATATTTCAATTTAGATCTGCTCAGCCACTCTGTTTTCCTTTCACATTCTAACTCCCTTGTGTTATAAGGCTGGCAACAGCTCTAAGAATGTGGAGAATGTAAACAGCCTTTTACTGTCCGAAGGGATGGCAGCGTAAGGAATGTGTGCTTATCAACAGGGCTGCAGCTCCCCACCTCACTTACCATGATAAAGCGCTCCAGGAGAAAAACATTACAACCCAAGCACAATCCCAAAATGGATTAGAATTTGACATAAGCTTTCTTAAAAGCGAATCAATCAATCCATGCTGTAATATTAGAATCTAGTTCTCAAGGAGAGCATATAATCCCTTCAAGACGTATTTCCTATTCCTTATTAGCTATGGTGGTGCGGAAAAAAAAATTCTAACATTTCCCATATAGTAGCTGGGATGAGAACTTTTCCCCGACACGTGGACAAATATATTTTCTCATCTTTAAGAGCCTATCACAGTGCTTACGGAGCACACAGTTCATGTTTATTAAATGCAAAATTAATGAACTAAGATTCGTAAAGATATTCTGAAGACCCCCACATAAATACCTGATTTCCCCAGGCTTTTCCTTGCACACAGCATATAAATGCTGCTCTGTTAGATCATCTTTTATTAGAATCCAGACTAAAAAAAATTTTTAAAGCAAGGGATACTAAAGATTAATGTGGCATATGTTTTGGATTCATAATGTCTAAGATGTAAAATGTATTTTAACATGCAGTATCGTACATAGCCAGTATGTGATGGCTCATTCAAGGATATTTGGGAATATCATTGCATTTTCTTCTTGATGCCATTGAAGACTTTCTGAGTTAACGCTGTGCAGGTGAAGCTCATCTCCACCGTAACAAGCATGGACCACGGGCATCTCGGTGGTCTCTCCACCTTTTAGAGTTCCTTCCACCCTCAGAACTTGCAAAGTGCCTCTGCCTTAACAATATCATACATATCATAGAGAAACTTTCAAAGTTACTTGATTTTCCCTCTAATAGGAAAAGAAAGAGACAAAGAGAATTAGAGAGAGAGAGAAAGAGAACAGATTGACATCTTCTAAGTGCTTGGGCAAAGTCTTAAGTATGAGGACCAAGAAACTATGGCATCAAGAGAAAGTCCTCTTACTAGCACCGTATCAAGGCAAGTGCTAAGTGACCAGAAGAAATCCATCACAGAGGCTGATCCAGCCAAAACACTCCGCTTCTGTAATTTTACTTTAAAAGTTTCTTCTTGAAGGTCTTACTTTGGTTTTCCCTTAACTGTAATTAGCCATGCATATAGAATACAGGCGTATATCAGGAAGAGGAGAGGGTGGCGCCTCGCGGGAAGAGCGAAGAGAGTGACAACGCGAACCCCAAACCACATTTTAACATCTTTCTTATTCCTCAGCGCCCCCGAGTCACCCAGACCAGGCGGGAGATGTCTCCCTGAAAAGACAGCTTCGAGATGCCCGAGAGGGGGCTCCTGCGCGGAGCTGGGCGTGAAAGTTACATCCCGTGTCCCCAGCTGACAGAAAACCCCATCCCAGTCCCCAGCGCCAGACGGAAAACGAAGAGAAATCCAAGCTGTCCCCCAAATCCATATTTTGCCTAAGTTTTCCCCCAGCAAGCCGCCACTAGCTGGCTCTGAGAACGAGGATGCATGCACTATGCTGTGCTTTGGAAGAAGTGTCTGTGTGCATCTGGGCAAAACACCACGTGAAAAATAAACACCACCAAGCCTCTCGAACTGTGAACTGGAGGAAGGTCTTTCTGCCCCTTCTCATCCTATCCATTTACCTCCCATCCTCTCCTTGACCGCTTACCAATAAAACTCTTCCTTTTCCCGGAACTACTTCCCGGCCGCCTTCTGCTTACTTTACCCCAGCGCTCGAGTTCCAACCGGTGCTAAGCCCCCCAGTCGCCTCTAGATCCCCTCTATTCCATTCTTCAATTCTTTCCTTTCGACCTCTAAGGCAACCCAAAACTCCTTGCCCTCCTCGCGTCCCCAACCCCACGTCCCAAGCAGGCCCAGGCTGGGCTCCAAGTCAGCCGCCTGCGCGGTTTTCCCGCCGAAACGCGTCCCCGGCGCGTGGGGCTGCGCGCGGGCCGGGCACTCACCAGCTGCAGCAAGCCGGGGACCACCACGAGAGGCAGTGGCCGCAGGCGCATGATGCCGGCTGGCGCGGCTTCTCACGAGCTGCGCGCCCTCGCCTGCCTCTCGCGCATCTCCACTTCGCGGGGCAGGACTGAGGACGCCAGGGACACAGCGCGGCGCTTCCCTCCCGGAATCCGAGTGCTGCGCGGTGCAGCGCAGCTCGGGCCGGGTGGGCGGGCGGGGAAGGGGGAGGGTGGGCGGACCGGAGGTGTCTCTCCGGGCCCCCGCGCGCCCCTCCTTGGAGGGGGCCGGCACAGAGCGTGCGAGGCAGCTGGAGCTCTGGCACGCGGCAGGGGGCTCCAGTCGCGCCTTGGACTCTCTGGCTTGGCCGGACTCGGGGTGAGCGCTGGGGGCGCCTGTGGGAGGGAGGTGACGGCTCGGGCGCTTGGGTGATAGGTTCAGCGCGAGGCTGCTCTCTAGATCCGATCCCGCCGGGCAGATGCCTGGCAGAGCTGAGCACGCCTGGCCAGCCGGCGCCCCCGAGCCCGGAGAGGCCGGGTGCCTCCTCCCATCCCCGCCCAGCAGAAGGCCGGTCCGAGAGGCTCCACTGCGCCAAGCGCCCTGTCCACGGACTGGATCTCGCTTTGGCTGGGGAGGCTGGGGATGGGGGAAAGGAAAGGTTCTTCCTGGGTGGCTGCAAGAAGGAGTGCGCCCGCCGGTAGAGCGCCCAGAGAGTTTAGGAAGGGAAGGCGATTGCAGAGTCCTGGGGCGGGGCGTGGGGGCTGCGAACGGGAAAGGCTGGGGCGGGGAGGTGGGACTGGAGCCCAGGACGCCCTGGGAGAGTGCCCTACTCCACCGCAGCGCCAAGCTCTCAGAGCCGCGGGTAAGGGGTGCAAAGTGTGCCTGGTGCGGCTGGAAGGATTTCTGGGGTTGGGAAGTAATGGGGACCTCGAGGGACCAGGAGCAGAACTGTGAGAAACGGAGCTAGGTGAAGTCCGCTTTACTCAGGTTTAGGGATGGTATAGACAGCTAGGTGTCCTGAAGACAGACGGAGTTGCTCCCAGACCTTCTGCCCTGTCTTTGGAGAAGCCGAATAAAGACGGGATACCCCACCGCAGCCTCCGACTTCAGAAATATTGGAGAGTGGTATCTCTGAGGCCGGGCGAAGCTGCAAACCTGATGCCTGTGAGCCTCGACCTCTGTGTTAACAACTCTCCATTGGAGAGGTCCTTAACCTTTTACTATCTTTGTTCTGGACACTCGAGAGGAAAAATCAAAGGCAATTGGGCTGACAGACCTGCATTGCTTTTACGGTAGATCAGAGTTTAGGCGTCATTCGTCACCCCTTTATTGAGCGAATAGGAAACCTAAGGTCCAGAGACATACATTCACTTCTCCAGGGATGAGACTTTAGGCAGTTACTCCAACAGAATACGCAAGGCGAGACTGCTTCTTACATCTAGAAACGCAAAGCTCTTAGAGAAGAAAACACCATGTTGAAGCAAGGGAGTAGAATTGCAATTGATTTCTAGGCTTTAAAAAATAAAACACAACAAAAAGCACAGATTGGGTTGTAATTTTTGGACCAAAAAAAAAAAAAAAAAAAAAAAAAGGGTCCTTCTTCTCTGCTTACCACCCCCACCTCAAAATAGAAATGAAGGAGGGTTGTTAAATCTTAGTGGTTGAAGTAGAGCAGCCTTGGTTTCAAAGGCAGGAGGACTGCTTTGACTAGGGCAAAGTCCTACTATTCCTTTCACTGAGTGTGCCAAGATTGCGCAGATGGGGAGGGAGGTTATTCCAGAGTGTTCTGGGATCCCAGTGTGAATTTGAGAGTGTGTTGTCCTTGAGCCTGCAGGTAGGGTATCTTTCCAGTACAACTCCATTTCCTGTAGGGAGGGAGAGAGGCAAGCAAGGGGCTGCATCCTCCCTAAACCCTTGCTAAGCCTGACTGGGGGTTCCATGGCAAAGGATGCACTACCTGCATCTCATTTCTGCTTGATCTTAGACTCTCCTTTTGCCTTGCAACAGGCTCAAAAACAAAACCACTATTTGCATATCCAAATCTATATCTCACCCATTCCACTCCTCATCCCTACAAAAATTCCCTCTTTACCAAGACTTAGAGCCCTGTTCTACCAGTTCTAGAAAATTATTCTGTCCTAAAAGCACAAATAAGAGGATTTCAAAAACTGGAAGAGTCTCTATTGGTTGATCTTGTCCAACTTTGGGTCCCTGGAGAGGGCTGCATCTTATTTACAGACAACCTTTTTAAAACAAAAGGGACATAATAGGAAGGGTTTTGCGGAAACAGAGGAACTACTTTCTGAAGAGGTACAGCTGGAAGGGGAGAGAGGCTAACAGCTTTGCAAGAGGCACTACCTCATTTAGACTTGATGTCTCTGCCTGAGCTCAGCTGACTCATCTATAGAGCCAGAAGGTGAGGTCCTGTCTCCATTTGGTAATTTGGTAGTTTGCAATTCCGCTATCACAGACTCTGTAAATGAGGATGGCATGATTTAACACATTATTGAAATAAATAGGCTGAGTGCGGTGGCTCACACCTGTAATCCCAGCACTTTGGGAGGCCAAGGCGGGTGGATCACCTGAGGGCAGGAGTTCAAGACCAGCCTGACCAACATGGAGACACCTCGTCTCTACTAAAAGTATAAAATTAGCCGGGCGTGGTGACACATGCCTATAATCCCAGCTACTAGGGAGGCTGAGGCAGGAGAATCACCTGAACCTGGGAGGCAGAGGTTGCGGTGAGCCGAGATCATGCCATTGCCCTCCAGCCTGGGCAACAAGAGTAAAACTCCATCTGAAAATAAAATAAAATAAAGTAAAGTAAAAGAAAATAAATAAATAACCAAGTTGTTTAATTACTGGAATAGTTCACTTTTTTCCTTCAATTTGTTCATATGTCTTAGATCATTTCTGTTCTTTTGAGAAACTACATAAAGTTTAAAAGTAGAACCTAAACTCAGACATGTGCCCTAGTAACACTAATTAGTCTTACAAAGAAACATGCTGAGGGGTGTTGAATTCCAAGTTAAAAGCTAAAAAGCACTAGTGAACTTTCGTGCCCCAGTGATCAGGCCAGGTAAAAGTGAAGCATTAACAGCCCCACTAACCTAAGTCTGGCATTACTGTGTTTATTTATAAAATAACTACTGATCTTTCTGGATTCCCCCCAAATTTTGCTGTACAGACTATAGTAAAGAGAAAGAAAGAATGGAAAGAAGAAAGGGAGAGCGGGAGAAGAGAAGGATGAAGAGAGGCAGAAAAATAGAAGTATTTAAGACATTGTCCTCCAGCAGCATGCAGTCTGAGAAATATGCAATAAACAAAACACAGTAGACAATACAGCAAAATGTAAGTGCTGCTTAGTACAGCTGGAGAAAGGAAAGATCATTGTAGGCCAGCATGAATGCTTCTTGAAAGAGGCGAAACGTGAGTTAGCTCAGTTTCCAAGAATGGCCAGGATTAGTCTACAAGGGAGAAAATGGAGGAGGTCATTCTGTATGGGAGAAACAGAATGAGCAAAGGCAGAGTGGAGGATTTTTATAGGGCATAACTGAGGGATGAACAATAAGCAGCCCAGACTGGCTGGAGAAAATATGTTGAGGAAAAGTGAGAAGAAAGTTAGGTTATAGGCTGCATTATAGAGATCTGGGAATGCCAAGATAAACAGTTTAGATGTAATCTGCAAGAAATTATGGAGTCGTAAACCTTTTTTGGAGTAGACAAATCATGCATGAATAGATATGAAGATATAGAGGCAGAATGAGGAGTGGTCGTGGTAGTTGA
The DNA here is from genome assembly GCF_047675955.1 of Chlorocebus sabaeus. NCBI lineage: Eukaryota > Metazoa > Chordata > Mammalia > Primates > Cercopithecidae > Chlorocebus > Chlorocebus sabaeus. Next base: position 25,998,436 of record NC_132913.1, read on the forward strand.
AAAGAAAGGAATAGAGGAATAGGGAGATGTGGGTACAAGGGCAACAGTGAGCAGTGAACTGTGAACAGGAACTGAACTTGGGGTTTGAATATTTTTAAACTTTTCTAGCATAGTAGAAGAGTGTTGTTGTTGTTGTTTTTGTTTGTTTTTCACCGCTTTTTCTCTTTTCCAGTCTATTTAACAACTAGAGAATCAGATCAGTGCTTTCTCATTTTGCAAGGTACTCTTCACAGTGTGAGGGGAAAGAGAATGTTGTTTTTTTTTTTTTTTTCCCCCTCATACAAACCCGTAGTAGAAAGTGGGACCTACCAAATTTTACTGCTACATGATCCAATTATAGTCTTTTAAAAGCAAAGAACATATCTAGGGATATGTTGAATGCTTTGAGATCAAAATTGTCAACTTATGGCTCATCCAGACCATTAGATTTTTTCTGGTGCGTCTCCTCTGTACTTAACTTTCTTATCCTTTACTGTTCATTAGTATCATTACCAGAAAGTGGAGAAGGAAATAGTATGCATTTCAGAGTTTCAAGTGGATATTAGATAGTATTCAACTTTCTCCCTTTACAGTTAAGAAAACAGGCCTGAAAAGTTCTGTGAGTTGCTTCAAGTCACCTAGAGATGCATGGGTAGATCCGGAAATTGATTCAAAGGCCTGAGATTTTCAGTGCACTGCTTGTTCCAGTTCATTACTCTGCCTCAGGTATTTTCCAATTGTCCAGCAGTTACAAAAGTTTTGATGTAGTCAACAAATGAACCTCTAGCTAATAATAGATGTGACAATGATCTATGGATGCTAAAAGCCTCAGGGTCTATCTTATAATCAGGAAAACAGATTTTACTATAAGGAGCCTGAAGCATTGTTCTGGCAGTAATTTTAAAAGGGTATGAGGGAAAGGGAATGATATGGCATAAGGATACTGTGCAGCCCTTAGACTCAGGATTCCAGAACATGGTAGCATTTACCCCAAGGATAGGGGAAATTCTCATGAAGGCTTCCAGCTTCTTAGACCTCTGCAATAAGAAGCTGGTGGGGTTTTTGATAACAATTCTTAACAACTATTATAAAATCCCTTCGAGTGGCCACTCTTCTTTAGTAATTGAATCACTTTTTTAATAAAATATAATGCTGTATTGTATTGAATTGCATAATAGAATCACACGGAACTTCAAACATCACTGAGGGTGGGCTTGAACGTTGATATTTTTCACCCAGGATATTTCAACATACAGCCATGTTTGTGCACTACTACTCTACCAGGAAGTTGGGTTTCTTTTCTCCACCCTCCCTCTATCCTTCCCTTCCTTCCTGCCTTTCTTCCATCCTCCACAGAATTATAGCCCTAATCGTTGGAATACACTGAAGCTTTAACTAACTCTCATTAGGATCTATTTACTTTCTTGATTCTACAGGGCCTTCTCAGGCAAGAACTGGACATTTTCTTTGTAAATATTTGGCACGATTGGAGGATTTATAAAGTTTTATTGCATAAATTTATCATTTGTTCCAGGTTTAAACACAATTAACTAATCTGTAGTTAAAGTGCTTTTCTCCCAACCTTTGGTGGCTGCAACACTACCTCTTCATTATCTCTTCACTTGGATGCTGGAAGGAGGTAACAAGAGTGTGTTGGTGGTTGATGCAACTATGAGTAGTCAAGAGGAGAGGCTAGAGGGGAAGGGAGGCAGGCAGGATCCCAGCAGGCCCTGTGATGAAAGGGCACCTGGGTCAAGAGAACATCACTCAAGACTGACAAGGCAGTAAAGAGCTTCTTTCTGGGTGCCGATATTACATCTCTACCAAATCAGAATGATTTGGTAAATGACTGATAAACCTGTCATTTTCTTTCCATGGGTAGATAGAGATATACCTGTCATTATCGTTCCACGTGTGTTGCCATGCATTGTCCATGGATGCATGATTATTTAACTGAATAATCACCTTGTCTACTTGTACATCAAATATGACAGCTTTCATTACAAGGGAATTATTTAACCTGCCTCAAATGTTGCTTCATATATGGAGAGAAGGCAGGGAACAGGACTATGGAAGGTTAGAGTTGGAACATCTTGTTTAACCTCTTCAGTTTGTAGATGAAGAAGCTGAGGATCAGAGAGAGAAAGTGATATTCCATCCCCAAAGTCACACAGCCAGATTGTGGCAGATCAAGACTAGGCCCCAGGGTCAGTGCCTCTTTGGACTACCGTAAGCTTACTCTGTAGGGTAGCCCGGAGCTCTGGTGTGCCTATTTCCCTACCAAGATGATTATGAATGGACAATGAGGGGAAAACACATTTACAAAATAACATCTTAGCTAACCAAATGCAAATCTCCCAATTTGAGAATACTTATAATTCCTAAGAGAGGGAAGACAGAGACCTGGCATGATAAGAGATTGGAGTAAACGCCATTGCCCCTCAACCCCCACAACTTATCATGAATGAATAAAGCATTTTGTTTGCAAGTGCCCAAATACAGCTCAAACAAGTCAAACAACTACAACAGAGGAAATTTAATAGCCTACGTGAATAGGAAGTTCAGTGGCTGAAGGTCGTTTCAGGCAATTTAAACCAAATTTTAAAATTCTTGAGCAGGATACTGGGTCAGCCATTCTGAGTTTGTGTATAAGTCCCTTTAAGTGGGCTGGGAGTGGCAGCTGGAGAAGGCTTGATGTTAGACCCTGGAGAGCACAGAACAAAAACCTCTCTCCTAGAAACTAATTTGTATAACAGCCTGAACCCCCATCCCCACTTGACAAGGTCTTTCCTGGTTCAGGTGCCTACAGTTTTTCTTTACTAGGTCTCTAACTGAATGACTCTCATCTTCTAACTTCTTATCCCACATTTCTGTACTTGCCTGGTTCCTTAACACTCATCACCTTATTAAATGTAGAGCCATACTTGCTGTAGCAGGTGAGCTGAGGTTGTAACATGTGGATGATGGTTCAAATATCACACAAGCAGTTCTCTTTACTATTCTTACCGCTAAAGGAAGATGAAGCTGCTCCCTATGCAACAAGGATGTCATCACTTGTCAAAACATAAGCAGCAGCTACCCATACCAGCAGGTTTAACAACACCAAGGCACTCTCCATCAGTTTTAAGTAATTATGATTTATTTTTGTTTGTTTGTTTATAGCCAGGTTCTCAATAATTTAAACATTGCATTCGGAAATGCATGTGACTTTTTCACCGTGCCCTTTAGCAGGATCAGTGAGTACAGCACAGTGTTGCCTTTTGAGCCTTCTTCATTGTTTCTGTGAAATGCAGTGGCATGGTTGTTCTTCACGGTCTCTCCGGACCTCAGCATCACTGTTCAAGTGCTGCTTTCATGTGTTATCTAAATGTGTGTCAAATGTGTGGTACCTCCACACATTCAAACAGAAGTTGTGTTAGGAAACAAGTCAGCTAATTTTCCTACTCTGATAAAGTACAGGTTTACATTAGGAGGTTACTAGGATTTGGATTTAAAAAATATCCCAATTTCTAAGCATTGGGGACTTCTATTTTCCTCCTCAGCTGATCTAAAATGAACTTGTCTGGTGTTTCCCTGGCAAAGTAATAATCACACTGAGATTTTTTTCACTATATTTATTGGAATATCTTGGGTGCTATCTACTGGCCAAATGTGGCATTGCCTCATAAAGGTGAACAGACAAAGTGCCATAACTCTTTTAAAAATAACTTTGTGTGGGGGCTGAATAGATGCCATAGGTTTTAGCACACGTGGGACCTGTCTTCTTGGACAATATCACTTCCAGACATTGCTCATTGCCTTTGAGATTGGGGGATCCCTTGATCAGAAGTCACACAAGTTGTAATATAAGTGAAATATAATGGGTAGGCAGGTTTCTGCTTGTCCTTCCTTGAAATGGTTGACTATAAATAGCTTACATCTAATTTTCACTTTGCTGAGCAATGTGAATGGATAAAAATGTTACTCATTTCAAATGAGCTCAGCTATGTAGGTTCAATCAATAATCCTGTGTCTTCATGTGTACATAAAGGAAAATAAGAAGTTAAAAAGATTATTTATAGTTATTTTGCACTTAATACTAGGTAGAATGTACATGCCAATTGATAGTATTGGTCAAAATATTTGAAAATAAACAGATAAACAATATTTAGTATAAGGTAAACGCATCCCATTTATGCTAACCAAATCATATTCTTTCTCCAGGAGTTTTTCTTTATAAGCATCTTGTCATTTATCCAGAGGAGTACATTATGCTTTAATCAGATTTGCAGAAAGGAACATATCAGGAGAAAACATGAAACAATGAGAAACTGAGAGTCTATGCCAAGTGAGATGGGAGACCAGTCAAAGAGCAGAGGGATCTTTCTTACTGTAGCAAAATGAGAAGTTGTCCCATTTAGGACAAATAGCTATAAGGGAAAAGCCAAGGACATAAGATCAATATTGATCATTGGGAGGTAATGAAGAGAAATGCCCAATACGTCAACATTAGCTTAGGTGAAAATCTAGATTGTAAGGCTGTACTTAACAGGAACTTAATGCAGGCATATAAATTTAACAATATACCAGAAAATAAATGCCCTATCTTAATTTCTAAAGTTATTAAAATGCAACTTATGCCTTTAACTGAATTATTTTAAATTGTTTATTCAGTCATTTGGTGTTATTTGTGCCAGACCATACTTACTTCAGGTTGTAATTTTCAAAATTCATTATCCTAATTCTGGGACTGTATAATATATTTAACTTACTCAGTTTTCTGTATATTATTGAATAATGATAGATTTAAACATTTTGATTGAAATGAGAAAGACCATAAATTAAAATATTCAACTATCATTTTAAACCATTCTGTTTTGGCAGTGGAATATTTTTTAAAGTTATGTTAGTAGGTGGAAGTAGAAATTTTACTTACACTTATTTTCGCTTTTGTTTTAAATTTTTTTCTTCAACTTTTATTTTAAGTACAGAGGTACATGTGCAGGATGTGCAGGTTTGTTACATAGGTAAACGTGCGCCATAATGGTTTGCTACACCTATCAACCCATCACCTAGATATTAAGCCTAGCATCCATTGCCTACTCTTCCTGATACTCTCTCTCCCTCCACTCCCAGCCCTGGCAGGCCCCAGTGTATGTTGTTCCCTTTCATGTGTCCATGTGTTCTCATCATTCAGCTCATACTTGTAAGTAGGAACACACAATGTTTGGTTTTCTCTTCCTGTATTAGTTTGCTGATGATAATGGCTTCCAGCTCCATCCATGCCCTTGCAAATGATATGATCTTGTTCCTTATTATGGCTGAATAGTATACTATGGCACATATGTACCACATTTTCTTTATCCAGTCTGTCATTGATGGGCATTTGGGTTGATTCCATGTCTTTGCTATTGTGAATAGTGCTGCAGTGAACATATGTGTGCATGCATCTTTATAACAGAACAATTTATAATCCTTTGGGTATATAAAGAGTAATGGAATTGCTGGGTCAAATGATATTTCTGCCTCTAGGTCTTTGGGAAATCACCATGCTGTTTTCCACAATGGTTGAACTAATTTAAACTCCCACCAAGAGTATAAATGTATTCCTTTTTTTCACAACCTCGCCAGCATCTGCTGTTTTTTGACTTTGATTAAAGCCATCCTGACTGGTGTGAGATGGTATCTTATTTTGGTTTTGATTTTCATTTCCTTAATAAACAGTGATGTTGAGCTTTTTTGTATATGTTTGTTGGCTGCATGTATGTCTTCTTTTGAGAAGTGTCTGTTCATGTCCTTTGCCCACTTTTTACTAGGCAATGTTTAATGTTTGTTTTCTTGTTGTAAATTTGTTTAAGTTCCTTGTAGACTATGGATATTAGACCTTTGTCAGATGAATAGATTGTAAAAATTTTCTCTCATTCTGTAGGTTGTCTTTTCACTTTTGCTGTTGGTCTTTAGTTTAATTAGGTCCCATTTGTCAATTTTTGCTTTTGTTGCAATTGCTTTTGGCATTCTCATCATGAAATTTTGCCCATGCCTACTTCCTGAATGGTATTACCTAGATTTTCTTCTAGGATTTTTATAGATTTGGGTTTTAAACTTAAGTATTCCTTTTTTTCTTTTTTTGAGATAGAGTCTCGCTCTGTTGCCCAAGCTGGAGGGCAGTAGGGCAATATCGGCTTACTGCAACCTCCGCCTCCCAGGTTCAAGCGATTCTCCTGCCTTAGCTCCCGAGTAGCTAGGATTATAGGTGTGTGCCACCATGCCCAGCTATTTTTTGTGTTTTTAGTAGAGACAAGGTTTTACTATGTTGGCCAACCTGATCTTGAACTCCCTGACCTCAGGTGATTCACTTGCGTTGGCCTCCCAAAGTGCTGAGATTATAGGTGTAAGGCACCATGTCTGGCCTACATTTAAGTCTTTAATCCATCTTGGTTAATTTTTGTATGTAGTGTAAGGAAGGAGTCCAGTTTCAATTTTCTACACATGGCTAGCCAGTTCTCCCAGCACCTTTTATTAAATAAAGAATCCTCTCCGCATGGTTTGTTTTTGTCAGGTTTGCTGAAGATCAGAGGGTTGTAGGTGTGTGGCCTTATTTCTGAATTCTCTATTCTGTTCCATTGGTCTATGTGTCTTTTCTTGTACTAGTACCATGCTGTTTTGGTTACCATAGCGTTGTAGTATAGTTTGAAGTCAGGTAGCATGATGCCTCCAGCTTTGTTCTTTTTGCTTAGGGTTGTCTCGACTATTCAAGTTCTTTTTGGGTTCCATATGAATTTTAAAATAGTTTTTTCTAATTCTGTGACAAATGTCAATGGAAGTTTAATGGGAATAACATTAAATCTATAAATTACTTTGGGCAGTATGCTCTTTTTTTGATATTGATTCTATACATGAGTATGGAATGTTTTCACATTTGTTTGTGTCATCTCTGGTTTCTTTGAGCAACAGTTTGTAGTTCCCCGTGAAGAGATCCTTCACTTGTTAGCTGTATTCCTAGATATTTTATTCTTTTTGCAGCAATTGCAAATGAGAGTTCATTCATGATTTGGCTCTCTGCTTGGCTGTTATTGGTGCACAGGAATGCTAGAGATTTTAGCACATTGATTTTGTATCCTGAGAAGTTGCTTATCAGTTTAAGAAGCTGATATGATGCGTTTTCTAGATAGAAGATTATGTCATCTGTAAAGAGAGATAATTTGACTTCCTCTCTCCCTATTTGAGTACTCTCTTGCCAGAACTTCCAATACTGTGTTAAATAGGAGTGGTGAGAGACATCACCCTAGTCTTGTGCCAGTATTCAAAGGGAATGCTTCCAGCTTTTGCCCATTCAGTATGATACTGGCTGTCAGTTTGTCATATATACCTCTTATTATTTTGAGGTGTATTCCTTCAGTACCTAGTTTATTGAGAGTTTTTAACATGAAGGGATATTGAAATTTATCAAAGGCCTTTTCTGCATCTATTGAGATAATCACGAGGTTTTTGTCTCTAGTTCTGTTTATGAGATGAATCACATTTATTGATTTGTGTATGTTGAACTAACCTTGCATCCTGGGGATGAAGCAAACTTGATTATGGTGGATAAGCTTTTTGATGTGTGGCTGGATTCAGTTTGCCAATATTTTATTGAGGATTTTTGCATTGATGTTCATCAAGGATATTGGCCTGAAGTTTTCCTTTTTTGTTGTATCTCTGCTGGGTTTTTGGTATCAGGATGATACTGGCTTCACAGAATGAGTTAGGGAGGAGTCCCTCCTTTTCAATATTTTTGGGATAGTTTCAGTAGACATGGTACCAGCTCTTCTTTGTACTTCTGGTAGAATTCAGCTGCGAATCCCTCTGGTGTTATTGTTGTAGTTTTTTTGTTTTGTTTTTGTTTGTTTGTTTGTTTTTGGTTGGTAGGCTATTTACTACTGCCTCAATTTCAGAACTCATTATTGGTTTATTCAGGGATTCAATTTCTTCCCGAGTCACTCTTGGGAGGGTGTATATGTCCAGGATTTTGTCCATTTCTTCTAGTTTTCTAGATTTTGTGCATAGAGGTGTTTATAGTATTCTCTGATGATTGTATTTCTGTGGGGTCAGTGGTGATATTCTCTCTTAACATTCCTGATTGTGTTTATTTGATTCTTTTCTATTCTTTATTAGTCTAGCTAGTGGTCTATCTGTTTGATTATTTTTTTTGAAAAACCAGCTCCTGGATTCGTTGATTTCTTTGAAGGGTTTGTGTGTGTGTGTGTGTGTGTGTGTGTGTGTGTGTGTGTCTCAATCTCTTTCAGTTCAGCTCTGATCTTGATGGTTTCTTGTCTTCTGTTAGCTTTGGAGTTTGTTTGCTCTTGGCCTTCTAGTTCTTTTATTTAAGCTGTTAGATTGTCACCTTGAGATCTTTCTAGTTTTTTGATGTGGGCATTTAGTGCTGTAAATTTCTCTCTTAATACTGTTTTAACTGTGTCCTAGAGATTGTGGTACATTGTCTCTTTGTTCTCATTGGTTTCAGGTAACTTCATTTCTGCCTTAATTTCATGATTTACCCAAGAGTCATTCAGAAGTAGGTTGTTTAATTTTCGTGTAGGTGTGTGACTTTGAGTAAATATCTTAATCTGGAGTTTTAATTTGATTGCACTGTGGTCTGAGAGACTGTTTTTATTTCAGTTCTTTTGCATTTGCTGAGGAATGTTTTACTTCCAATTGTGTGATCAATTTTAGAGTAAATGCCAGGTGATGAAGAAAAGAATGTGTATTCTCTTATTTTGGGGTGGAGAGTTCTGTAGATATCTATCAGGTCCACTTGATCCAAAGCTGAGTTCAAGTCATGAATATCTTTGTTAATTTTCTATCTTGATGATCTATCTAAGATTGTCAGTGGGACATTAAATTCTTCAGCCATTATTGTATGAGAGTCTAAGTCTAACCTCTTTGTAGGTTTCTAAGAACTTGCTGTATGAATCTGAGTGCTCCTGTATTGGGTGCACATTTGTTTAGAATAGTAACTCTTCTTGTTGAATTGAACCCTTTACCATTATGTAATGCCCTTCTATGTCTTTTTTTATCTTTGTTGGCTTAAAGTCTATTTTGACAGAAACTAGGATCACAAACCCTGCTTTTCTCTTTTTTCCATTTGCTTGGTAAATTTTTCTGCATTCCTTAATTTTGAACCTATGTGTGTCTTTGCATGTGAGATGGGTCTCTGAAGGCAGCATACCAATAGGTATTGGCTCTTTATCCAGATTACCATTCTGTGTCTTTTAATTGGTGCATTTAGCTCATTCACATTTAAGGTTAGTATTGTTATGTGTGAATTTGATCCCATCATCATGATGCTAACTAGTGATTTTGCAGACTTGTTTATGTGGTTGCTTCATAGTGTCACTGGTCTGTGTACTTCAGTGTGTTTCTGTAGCAATGGTAATGGTTTTTTCTTTCCATATTTAGTGTTTCCTTCAGGAGCTCTTGCAAGGCAGGCCCAGTGGTGATGCATTTTCTTACTATGTGCTTGTCTGAAAAGGATCTTATTTCTCCTTCACTTATGAAGCTTAGTTTGGCCAGATATGAAATTCTGGGTTGGACATTCTTTTCCTTAAGAATGTTGAATATTGGTCTCCAATCTCTTTTGGTTTGCAGAGTTTCCACTGAGAGGTCCACTGTTAGTCTGATGGGTTTCCCTTTGTTGGTGACCTGGCCTTTCTGGCTCTTCTTAACATTTTTTCTTTGATTTCGACCTTGGACAACTGATGATTATTTGTTTTGGGGTTGACCTTCTCATGGAGTATCCTACTGGAGTTCTCTAGATTTCCTGACTTTGAGTGTTGGCCTGTCTTGCTAGGTGGGGAAGTTCTCCTGGATGATATCATGAAGTACGTTTTCCAACTTGATTCCATTGTATCTTTTAGGTACCCCAATCAGTCATAGGTTTGGTCTCTTTACATAATACCATAGTTCTCAGAGGTTTTGGTCATTCCTTTTTATTCTTTTTTCTCTATTCTTGTCTGCCTGTCTTATTTTAGAAAGATAGTCTTCAAGCTTTGGGATTCTTTCCTCTGCTTGGTCTTACTCTGCTATTGATACTTGTGATTGCATTGTGAAGTTCTTGTGTTGTTTTTCAGCTCTGTCAGGTTGGTTATGTCCCTCTTTAAACTGGCTATTCTGACTATCAGCTCCTGCATTGTTTTATCATGATTCTCAGCCTCTTTGCATTGAGTTACAACATGCTCCCTTAGCTCAGTGAAGTTCATTATTACCCACCTTCTGAAGCCTGTTTCTGTGAATTCAGCCATCTCAGCCTCAGCCCAGTTCTGTGCCCTTTCTGGAGAGGTGTTGCAGTCATTTGGAAGAGAAGAGGGACTCTGACTTTTTGAGTTTTCAGCTTTTTTGAATTGATCCTTTCTTGTGTTTGTGGATTTATCTACATTTAATCTTTGAGGTTACTTCCCTTTGAATGGTGTTTTTGTGGGGTCTTTTTGTTGTTGCTGTTGTTTTCTCTTTGTTTTTAGGAGACAGAGGTTTTCTAAAAGAAGGTTTTGTAAAAGAAAGTTTTCTTTTAACCTTCAGGTCACTCTTTATAGGGCTGCTGCAGTTTGCTGGGGTCTGTTTCAGACCCTAGTTGCCTCAGTTTTTCCCATACCTGGAAGTATCACCAGTGAAGCCTGCAAAATAGCAAAGATGGCAATCTGCTCCTTCCTTTGGAAGCTCCATTCCAGGGAAGGGCTGACTCATTGCTGGCCCAAATGTGCCAGTAGGAGGTGGCTGGAGATCCCTCTTGGGAGGTCTTACTCAGGCAGGAGGAACAGGATCGGGGACCTGCTTAAAAAAGCAATCTGGCCACATTAGAGGGAACCCTTTCTTGTCCAGACCATTTGCATTCTTCAAAGCTGACAGTCTGGAATGGTTGAGTCTACCAAACCAGAGAGATAGTGGCCACCCCTCCCCTTGGGAGATCTGTCGAGAGAGATCAGCACTCTGTCCACAGAACCCTGACTGGAGTGACTGAAGGCCCTAAGGAGAGGTCCCACCCAGAGCCTCACTCACTGAGGCTCCACACAGCTCTATGTATTGGACCCAATGCCCTGGTGGTGTAGGCTCCCAAGGGGATCTCCTGCTTCACAGGTTGGAAAGATATGTGGGAATGGATCAGGGTCCTGCTTAAAGAAGCAGTCTGGCCACGATCTGGCAAAGCAGCTGCACTGTGTTGCGGGGACTCTTCTTCATCCAAACCATTTTTATTCTTCAAAGTTGGCAGGCTGCAATGGCTGAGTCTACCAAACTGCAGACATGGTGACTGCCCCTTCCCCAAAGAGCTTGGTCCTGTCTCGTGCAGACTCCAGCCTGTTGCCATTGGCTAGCTAAAATTCCAAGCCAGTGAGTCTTAACTTGTGAGGTGCCATAGAAGTGGGGCCTTCAGAATGACAGTGCTTGGCTCCCTGGATTCACTCCCCTTCCTAGGGGGCTGAATCCATATGTACACATGGATCTCTCACATTGCAAGGGATCCTAGGGCCAGAATATGTAAAACTCCCAGGTTTCTGTGTGTGCCTGGCAGCTGCTCTGCTGAGACTCCACACAGCTCTGTATATTGGACCCAAGGCCCTGGTGGCATGGGCTCCCAATGGGATCTCCTGATTCACAGGTTGTAAAGGTCAGTGGGAGAAGCATAGTTTCTGGGGTGGGGTGGCATAATCACTCACTGCTTCCTTTGGCTGGGGGTTGGGGTTCCTTTGGCTCAGTGCTGCTCCTGGTTGGACTGTCACCTCCACCCTACTTTTCTTTGTTCTCTGTGGGTCGAGTTATTTGCCTAGTCAGTCCCAACGTGAGAACCTGTATATTTCAGTTGAGGGTGCTGAATTCACTCATCACTTTTGTTCACTCTCTGTGAGTGCTGTAGACTTCAGCTGCTTCTAATTGGCCATCTTACACTTATTTTTTATTGTTTCTAAATTGAGCTCTTTATTTTTTTACATTTCAGGTGCTGTATCTATACTATCACATATAACCAATAAAACAATCCTTTAAGGTAGGTATTAGCTGAAATTTACAATGACAAAGCTAAAGAATCGAGAAATGGAGATAAGAGCAAGATGGCCAAATAGGAACAGTTCTGGTCTGCAGCTCCCGGTGAGATCAACACGGAAAGCAGGCAGTTTCTGCATTTCCAACTGAGGTACCTGGTTCATCTCACTGGGACTGGTTAGACAGTGGGTGCAGCCCACGGAGGGTGAGCAGAAGCAGGGTGGGGCGTTTCCTCACCAAGTAAGTGCAAAGGGTTGGGGAACTCCCTCCCCTAGCCAAGGGAAGCCATGAGGGACTGTGCCATAAGGGACGGTGCTATGCAGCCCAGATACTACACTTTTCCCACTGTCTTCACAACCCGCATACCAGATTTCCTTGGCTGCCTATACCACAAGGGCCCTGGGTTTCAAGCACAAAACTGGGTGACTGCTTGGGCAGACACCGAGCTAGCTGCCAGATTTTTTTTCATACCCCAGTGGTGCCAGCAAGATGAAACCATTCGCTCCCTGGAAAGGGAGCTGAAGCCAGGGAGCTAAGTGGTCTTGCTCAGTGGATCCCACCCCCGGAGAGCCCAGCAAGCTAAGATCTGCTGGCTTGAAATTCTCACTGCCAGCACAGTAGTTTGAAGTTGACCTGGGATACTTGAGCTTGGTAGGGGGAAAGGAATCTGCCATTATTAAGGCTTGAGTAGGTGGTTTGCCCCTCATAGTGTAAACAAAGTGGGAGGGAAGTTGGGACTAGGTGAAGCCCACTGCAGCTCAGCAAAGCTGCTGTAGCCAGACTGCATCTCTAGATTCCATCTCTCTGGGAAGGACATCTCTGAAAGAAAGGCAGCAACCCCAGTCAGGAGCTTATAGCTAAAACTCCCATCTCCCTGGGACAGAGCACATGAGGGAAGTGGTGGTTGTAGGCACAGCTTCAGCGGACTTAAACATTTCTGCCTGCTGGCTCTGAAGAGAGCAGCAGATTTCCCAAAACAGCACTCGAGCTCTGCTAAGGGACAGACTGATACCTCAAGTGGATCCTTGACCCCCCGTGCCTCCTGATGGGGAGACACCTCCCAGCAGGGGTCAACAGACACTTCATACAGGAGAGCTCTGGCTGGCATTTGGTCGGTGCCCCTCTGAGATGAAGCTTCCAGAGGAAGGAGCAGGCAGCAATCTTTGCTGTTTTGCAGGCTCTGCTGGTGATATCCAGGCAAACAGGGTCTGGAGTGAACATCCAGAACTCCAACAGACCTGCAGAAGAGGGGCCTGACTGTTAGAAGGAAAACTAACAAAAGGAAAGAATAGCATCAACATCAACAAAAAGGACAACCATGCAAAAACCCCATCCAAAAGTCACCAACATCAAAGACCAAAGGTATATAAATTCATGAAGAGGAGGAGGAGGAAAAACCAGCACAAAAAGGCTGAAAATTCCAAAAACCAGAATGCATCTTCTCCTCCAAAGGATCACAACTCCTTGCCACCATGGGAACAAAACTGGATGGAGAATGAGTGTGACGAATTGACAGAAGTAGGCTTCAGAAGGTGGGTAATAGCAAACTCCTCTGTGCTAAAGGATCATGTTCTAACCCAATCCAAGGAAGCCAAGAACCTTGATAAAAGATTACAGGAAATGCTAACTAGAATAACTAGTTTAGAGAAGAACATAAATGACCTGATGGAGCTGAAAAACACAGCACGAGAACTTCATGAAGCATATACAAGTATCAATAGCCAAATCAATCAAGTGGGAGAAAGGCGATATCAGAGATTGAAGACCAAATTAATAAAATAAAATGTGAAGACAAGAATAGAGAAAAAATGAAAAGGAATGAACAAAGCCTCCAAGAAATATGGGACTGTGTGAAAAGACCAAACCTACACTTCATTGGTGTACCTGAAAGTGACAGGGAGAATGGAACCAAATTGTAAAACACTCTTCAGGATATTTTCCAGGAGAACTTTCCCAACCTAGCAAGACAGGCCAATATCCAATTCAGGAAATACAGAGAACACCACAAAGATATGCCTCAAGAAGATTAATCCCAAGACATATAATCTTCTCAGATTCACCAAGGTTGAAATGAAGGAAAAAATGTTAAGGGCAGCCAGAAAGAAAGGTTGGGTTTCCCACAAAGGGAAGCCCATCAGACTAATAGCAGATCTCTCTACAGAAACTGTGTAAGTCAGAAGAGAGTGGGAGCCAATATTCAACATTCTTAAAGAAAATAGTTTTCAACCCAGAATTTCATATCCAGCCAAACTAAGCTTCATAAGAGGAGAAATAAAATCCTTTACAGACAAGCAAATGCTGAGGGATTTTGTCACCACCAGGCCTGCCTTACAAGAGCTCCTGAAGGAAGCACTAAACATGGAAAGGAACAACCAATACCAGCCACTGGAAAAACATACCAAATAGTAACGACCATCAATACTATGAAGAAACTGCATCAAGTAATGGGCAAAACAACCAGCTGGCATCATAATGACAGGATCAAATTCACACATAACAATATTAATCTTAAATGTAAATGGGCTAAATGCCCTGATTAATAGACACAGACTGGCAAATTGGATAAAGTGTCAAAACCCATTGGTGTGCTGTATTCAGGAGACCCATTTCATGTGCAAAGACAAAGAGAGGCTCAAAATAAAGGGATAGAGGAAGATTTACGGAGCAAATGGAAAGAAAAAAAAATGGGTTGCAATTCTAGTCTCTGATAAAACAAAATTTAAATGAACCAAGATCAAAAAAGACAAAGAAGGGTATTACATAATGGTAAAGGGATCAAAGTAACAAGAAGAGCTAACTATCCTAAATGTTTACGCACCCAATACAGGAGCACTGAGATTCATAAAGCAAGTTCTTAGAGACCTACAAAGAGACTTAGACTCCCACACAATAATAATGGGAGACTTTAACATCCCACTGTCAACTTAGACAGATCCATGAGACAGAAAGTTAACAAGGATATCCAGGAATTGAACTCAGCTCTGCACCGAGCGGACCTAATAGACATCTACAGAATTCTCCACCCCAAATCAACAGAGTATATATTCTTCTCAGGACCACATAGCACTTATTCTAACATCGACCACATACTTGGAAGTAAAACACTCCTCAGCAAATGCAAAAGAGTGGAAATCATAGCAAACAGTCTCTCAGACCACGTTGCAATCAAATTAGAACTCAGGATTAACAAACTCACTTGAAACTGCACAACTACATGGAAAATGAACAACCTGCTCCTGAATGACCACTGAGTAAATAGCAAAATTAAGGCAGAAATAAATAAGTTATTTGAAAGCAAAAGCAAAGAGAACAAAGACACAATGTACCAGAATCTCTGGAACACAGCTAAAGTAGTGTTTAGAGGGAAATTTATAGCACTAACTGCCCACATGAGAAAGTGGGAAAGATAAAAATCAATATCTTAACATCACAGTTAAAAGAACTAGAGAAGCAAGAGCAAACAAATTCAAAAGTTATCAGAATACAAGAAATAACTAAGATCAGAGCAGAACTGAAGAAGATAGAGACATAAAAAACCCTTCAAAAAATCAGTGAATCTCAGAGCTGGTTTTTTAAAAAGATTAACAAAATAGATAGACCGCTAACCAGACTAATAGAAAGAAAGGAGAGAAGAATCAAATAGACACAGTAAAAAATGATAAAGGAGATATCACCACTGATCCCACAGAAATACAAACTACCATGAGAGAATACTAAAAATACCTCTTGCAAATAAACTAGAAAATCAAGTCGAAATGGATAAATTCCTGGACACATGCACTCTCCCAAGACTAAACCAGGAAGAAGTTGAATCCCTGAATAAACCAATAGCAAGTTCTGAAATTGAGGCATTAATTAATAGCCTACCAACCAAAAAAAGCCCAGGACCAGACAGTCACAGCCGAATTCTACCAGAGGTATAAAAAGGAACTGGTACCATTCCTTCTGAAACTATTCCAAACAATAGAAACAGAAAGACTCCTCCCTAACTCATTTTATGAGGTCAGCATCACCCTGATACCAAAACCTGGCAGAGATACACACAAAAAAGAATATTTCAGTACACTATCCCTGATGAACATTAATGTGAAAATCCTCAATACAATACTGGCAAACCAAGTCCAGCAGCACATTATAAAGCTTATCCACCACAATCCTGTTGCCTTCATCCTGAGATGCAAAGGTGGTTCAACATATGCAAATCAATAAATGTAATCCATCACATAAACAGAACCAATGACAAAAACCACATGATTATCTCAATAGATGCAGAAAAGGCCCTTGCTAAAATTCAACACCTCTTCATGCTAAAAACACTCAACAAACTAGGTATTGATGGAACATATCTCAAAATAATAAGAGCTATTTATAACAAAACTACAGCCAATGTCATATTGAATGAGCAAAAGCTGGAAGCATTCCCTTTGAAAACCGGCACAAGACAAGGATGTCCTCTCTACCACTCCTATTCAATATAGCATTGAAAGTTCTGGCCAGGGCAATCAGGGAAGAGAAAGAAAGAAAGGGTATTCAAATAGGAAGAGAGGAAGTCAAATTATATCTTTTTGCAGATGACATGGTTGTATATTTAGAAAACCTCATAATCTCAGCCTCAAAACTCCTTAAGCTGATAAGCAACTTCAGCAAAGTCTCAGGATAAAAAATCAGTGTGCAAAAACCACAAGTGTTCTTATACACCAATAATAGACAAACAGAGAACCAAATCATAGGTGAACTCCCACTCACAATTGTTACTAAGAGAATGAAATACCAAGGAATACAACTTACAAAACATGTGAAAGACCTCTTCAAGAAGAATTACAAACCATTGCTCAAGGAAATAAGAAAGGACACAAACAAATGGAAAAACATTCCATACTTATGGATAGGTAGAATCAGTATCATGAAAATGGCCATACTGCCCAAAGTAATTTATAGATTCAATGCTATTCCTATCAAGATACCAGTGACTTTCTTCACAGAATTAGAAAAAACTACTTTAAATTTCATATGGAACCAAAAAAGATTCCATATAGCTAAGACAATCCTCAGCAAAAAGAACAAAGCTGGAGGCATCACGCTACCTGACTTCAAACTATAATACAAGAAAACAGTAACCAAAACAGCAAGATACTGTTATCAAAACAGATATATAGACCAAAGGAATAGAACAGAGGCATCAGAAATAACACCACACATCAAGCAACGGGGAAAGGATTCCCTATTTAATGAATGGTGTTGGGAAAACTGGCTTGCCATATGCAGAAAACTGAAACTGGACAACTTCCTTATACCTTTTACAAAAATTAGCTTATTGTATTAAAGATTTAAACATAAGACCTAAAACTATAAAAACCCTAGAAGAAAACCTAGGCAATACCATTCAGGACATAGGCACGGACAAAGACTTAAGCAATTGCAACAAAAGCCAAAGTTGACAAATGGGATCTAATTAAACTAAAGAGCTTCTGCACAGAAAAAGCAAGCAAACAAACAAACAAATAAACAATCAGACTGAACAGGCAACCTACAGAATGGGAGAAAATTTTTGCAATCTATCCATCTGACAAAGAGCTAATATTTAGAATATACAAGGAACATAAAAAAATTCACAAGAAAAAAATAAACAACCCCATCAAAACGTCAACAAAGGATATGAACAGACACCTCTCAAAAGAAGATACTTATTTGGCCAACAAAAGCTCGTCATAAGAGAAATGCAAACCAAAACCACAATGAGATATCATTTCATGCCAGTTAGAATGGTGATCATTAAAAAGTGAGGAAACAGATGCTGGAGTGGATGTGGAGAAATAGGAATGTGTTTACACTGTTGGTGGCAGTGTAAATTAGTTCAACCATTGTAGAAGACAATGTGGTGATTCCTCAAGGATCTAGAACTAGAAATCCCATCTGACCCAGCAATCATATTACTGGATATATACCCAAAGGATTATAAATCATTCTACTATGATGACACAGGCACACGTATGTTTACTGCAGCACTATTCACAATAGCAGAGACTTGTAACCAACCCAAATGCCCCTCAATGATAGACTGGATAAAGAAAATGTGGCACACATACACCAAGGAATACTATGCAGCCATAAAAAAGAATGAGTTCATGTCCTTTGCAGGGACATGGATGAAACTGGAGACCACCATTCTCAGCAAACTAGCACAGGAACAGAAAACCAAACACCACGTGTTCTCTCTCATAAGTGGGATTGAACAATGAGAACATATGGGCACAGGTAGAGAAACATCACACACCAGGGCCTTTTGGGGGGTTGGGTGCAAGAGGAAGGATAGCATTAGGAGAAATACCTAATGTATATGATGGGTTGATGGGCGCAGCACACCACACTGGCACATGTATACCTATGTAATAAACCTGCACATTCAACACATGTATCCCAGAACTTAAAGTATAATAATAATAATAATAATAAAATAGAGAAATGAAGCATTTTCCCCAGGATCATTTAGCTATCGTATGACAGGACCAGGATTTGGACTCAAACTCCAGAGCTTTCTCTCCTAAGCATTGCACAGCGTTGTCTCAGACTATACTGCTGTTTTCATCTTGTGAATAACATTCCAGACCTTTCCAAACATCTCTTAATATTTCTTTTACTGGGACTGCAGAAATAGGGGTGGGGAAAGTAGCATGTAAGGTGATGCTTCTAAAGAGGTGAGTGTGTGTGTGTGTGTGAGAGAGAGAAGAGAGAGAGATTGAGAGAGAAAGCAAGAGAGCAAGCGAGAGAGAGAAATCTGGCACAATGTCTGACACTGAGTGGGAATCCTCCCAATGCTTGTTAAGTCTTAATATAAGATATGTTGTATTTCTTTATTTCACTCATGACCCCTGTGAAGGGTTTCTCTGTGTAACCTCATCAAATTGGGACCCACATTTCCCAGTATATTTTTCCATCTATAGCTGGGTTAGAATTGACCAATATGGAACTCACATGAGACCTGATCTAGAAGGCAGAAGCTCTATAGCAGCCGTTCTGCTCTATAAAGTCTTCTCAATCTGTGGTAATAGATGGCCCCAGAGTGAACCCAGCAGCTCCACCCTGTCCTCTCTCTCTGTCCCATCTGTTTATTTTCCCTACTGCTGTCCCTGCTTGCTAAGGCTACCCCAGACCCACCACTAGATGCTGGGTGGTGGATTCACAGGGGTAGTGAACACACAGATGCAACACCCTCCCATGGATTGCTCCTTCATGACCCTGCTGGGCCTTTCAGAACATCCTGAGAGCTCCAGTTTTTCACCTACACCAGTGCTGCACAAGAACAGTTGGTGACCCCTCACTGATGCTTCAACTCCCCTTCCGAATTTTCACTTCCTCAGCCACTGCCATAATTGCATAATGTCTAATTTCTAACAGAAAAATCGCCAATCACTCATAGTAGCCCTGCTTCCCTAACTGAACCTTGACTGGCATGATCTCCACATTTTATCCTCTCTCTTTTAAATTGAGTTACAGATGAGGTCTCACTATATTGCCCAGGATAAAGTCCAGTAGCTATTCACAAGTGCACGACAGCCTGAAACTTCTGGGCTGAGCTCAAGCAATCCTGTTGCTAAAGCATCCTGAGTAGCTGAGACTACAGGCTCATGCCATCCTGCCAGGTTATACTCTCTTTTATTTACAGCTTAAAACTGGTCATACTAATCATAATTGGTCAGTAAGCACTGAGTCCCTCAGTCCACTTAATGTCAATTGTCTGATCATTTGGGCTTAAATGCCTTCCTCTAGAATGACTATGCCCCTTTCTGGTATGTAATGGAATAAATATTATCACAGGAGTATTTCTTGACTTTCCCTTTATTTGCCTGCGAAAGCGGATTCTGCATGGATGTACTAATTGTTTCCCTCTCTTCTCCTCCTTAAGACAAGTCCTACCTTATCAGATTTATTGGTGGGCTTTAATGGTGGTAATTCAAGTGTAAATGGAGAGTGAAGTGAAACAAAAAGAGGGGAGGTAGTGAAGGTTCCAGAAACTGTAAAGGAGAGAGGCTGGGCACGGTGGCGGTGGCTCACTCCTGTAATCCCAGCTCTTTGGGAGGTTGAGGCGTGTATTAGTCAGGGTTCTCTAAAGGGATGGAATTAATAGCATAGATGAATATATGAAGGGAAGTTTATTAGGAGAATTGACTGACACGATCACAACGTGAAGTCCCACAATAGGTGGCCGGTAAGTTGAGGAGGCAGCCAGACCAATTCCCAAAACCTCAAAAGTAGAGAAGCTGATAGTGCAGCCTTCAGTCTGTGGCGGAAGGCCCAGGAGTCCTTGGCAAATCTCTGGTGTAAGTTCATGAGTAGCAAAGCTGAAGAACTTTGAGTCTGATGTCCGAGGGGAGGAAGCATCCGGTAGGCAGAAAGATGGAGGCTGGAAGACTCAACCAGTCTACCGTTTCCATGCCTGCTTTTAGGCTAGTAGCTGATTAGATGGTGCCCACCCAGACTGAGGGTGAGTCTGTTTCTCCTAGTCCACCGACTCAAATGTTAATCTCCTTTGGCCACACCCTCACAGACACACCCAGGAACAATACTTTGCATCATTCAACCCAATCAAGTTGACACTAGTATTAACTATCACAAGGCAGAAGGAGTTTGAAACCAGCCTGGGAAACAAACAGACCCCATTTCTACAAAAAATTATTATAATAAATTTAAATTTTAAAATATATCAAAAAACAAAAAAAGAAGAGAGAGGTAGAAGAAGTTTTAGTATAAATGCAGTGGAAAGGAAAAAGAAGAGTCTAAAAAGTATTGTATGGTCTATACATGCTTTTCATTCTATTCAAAAAATTAGAAATCTAAGTCATTTTGAAATTAGTTTCAGTTACATGGATTGGGTTCTTCAAATCGTGGCCTCTCTCTGGGACTGATCCATGTAGACTGTGGTTTTGAAAAGGTTACAGGCCAGGCGTGGTGGCTCATGCCTGTAGTCCCAGTATTTTGGGAGACTAAGGCCAGAGGATCACTTGAGGTTGGGAGTTTGAGACTAGCCTGATCAACATGGAGAAACCCCGTCTCTACTAAAAATCCAAAATTAACCAGGCGTGGTGGCGCATGCCTGTAATCCCAGCTACTCAGGAGGCTGACGTAGGAGGATCGCTTGAAGGCAATTGCTGAGAGACAGAGGTTGCGGTGAGCCAAGATCATGCCATTGCACTCCAGTCTGGGCAATAAGAGTGAAACACCATTTCAAAAAAAAGAAAAGAAAAGGTCACATATATATATGTTATATATATTTTTATATATGTTATACATATATTTAATATGTATAAATATGTATAACATACATATTTAATATATCATATATGTATATATTTATGTTATATATTATATACTCATATATACTCATGTATACAATATATAACATATATAACACATATACTCATATATGTTATATATATTAAATATGTATGTTATATATATTAAATATATAACATTAATATATACTACATATATGTTATATATAAAATTATGTAATTATATATTACATATAAAATTATATAATTATATAAAGTTATATATTATATAAGATTATATAATTATATATAATTATATATAGTATATATAAAGCACATATATATGAGTCTTGCCTATAAGACAGTCTCTGAATAGACAGTAAAAGCAATTCATCTAAACCTCTCAAATTCCTCGTGATTTCAACACTTTTTATGACTCCAGATTAATCTTTTAAGTATTGTACAAAGTGCAAACGCGGATATCCAACATCAATAAGGTTTTCTCAAAGTATGTTACTTTATGAAACAAACTCCAAGGAAAGTTAAAATATTTACATGAAGGAAAAATTGTGAGTTCAACTAGGTTTTGGAAAACATGAGACAAAAGAAAATTAAACATATTGGTTTATTCAAGAACTATTTAAATTTCTTAATTTTTTTTCTTGGAACTTTTGAGAGCCTCTTTTGGGAGTAGAATGATCCAAAATATATTTGTAGGATCACAAAAGAGAAACACATAGTAGCCACGTCTTCCTGCACAGAGAAGAAACTGAGTGGGGTCATAGGTAAAGTCAAACGTATCTGTATTTTTATCTCTTCATTGACCATCCAGAAGAAATAATGGGGAGCAAGTCATGACATATACAATAAATATATACAAGTTTTGTTTGTCAGTGTTGTGAACTGAGTCAGACTTATACATTTGACCTGGTAAGGGACAGATCAGCTTTTACTCCTTAATTCTGGTTAGCATATTTCTGATTAAAGAAAATTGTAATCAGTATGAAATAGAAGTGGTCTTGTTTTAGCTTTTTGAAATAAATATTTTGCATACAGTAAAATTCTGTCTTTGCTATGTACTGTGTCATGGTTTTATGCAAATGCATAAAGTTATATATCATATAGAACAGTTCTAATTCCCTCACAATTGTGTTATGCTGTCCCTTTGTAAGCCCATCCCCACAACCCCAAACCCTGATAACTACTGATTTATTCTTCCATCGTGATGGTTTTTCCTTTTCCTGAATATCAAAAATCATGTAGCCTTTGGAATTTGATTTCTTTCACTTAGCAAAATGTCTTTAAGCTTCATCCATGTATTAAATAGTTGCATGAATCAATAGGCAGTTCCTATATTATATTTTGTATATATTTTAGAGTTTGTTTATCCATTTTCCTGTTGAAGGACATGTAGGTTATTTCCCGGTTTTGGTAATTACAAATAAAGTAGTGTGAACCTAGATTTTTCAACTCACTTGAATAAATAGCTATTAGTGGGACTGCTGGGTTATATGATATGTGTATGTTTAACTGTTTTCCAAAGTGTCTGTATTATTGTGAATTCCTACCAGAAGTGTTTGAGAGTTGCAGTTGCTCCATGTCTTCACTCATATTTGATATTGTCAGATTTTTAAAATTCTAAGCCACATATCTCTCAGAGAGTAGATGTTAAGTCTTCTCACCACAAAATGATAAATACGTTCTCATACTTATCATATGCATATGTGAATTAACTTGTTTGAGCCGTTCCACAACATATACATGTTTCAAAACACCATGTTGTACACAATAAATGTATACAATTTTTATTTGTCAATTCAAGAATAAAACACAGATTTAAACTATTTTAATACATGTATAATGGCATGCCATTGTGTATTTAATTTGCATTTCCCTAGAGACTAATGATGATGAGCATATATGTGTGCACCAATTTGCCATCCATATATCCATATATATATATATATATATATATATATATATATATATATATATTTTGAGACAAGGCCCTGCTCTGCTGCCCAGGATGAAGTGCAGTGGTTTGATCACGGCTCACTGCAGACCCAACCTCCCAGGCTCAATGGGTCCTCCACTTCAGCCTTCTGAGTAGCTGGGACTACAGGTGCATGCCACCATACCTGGCTACGTTTCATATTTCTTGTGGAGATAGTGTCTCATTAGGTTGTTCAGGCTGGTCTGGAGCTCCTGGGCTCAAGCAATTGAGATCAACCATTTCGGTCTCCCAAAGTGTTGGGATTATCGGTGTGAGTCACCACATCCACCTGCCATCCATATATCTTCTTTGCTAAAGTGTCTGTTCAAATGTTTTACCTATTTTTTAATTGTGGTGCTTGGTTTTTTATTATTGAGTTTGAGAGTATTTATATAATCTTAGTACATGTCTTTCATCAGACATGTGATTTATGTATTTTCTCCTATTCTGTGGGTTGTCTGCTAATTCTCTCAACAGTGTCTTTTGTGGAGCTAGAGCTTAAAACTTTTACAGAGTCCAGTTAATCAATATTTTCTTTAATGGTGTATGCTTTTGGTATTGTATCTAAAAACACATTGACAAACCAGTGCAACACAGGTATTGCCTAGAAGATATTGCCTTTACTTTTACATGATACCTTTAGGTCTATCGCCATTTCGAGTTTTTTTTGTTTTTTCTTCTTCTTTTTCCCATATGGATGTCCAACTATTCAAGCATCATTTGTAGAGAAGCTTTTCTCTGTTGAATTGCCTTTGAATCTTTATCAAAAATCAGTTAACTATTTGTGTAGATCTATTTCTGGGCTTTCTATTCTGTTTGATTGATCTGTGTGTCTATCCTTTTGACAATACAGGATCAACTTGATTCCTGTACCTTTATAAGAATAAGTCTTACAATTGGGTAATGTGAGGCTTCTGACTTTGTTCTTCTCTTTTTCAGAATTTCGGAATTACCTATTTTAGTTCCTTTGCCTTTCCATGTAAAGTTTGGAATAAGCATGTCAATATCTACAAAAAAAACTTTCTGTTATTTATATTTGGATTGCATTTTGAATCTATAGATCAAACTATGTGGAAACGATGGGGGATGGAATTTTAAGGAGTTTTGATAATCATTCTTAGACTACAACACAAAGACACAAACAAAAATCCAAACCTTAATGGTTCCTTCCTATTAGAAGATATAGTTTAAACTCCCCAGCCTGACATTCGAATTTATATGTTATTTAGCAACGTCCTGTTTTTTTCAGCCTTACTAAACCTAGATTGGCACCTCCAGTGAAAGCAAATCACTGTCCCTGCAACATACTGTGGCCTTCTCATGTCCATGAATTCACTGCATTGCCTCCTCCACAATCCTGTTTCTCTCTTTATTTCTAGTCAAATTCATTTCCTTTTTAAATTTTAAAATAGTAATTGGCAAATATTTTATATATTCAACATGTGCAATGTGATAATGTGATATGTGTGTGTGTGTGTATATATATATATATTTATACATTGTGTAATGATTACCACAATAAAATTAATTAACACATCCATAACCATCCATACTGTACAGTAGATCCCTGAAACTAGTTTATATTATAATTGAAAGTTTGTATCCTTTGACAAACATCTTCCCATTTTCCTCACCCTCCAGCCACTGACACCCATCATTCTCCTCTCTGCTTCTGTGAGTTCAAATTAAATCCATTTTCAAGGCTTAACTCAACTGAAACTTTCCCTGGTTTATCCAACCAACAGTTGTCTTCTGCTTTCTGAATTCCTTCCATAGATATTGTGAGGACCACTCATTAGATTCTTCTCAAACATTTGGGTGTATTGTTAGTGTCATCTTTATCTGAAAAATGTCTTAACAAAAGTATCATCTGATAAATGCCTTCAAGATAGAGGCTGTATTTATGTTCTTTTTCATCTGTATAGGATATAGAGTATGCAATGCACATAATTGACATTCCTAAGAATTAATTAATTAGAATGAATTAACTTTCAATGTTTGAAACATTAATAATAAAATATTAAGATTTCCAATATAATTACAAATGTAAATATTTAACCTGGGAAGTATTTGGATGTGGATAGGGCCCTTTATGTAGTTGATCTATATAATTCTAAATTCTCTTTCATTTTTCCCTCACTCCTCTTTATTGTCCCCACTCCCTTGGCATCTGGGTGGGCTCACATGTATTCATCCGGTATTTGGGGGTCCCCTGTGTGACATCCTCTATGTAGTGCCAAATTTCTTGGGGCTTTGCTTACTTCATTCTTCTGATCAAACATTTTCTCTCAGCTGCACCATGTCCTCAAAGGACTCTTTCTTTCTAAATGATGTGTGGAGATCAGAAAGAGAAAAGAGTTTTTGATCTGATGGATTCATATTTGATGATACACTAATAGAATTCAGGTTAGGAATTTTTAGTGAAAAGTGCATGGTCTTTGAAGTCAGATAGGTCTATATTCAAATCATCCACCAGATACCATCTTTGTGACCTTGGGTGAGTTGCAAAGTTTAAATAAGAGCACATATAGCATTTTTAGAATGTGGAGGGAAGCAGCGGGTAGCACAACACACTTTAGTTCCTTTGCCCCGATCTTCCTATGATCCTTCCCTAAAAATACAGTAATAGCTATCATTTATTTAACATTTTCTGTATGCCAGACACAGTACTGAGTGATTTACACACATTTCCTCATAATCCTTACAGCAATCTAACTTTTTAGTATTACTGTGCCATTTTTCACAAGAACAAGCAAAGACTTAAAGAGCTCTTTGTAAGGTCATAAAATGAGAAAACAGTGAAGCTGATATTTGACCTGCAGTCTGATTACTTCTAAAACCTAGGCTCTTAGTAACTATACCATGCCTTGTTAATTATATGCACTGTGTCACCTTAGAAATTTCATGATGTGAGGTCAGAAATGAGGGACATTCAACATGTAGAAAACTTTGGGAAATATACTTTAAGTTGCAAGGATTTTTCATATGGTCCTTCAGACCCTGTTGCAAGACACAGTTACTTATAACCCCATTTGTAATTTATTAAATATACCTTATTTGGGCAAAATATATTCATGTATTCTCAGCATTCTGTGGGACTTCTTCCACAGGACTCCATATAGCCAATTAACCAAGAAGCTCTGTGAAGTCGTTCATAACACTGTCAATGGTGTTAATTCCATTGACTCTTTAAATATGACCAACTTGGTTAGCAAGAAGTCCATCCTTCTTCCTAGGTCGTGAGTCATTCTCTGTGGGGTTCTCTAGTTGTGATGGAACTGGAAATGGTAGAAAGGACTTGGCTATTGACAGTCGGAGCGGCTGTGTGCACATCTGCAGTTGTCCTTTTCTGAGATCTGTTGTCTTCAGTAACGATTGCTGCTGTACTTTCCAGGGGATACTTCCCTTGAAGCGGCTGAGTGATCATTCTTCTCTGAAGGGTCAGCCTCTAGGGTCTGGCTCCTTCTGTGGCCAGCAGGGAAATGAAGTATGCTTCTTGTGACCAACTTTCACTGGAGATTTTTAGAGAAACCCAGTGTGAGCTCTAATGACATGGCTTTGTCCTTCTTCTTCTCCTTCTTGCTTTTCTCCTCATACATCTTTTTAAATTCAACTTTATTCTCCTAAAAGATATACATGGCTTAAAAAACTTAATTGTTATGTAAGATTTATTATGAAAAACAGTAGTCTGCTTACCTCCTACCCAGTTACAGACTAGGACCTCATAATCAAGTGCTTCAATCTACTTCATCTGATTCCTTTGGTATTTACTCTTATTTTTAAATTTTCTATTTCTACTTTCAGTATTTTTCTCTATTTCTGCTTTTCTTTTTTGTTTTTCTTTTTTCAAAACAGTCTCTCTCTGTTACCCAGACTGAGTGGTATGATCTCAGCTCACTGCAACCTTTGCCTTCTGGGTTCAAGTGATTCTCCTGCCTTAACCTCTTGAATAGCTGGAATTACAGACATACACCACCATTCCCTGCTAATTTTTGTATTTTTTATAGAGACCAAGTTTCACTATGTTGTCCAGGCTGGCCTCAAACTCCTGACCTCAAGTGATCCACCTACCTCAGCCTTCCAAAGTGTTGGGATTACAGGCATCAGCCACCACGCCCAGCCCTATTTCTGTTTTGTATTTCTAATTTTTCCCATTCCCATTTTTCTAAATATAAGGACCTTGCCATCGTTCAGTTTTCTGCAGCAGTTATTTTCTATTGGCTTTCTAATATGGAAAAGAAGGCTATACATTTATTTCATTATTTCTCATCCTCTTACCCTGTTAATATCGTTGCATCAAAACTTTGGCTAAACATTTAATTTTTACAATATTATGACAATTACAACAAATTTTATGGTTAAGCTACATGAATGATTGTGATTACTTTTTCTTTCCTACACATTTTGTTTTTCCTAGAATTAATAAATGTTTCATATTTTTATTTGTTTAATTTGCTATATACTATGGGTAGTCCAACTACAAACTTTCTTTCCAAATTGTTTAAATCTTCTCCCTGTACAAAGTCAATTAGGAGCCCTTCAACTTCATCTTCTTGGGGATTTCTCTCCTGAAGGCTTCTGACCTGCTCCAATCTGCTCTGGTTCTGTTCTCTTCACCAGTGGCAGAGTGCATTCCAGGATCTCTCTTCACCTCTTAAATTGGTCTTTCTGTTTCTTGCATGCCATGGATTCTTTTTTCTCGATTTACTCTCCGGTGTTAATGAAACTTTTTTCCCTTCAGTAGCTTCTTGAGAAGATGCGCATGTTAGGTAAAATATAGGTGACACTGAATATCGGAAAGGCTTTTTTTAAAAACAAACTTTTTTTTTTTTTCCACAATACATTGATAGTTTGAGTGTAGCTGTCTAAGTTGTAAATCATTAATCATTTCCCCTCAACATTTTGAAGGTATTGGTCTATTGACTTCGAGCTATCTGTATTGTCATTGAAAATTCTCAAGTCATTCAAGTTTTTAAATTTGTGACTTCTTATATTGGGTTGCATTCCCTGGATCCTTTAAATTGGTCCACTTGTCTCTAGAATTTCATTATGTTATGCCTTTTGTGTGGGTTTATGCTTACCGACTATGCTGAGCACTCAGTAGGCTCTTTTATGTGCGAAACACACCATTTAGTGCTGGTAAGTTTTCTTGAATCATTTATTTTATTATTTTCTTTCTTCTTTTTCTCTTCTTTCTTTTTCTCCTCCCTCCTTTTCTTCCTTCCTTCCTTCCTTCCTTCCTTCCTTCCTTCCTTCCTTCCTTCCTTCCTTCCTTCCTTCCTTCCTTCCTTCCCTCCTCTCACTCTCTGAAAGGCTCATTATTCAGATCTTGTTCCTCCTAGACTCATTTTATCTTCTTACCTTTTAGTTCTATATTTTACCTTCCTATATTTTTCCTTCACTCTTTGAAAGATTTTTTAAATTTTGTCTTCCAAACCTTCTACTAAATTTTTGGTCATGTTACGCTGCTACATTGAAAGAGCTATTATCTGTTTCAATTTATTGATTAAATAAACTTTTCTCATCTTTCTGATAATATGATTGCATTTTTTGGAATTATTTTCTCCCTGTAGCATTGCTTTTTTTTTGGTTGTTGTTGTTTTGTTTTGTTTTTTTTTCCAAATTGCTTTGTTTTTGTAAGCTTTGGTCTCAGTCTTTCATATTAAGGGTTATTCCTAATTGTAGAGTGGTCTGTGGCTGCCTGATTATGTTAAACAATGGGTCACATTGTGTGTGTGGGTGTCAACTCTGAGCTTCACTGAAAGTTGATTTTCCTTCATCATTTTCTTGGAGAGCCCAAAGGTCAATAGTGTTAGCACTTTTCTCTTGCTCTGATCAGAATACTCAGAGAATAATCTTCTAATCTCCACCTTGGAATCTACAAACCTTGGATCCACAGTTTGTAGTACAGTTGACTGGCAATACATGCCTGGAAGGAATGCTGTCAAAATTCAGTATGTGAACTTGCACTTGATCTCTTTGTGTTAATTCTGCATTTCCAGTCTTCTAGGATGTCTAATATTCTCCAGTCCAGAGATTCTGTTTTGTAGTTTCGGGAGTGAGGAAGGGAAATTTGCCCACCTATCTGAAGTTGGGGAGAGGATTTTGGGAACATTTATTTCTTAAGCAGACTTTCAACTGATCTTCCTGTTTCTGATTACAGCTGAAACCCTCTTTTTCTAAGCCTTTTCTGGGTCCTACAAATCTAGTTTCCTCTCAGTCATAACACAATTGGCTTAGTATTCAGCTTTCTTAAGTCTGCTAAGGCAGTTATTACAAGTCCTTCTGTTTTTTCCAATTTGTGTTTTTAATCATCTTCCTTGTTATTTTTGACTTTGTGACTTTAATCCTTAAATTAAAAAAAAATAAAGATTTTAGTTATGGTTGTCTTACTGGGATTTTAGGAAGTAGCAGAATTAAATGTATGTGTTCTGTGTACCAATTTAAAACTTTTCTTTGTTCTTGCTTCACACCCACTTCTCAGCTGAACCTGGTCACCCAGCTTCCTTTGTGTCCCAAACCAGCTGCTTTGTGTGACCCATGCTGACAGACCCTTTCATTCATCCCACTGTCTTGGGGCCCCCATTGTTTCTCCCAAGTTTGTCAATGTCTGAACCCTAATGAAGCACTGGGTTCTCTTCCTCTCCCTCAAGGTTCCTGGGTCTATGCACCTCCAGAGAGGTGGCTCGTCTCTGTTTTCAGTTCTCTAAGCATTTTTTGATCTGTAAAACCTCCTTGTAACTCCACCGTTAGAGGCTACCAGGACAGCAAATAAAGTCTGCTCAGGATATACAGAAGACAAAGCACCCCCAAGGATCTCATCTGCACTCAGCCAAAATACTATTAGATAATTTTCATATGTGATGTCTTTATAATTACTGGGGTTATTATTTGCAATTCTAGAAATGTATTTCTCACTTAGCCACATTTTCTTCTTTATTTTTTTTTCTATACTTTTTAGAAAAAAGACATTTCTAATGCTGCCCTTTTATTTCTGGTCAATATCTCATTTTCTAAATAATTATACTTTTTTATAGTTCTAGCACCTTATCATATTTACATACTATTTTAGAAATAGGTACCCATCCTCTTACTTTTGGGAGGATGGTTTCCTTACATGAAGCATTGTTTTTACTTTTAAAATTTATTAATGTCATAATTATGAAACTGAAGTATATTCATTGTGAAACATGAAATTCAAGGAAGTTGAGTAATTTGCCAAAAGTCATCCATTTAACTAATGTCAAACACGGTATTCTCAACCACATCCGTGCTATTAACTACTCTGCTATACTACATTTTATTAACCCAAACTGTCTATTACAATAAAAGAGCCATATAATTGGTAATTATATATAAATGATGATAAAAATCCATCAAAGTTCTTTTAGTCTTACTGATATTCAAGTTCCAAGTTTATTGTAGTATCAGCCAGCATTTTATCAGAAATAGTTAACTTGTTTATGAATTAATTCAACATTTAACAGATATTCTGCAAGCACCTACAATGTGCCAGATTCTGTGCTAAGTGTTGGGCAGTCCCTAGCGGAAAAAATAATTGTAGAGTGAGAATTTTTTTCCCTATTTTGGGTTTTATGTATTGGCTTATCTTCACCTTCTCTGCTTATGAGAGAGATTCTTAACACCAAGAGCTTCGATGAGTTCTTACCATGTTATGTCCTATAGCAGTGACATTGGGAGGCAATTAGTTTTTCAGCCTTCCAAGTCTTGCAGGTTCACAGTAGGCATCCTACCAGCAGGTGGTGTTATAAATTACCAGCTAGATCTGGCTTAGAAAATCAAACAGATATCTTAAATCAACAAGTTTTTGGCTGATTTACAGCTGTAACAGGATTTGTTCCTAATCATTCTCTGTAGGTACCAGTGAAAAATCAATGAGCAACTCACGGAATATGTGATGAGGGAAAAGGCATAACTTGAACAAAAAACCCAATATTTAGTACAAAAATAAACAAACCATTTGTAATACTATTTATATTTATAAATCAATGCACCATCTTGATTGTCGATGTATCGCCTTTCCCTAAAAAACTAAAATAACAAGCTGCTTCTGAGTTCAGTGCATGCTGACCTGAGGACATGAGGAAGCTTAGTTTGTGTTGTGCTTTTATAGTTTCGGCACCAGGGGGCATGGGCTTCTCCAGGGTAAACATGGTCTTTTTTACATTATTTGTGAAGCAATAACAGAAATGGATGTCTGTAATACATTTTTTTCTTCTGTGTTACAGTTATATTTCAAGCAAATATCAATATTTGGGGAAGTTGCCTTGAAGCAGTAATTTGTGACTCCGGCTGGACCTCTGAATCATTTGTGGAGGGTCTGAAAACTTCAGGTGCTGGGGCCCTTGGATACTCTGGAAAGCTCTACACGCAAGTGATTCTGTTAGGTAGTCGGAACTGAAGCAGCCTGAGCCTGACCACACGGAGCTACAACAGGGCTTCCGGGGCTCCCTGGGAGTTGGATGAAGGCTGAACTAGGCACAAGGTCCAGGTTAAGAGGACAAAAATAAGGATCCCAGTTTATGATGGGAATGCAGGAAAAGGATGCAAATGCCTTTAGCAAATGACCAAAGTGTTGATTTAAAAATATGTCTTTTTAAAAATGTCTAAGCCCGTACTGTCCAATAAACACAGGAAGCATATATGCAATTCTAAATTTTCCAATAGGTACATTAAAAAAATAAGAAGACACAGGCAGAATTCATGGTGATAATATATTTAAACTCAATGTATCATATATGTTATCACTTTAGAACCTAATCAGTGTGAAAAACTATTGACGAGAAATTTTACATTCTTCTTTCCTGCTAAGTCTTTGAAATCTGGTGTGCAGTTTATGTTGGCAATGCATCTCAGTTTGAACTTATCTCATTTCAGGTGCTTAGTAGTTGATAGTTGTGATTGGCTTCCATATTGGACTGTTCAGGTCTAGGTGAACAATTGTTCTAAATCCACTGGAAACAAGTGGTAGAGCTCCCAAAGCAAAACAACAAACAAACAAACAAAAAACCAAACAACAACAAAAAAGTCAGAGCTAGAGTTAGAGGGTGTTTTATGGGAAGTTTTCAGCCATCTAGGCCTTAGGGAAGATGTTTTGGAGACTTATGACTTTAATAACAAATGAAATCACTGAGAAAATTGGTGGATGAAAGGGGAGTCCAATCACTGTGGAAGTGGGCAGTAGAGAAGAAACAATTGGAGAAGAAAATTAGAAATTTAAGAAAGAGAATAACTAGTGAGAGCTGAGCATTCACTATATGTCAGGTACTTTTCAATGTGCTTAATATACTTCCTTGTTGAGTATTTGCAGAACTCCTATAAGACAGATTGGGACCACACTGTGACTGATTATGATGTGAGTGGTGGGTGTCCTGTGAAATTTTGCAATGTGATGATCTCAAGGTTAGCACCATTATCAACCCCATTTTACAGATGAAGAAACGAGGCCTTCTTTTTGTTTGCTTCACTTTGGTATACCTTCTTTCCTCGTCTTCTGTTATCTGTTCTTCAGTGATCTGCCTTTGCTGTATTTCTCTCTCATTTAAATTGTTGTTTTCCCATTTAGAGGAAAAGAGATAAAGTAGAATACTAGATTCCCCATTTTTAATCTCTGCTTCCTGGCTTTCAAATTGTTCACACTTCGTACTTTGACTTAAATCTGATGATGCTCCTGATATCGTTTGGCTCTGTGTCCCTACCTAAATCTCGTCTTGTAGCTCCCATAATTCCCACGCGTTGTGGGAGGGAACCATTGGGAGGTTATTCAATTATGAGAGCGGGTTTTTCCCATGCAGTACTCATGATAGTGAATGGGTCTCATGAGATCTGATGGTTTTGAAAACGGAAGTTTCTCTGCGCAACCTCTCTCTTTGCCTGCTGCCATCCACGTAAGATGTGACTTGCTTCTCCTTGTTTTCCGTCATGATTGTGAGGTCTCCCCAGCCATGTGGAACTGTAAGTCCAGTAAACCTCTTTCTTGTGTAAATTGTCCAGTCTTAGGTATGTCTTTATCAGCAGTGTGAAAACAGGCGAATACAGCTCCGTTTTGCTGCGCTGCCCCAGCACAGGACTTACTGCAAAGACGAGTAGTTATCCATGACTTTTCAGACCCCAAAACCCCAACAAGCAAATAACAGCAATAAGAAAAGCCCAAGCAAATAAAACTAGATATCTCTACTTTATATTGTAAAGACAGTTGACTTTTTTTTCTTCTGAAGCACAACAGAGTCTTCAGGATTCTCTTTTTAAGCATTGTAGGTGGTTAATACCAGATCAAACTACAGCATAAAGGGAAAGAGAGATACTGTGCTTTAAGATAGGATTTGGGAGTGCATTAATAGAAAGCTATTTTAGTGCTAGTACCCTCTGTTCTGCTAATTCCTAAGTAGTCCCTTAAACTCTAATTTAGAGATAAAAGAATAGGATTCCTTTATACAACCTTGCATTATCAGATGTTAGGCTGTGTATGTTTTGAAGGGCATGTCACAGCCATCTCCACTAAACACATTCTCCTAGATCAAAGGGCTCTCTCAAAGTATGCTATATGTTCCCGAGTTACTGCATGTAATCAATGGACTTTGTTGGGCCATTCTGGAGAAACACACCAAGAAGGAATAAAAGTTTGTATTTGTATGTTAAACAATGGAGAATTTAGAGGCCAGGTGTGATGTCTGTCTCATATCTGTAATCCCAGTGCTTTGGGAGGTTGAGATGGGATAATAACTTGAAGCCAGGGGTTTGAGACCAACCTTGGCAATAGCAAGACCAAGACGCCGCTTCTACAAAATAAAAACAAAAATAAAAATATTAGTCTGGTATGATGGCACATATCTGTAGTCCTAGCTATTTGGAGGCTGAAGCAAGAGGACTACTTGAGCCCAGGTGTCTGAGGCTGCAGTAAACTATGATCACACCACTATCCTCCAGCCTGGGTGACAGAGTGAGACACCTGGCTCTTAAATTTTTTTAAAAAATGCATTTTTAAAAATGGAGAACATAGAGAAATAAAGAGTAACTTAAGCTTCTAAGAATACTGGGGGGTAGGAGGAGGAAACAAGAATTTCTTCTGATTATGCTATAGTTACTTTTAAAGACTATACACCAAATTTAAAGTTGCCTTGTATTATCTGTCCATGGTGCAAGCCAATGACTCCTTTAGGACTTGAATCCCTAATGTGCAAAGGATGCCAATAATGCCAGAATTACACGATGGCAATGAGGATTAGAAATAATGTGTTAGGAACATGTGCTATATCACATGTGCTGAATGGTACATCACGCTTTCTGGAATGCATCCGTGGCCAATGGGATTTTGTTTTCTGTTTCTTTTTTTAACACAAAAGTTTTAAATGTAGTTAGGCAATAGTAGAGAAATGTACAAAAAATATAATATATATTAAGTGCAAAATGAGAGGTATGGCTATGACTTGAGAAGAGAGAGAAAGCTACGATTTGATTTGGTTGATGAGAATCTCCCTGGTTTGTCTGTAAGCTGCGTGAGGGTGGAGTCCTGCTCTGTGTTTGCTCACTATTGCATGCATCCCCAGCACCTGACGCAGGGCCTGGCTCATGGTAGATGTTCAATAAATACATTTGTCCAATGATACGAAGTGGTCATTCATAAAGTACCAGTTGTGCATTCCCCGTCCTCTCAATGCTTTAAGAATGCAAGCTGGGTAGAGTGCGTAAGGAAAGCCGGGGAGAATTCATGGAGGAAACAACCTTTGAAGAATTTATAGATGAGCTGGTGGCAGAAGGGCATTTCATGTATGAACAAGCGTGCAAGGGTTAGAATTGTACTGTGTGTAGAGGTGATACTGAATAAATCAATGTCACCAGAGGTGATTTATTTTAATATTATGAAGAAATAAGACTGATAGATATTTGGGGTAAATTTCAGAGAGCCTTGAGTGCCAAGCTTGTTTTTCTAGCTAAGTGCAGTGGGAATTTCAAAAATACCCTTTTGAAACTGCTCTAATCAACAACTTCTCAAACCCTAGAAGCCATAGACATGTAGGAAAAATATCCCGTCAAGGATTCCTCTGTCCTCATTTACATTGTGAGACAATTGCTGAGGGTCTGTAAGCAGAGATGCAGTGATGCTGCCTGTTTTGCATGGCCGGAGGCCAGGAAATCTCTCTGCCCAGCTGGGAAGCCCTAGTCAGAACAGGTCGCCTTTAAATGCACAATCAAAACCAGGTCAAATGTGTTTCAGAACAGACTGAGAAATGTGAAGCCAAATATGATAAATTGTGGTGAGTAGTTGGCTGTGAGAGAATTTGGCTCTGTGTGCCTCCCCACATATCGTTCTGGGAGTGGTTTGCTTGTTGATTGTTGCATGCATTTTGAAAGCAGAACTTTGGTTCATGCTACAAATATGGCCAATAACTCTTCCACGTATGCTGCGTGATTCCCCTGACTGCAAGGAGGTGCCAGTTAATAAAAACTTTTGGTATTGCCTGGATTGGTCACAATTACGTGCAGTCCAATTTCTGTGGTATTAGCTGGAAATAACTCAATTGCCCCCTCACCTCCTCTAATTCACTTTTTCAGTTTCCTTTTTATTTCTATACTGTGCTTTGTGATCCTGAGTTTTCTCCTAGGTACCACGTGGTTTCACATTCTCTTCATTTTAAATCTTTTTTTTTATTTTGTCATTTTAAAATCAAAACTTAATTTATGTGCACAAGTGCCTAGAGTAGCTATTTATGTGCGGATTGTAGAACTTGATTTTGAGGTAGAATATTCTGACTTTCTATTATATCTAGACTTTGATACAGTTTTCATGCAAAACTAAATACAAGGTACATAATATGCTCAAAATACAAAATGCTTGGAGGACATTTCAGTTTCAGTGTGTCCTGAGGAATTGTATATTATGTTATTGAAAAAAAATTTTTTTTAGAAGAGAAGTTCTTCTGGGATAGCTGATTTCATAGATCTGGCGTCTATCTTCCTAACAGCTGGAAGACTATGGCAAATGTACTTTGGGATCATTAGAAGTATTTAAATATACAATGATTCTAAATCTTGGCTAAGTTTCTCTCTTCCTCCCAATAATAAATTGATATATTGGACAGCTGCTACTCTTTTGATAGTAGGATTAAACATTATGCAACATTTTAAATGCAGAGAGAAAGAGAATGATATGTAATAATAATAAAAAAAGCTTTAAGAACACAGAAACGGCCGGGCGCGGTGGCTCAAGCCTGTAATCCCAGCACTTTGGGAGGCCGAGACGGGCGGATCACGAGGTCAGGAGATCGAGACCATCCTGGCTAACACGGTGAAACCCCGTCTCTACTAAAAAAAATACAAAAAACTAGCCGGGCGAGGTGGCAGGCGCCTGTAGTCCCAGCTACTCGGGAGGCTGAGGCAGGAGAATGGCGTGAACCCGGGAGGCGGAGCTTGCAGTGAGCTGAGATCCGGCCACTGCACTCCAGCCTGGGCAACAGAGCGAGACTCCGTCTCAAAAAAAAAAAAAAAAAAAAAAAAAAAAAAGAACACAGAAACAAATATTAAAGACTATAAAAGAGAAGGAATAAACTTCTAAACAATGTTTAGAATATGTAGGTTTTTTAGTGTGCGATTACTTACAGAATTGCTTATATTTGTGATTGTTCTCAGGAATAATTTTTTTTTTATATTCTTTACAATATATTTATATTTTAAAATTAGAAAAATACAATATTAGGTAAGTCATTAGATCTGTAAAATCCTGTTAGGTTCGGCAATGTTACATTAGTGCTTTTCTGTACCGATGATGTTGGTGGCTCTGCACCAAGCTATGACTAATCATGGATAGATAGCCCAGGCCAGTCATTTAATCTTTCTGAACCCAAGATTCATTATCTAGAATCATCTGGAGCTGTGCTGTCCAGCATGGTAGACACTGGTCGCATGTGGCCCTGGAGCACTTGAAATGTGTCATATCTGAATTGAGTTATGTTGCATGTGTAGGATGCACATTGAATTTTGAAGACTTATAAAAAATGTAAAATAATGTATTGAAAATTGTTTTTACGTTGCTTGTATGTTGAAATAATATGTTGGATAGAATGAATTACATAATTATACTTAGAAAAATCACTTTACCTGTTTCTTTTTAACTTTTTAACATGGCTACTAAAAAATTTAAATTTACATATGTGATTTGTGTTCTCTTTCTGTCGGACAGCATTAATTTAGAGGATGCAGGTGTTAACTGAATGACCTCTAAAATCCTTTTCACTGAACTCTTCTAGGAATCTAGAGCATATAAACAATGTATCAAGGTATGATAGGATGAGGATAGAACATATATGTCTTGGGATTGGTGTTAAGGTAATTCATGAAGTGAGTTTCAGTGAATAGGAATAACATAATTTGGCACAGGTGCTTGAAACCATCTGAGAAAAATGTTTGAAAAAATTTCAGGAAAGTGATGGGGAAATGTAGGAAAAAAAAAGATTATTGTCTTGGAGGACATTATGCTAAGTGAAATGAGTTAGGCACAGAAGGACAAATACAACGTGATGTTATGTGGAATCTTAAACAGTTTAACTCATAGAAGCAGAAAGTGAAATGGCGTTTGCCTGGGCCTGGGACCAGAAATGGGGAGGTATTGGTCAAAGGGTACAAAGTGTCAGTTAGAAAGGAGGAATAAGTTCTGGAAATCTATTGTACAGCATAATGACTGTAGGTAATAATAATATATCTTTGAAAACTGCTAAGAGTGTAGATCTTAAATGTTCTGGTCACACACACAAAAATGATATGTATGTGAGGTGATAGATATGTTATAATAACATAAAGCTAATGCTTCACTTAAATATTTCCCAATGCGTACATATTTCAAAACATCACATTTTATACCAGAAATATAATTTGTATCTGTCAATTATACCTTAACAAAGAAAAAACTGAGATAAAATTTTTAAAAATGAGTAGTGACAGCTCTTATCTAATATAGTAGATTCTCTCTTACCTGACTTCTATTGGATTAATTAATATTTTTTCTGTAAGGCATATAACACTGGCTGAAGCTCACAAATGCACTACTTATTTCTTTCATGGCTTATCAGGTGCCTAAGCAATGATGCACCTGCACCTACCGATTGATTCATGTACTTACCAGGAAATTTGTGTCAATTCCCAAACCTGTTTATGCCAGCTATATTGGTTGTAATGATTATTATTATTCTGACACAAGGTCTCACTCTGTCACCCAAGCTGGAGTGCAGTGGCACGATCTCAGATCACTGCAACCTCTGTCTCCTGGGCTCAAGGGATCCTCCCACCTTAGCCTCCCAAGTAGCTGGGAGTACAGGCTCATGCAACCAAGCGCAGACAATTTTTGTATTTTTTATTTGGAGGGATGGGTTTCCCCATGTTGTTCAGGTGGGTCTCAAACTCTTGGACTCAAGTGATCCACCCACCTGAGCTTCCCAATGTGCTGGGATTCAGGTGTAAGCCACCACGCCCAGCCATTGTAATTATTTAACTTAATAAAATACTAAGTAGTTGATAAAATAGAAATGTGAAAAGATCATTGTTGTTTCTATGAAAAATCAGTTTAATGTTTTCAAGTCAGTAAAGCCAAGTTGTTAAATCATGCTGTAAAATTCCATCTAGTTTTGGGGAGAACTGTAAAAATCGACAAGGATCCCAAACTCAGTTTGTTTCACAATGTTATTAAGCTCTAGGAAGAAAGGGGAAATTATAGACAATGTAGTATGAGGTGGTTTACGTAAGAATGGCAATTAATACTGACTGCTCTTTGCCCCTACATCAAAAGATAATGCATATATTTACTTTTATACATATTGAGATACACATTTAATGCGTATATATTACATTATATAATTCCCTGCTGTGACCACTTTTAGAATGTGACGACATAGTGTGCCTGACTATGTTGGATAAGATGTTTTCTAAAGCAGTATTGAGTTGCAGTCACTCCCCTTGACTCTCTATTTTTACAAATGATAACCCCTCCACCCCAACCTTCTTATTCTACCAGGCATAAGCCTGTGGTGTTTTCCATGATTCTGTCATGTTATAGACTAAACTTGTAATTCTTGAGACAAGAATGCGTTCTATCCACAATCCAGCCTCAGGGTAACTCAACAGCTTCATCCCCACTCCCCTGTTCAGGATCTGGGTGCTCCAGCCAAACTGAAATGATCACCAGCGATGTGTACAACCTGCAGTTTCCTATCTTGGCTCATCATGCTGGTTTTATTCTTACTGGTTGTTTTTTAACCAGGGTTCTTCCACTTATCAGCTGTGTAATTTTGAAAACCTTACCCGTCCTATCTGGTGGGACTGTTTTGCGAAAGAATAAGATAATACACGTGAGACACCTAGTTGGTAGATAGTGGTGTTAATCAGTTTTACCTTTTTTTTCCTTTTTTGATGGGGATTTCCAATTGGAATCAATTTTCTCCTTAACTCCTTTAGCATTTTACCTATACTTCTTTAATGACTCTTAGATTTTAACCTAATTTCATTTATTAATGTACAATTTGTATCTCACTTAGTGTGGTAGAGATTGCTAGTTTCTTATCCCAACATCTTTCCCCCGCTGCTCACTTCTTAGTAATGAAACCCCACATTATTCAGGAAGTAGTTTTTCCAGCGAAGGGGTATAATCAAAACCCCGTTTTGCTGTAACTGGTCATTTGACTAGGTTCTCTCCAAAGACTCATAAGCAAAAACATTGTGTGAGACACCTGAGAGTCTCCATAAAAGCTCAGAGACAAACCATTATTTGTTGCTTCTTCATTTGTGCTCCCTGCAATGCAGATAATAGCTAAAATACACCAGCCATTTTGTACCAGGAAATGATATTGAAATTCATTTCGAATACAACACAAGCATTTTGGTTTTGCTCATATGCAAATGAATTTTATCTTGATAGATTGTTAGACTCTTGCAGAAAAATTCTTGGTCCAACTCACCTTTGTACATTCAACAGCATTGTTTCTCTAATGATCTGTGACTAACTCATTAGAGATGCACACTTTTGTAAAATAAACAAGTACATAAGACATACAAAATATAAGTGCCCATTTTTTATTATTAGGTTTATTACTAGGTTTTATTATTAGGCTTAAATATGTATCTCAATATGTATAAAATTATTAGGAGTGATGTCAACAAATGGTAGAATAAGTTTCTCAGCTTCGTTCTGCACAGAAGTGCAACTAGTAAGTATTCACAGACAAGCATGCCACCCTGAATAATCCAGAACCTGGAAGAGAGGGAGAGACACCCCCTTGGACCACAAAACTGAGAAAAGCCACAATCGGATTAACGGTAGGAGGCACAGACCTCTTCCACTACACCAACTCATCCCCCCAGCTGGCAGAGCACCACATGCAAAGAATGCACCTGGAGCCACAGTTTCTACAGTGGGAAAGGGGAACTAAAGGTGAACATTTGGCTTCCCTACCAATCTAGGAAACTTTGCAGCAAGCCCACTCTTATTTCAAGGGGAGCACTGGGAGTGGTGGCCGGGTTGAATTACCTAGAGTCAATTAAAGACAAAGAAAAGGGGTGGGGCTCACAGTCATCAGCACACAGATCTTGGTAGCTCCTCTTCAGTGCAGTCAGCTGAGGCACCACACCATAGAAAGCAGCCAGTGGTCCACAGGTCCACAGATCTTCCAGGACTGAGTTCCTAGCCACCTTTCCCAACAGCTGGGGCGATTTTGTTGAGACTTTTCCAGACCTAGCATACACTACAGGCCAGAATTAAGTTCTAGCACTCACATTAAATCTTCCCCAGATTCTGAAACAACTGCAAGTCAACAACTAAGTTCAGGTGTAGCAATGAAGTTCCAGTATTTGCATAGTTATCCCCAGAACAGAAGACAACTGGGGATCAGAGATTAAGTTCTGGTGCAGTAATTACATTCTGAGGCTCACATTATTTCTCAGATTGAGAAATAACTGCAGGTCAGTGATTAAATTCCAGTGTCAAATAGTAAAGATCTAATACTACCAAGCTGGGCGCAGTGGCTCACGCCTGTAATCTCAACACTTTGAGAAGCCAAGGTGGGCAAATCACCTGACGTCAGGAGTTCGAGACCAGCCTGGCCAATATAGTGAAATCTGTCTCTACCAAAAATACAAAAAAATTAGCCCGGCGCCCAAGAGGTGGAGGTTGCAGTGAGCCAAGATCACACCACTGCATTCCAGCCTGGGCAACAAGAGTGAAAACTCTGTCTAAAAAAAAAAAAAAAAAAAAAATCTAACACCACCAAAGAACACATACAAAGGCTGGAAGAGTTGGCCTTCTCCTCAAATCTGCAAGCATCAATGCAAGGACACAAAGAATATGAAGAATCGGAAGTATAACCCAACCCCCCCAAAACTCCAATACAATAACACAATGAATAAAACTTCAGTAGTAGACCTAGAAAAAAAGGAGAACTATCAAATGACTGGCAAAGAATTCAGAATAATCCTCTTTAAAACTCCTGGGAAATCACAAATATAGATAGAAGATTAAATTTGAAAAACAATTCATGAACAAAATGAGAAGTTTGACAAAAAAAAAAAAAAAGAAACATTAAAAAAGAAAGCCCAGAAATAGACTATAATAACTGAACTAGTTATAGACTATAATAACAACTAGTTAATAAGTAACCTTCATATAATAAAGTTTTCTGAAAAAGAGAAAGAAAAACTAGTAAGCTTATTTAAAGAAATAATGGCTAACAATTTCCCAAATCTGGGAAAAGACAACAACATCCAGGTACAAGAAACTCAGCGCTTGCCAATCAAATAGAGTTAACAGGAACAATTAATGTTTAATAAATTTAATTAGAAAAAAATCGGAAAAAATGAAGATGTAAAACCATACTCATGGTTGTTTAAGAGTGTGTGTACAAACTGATTAACATAGAGAATCACTATTATACTCCTACCTGTTGGTCATTCTGCAATATAATTAAACAAAAGGTCACGAGGAAAAGAGCAATTCTATATACTATACATGTTTACTCTGAATGAACAGTATGTATACCAACATTTACGTTTCTAATGTGATGAATAATCTTGCTTAATTTATTTAACCCAAGAATAGGATTAATAGCATTACTATTTTCAGGGACTAATGTACAGTAGACTATTGATGTGAGTGGAAGTAGGGATTTTAAAGCACTTATTTCATTTCCATTCCCACTGACTACTTCACTTATCCATAGGGCAGCTTTGCTGTTGCCTGCACCTTGGTGTAGTTAAAAACATGGGCTCCAGAACCAGTCTCTCCGGGTTCACATCTTAGTTCACTGTTTACTAAGTATCATGCATTGGGCAAGTTATTTAGATGATCTGTATCTCATTTTCTTTGTGAACAAAATGGGGTTGATAAATCTCTGTAGGGTTGTTGTGAGGGTTAATACTTGGTAAGGGTTTCATAAGTACTCCCAAATTGTTAGCAACCATTTACCAGAGACCAAAGGTGGAAACAGTGTTTGACAGCATCAGAGAAAAAGATGGACAGGAACAACAAGCTGTTTGTTATAAAGCTCCTCCAGTATGGTGAGCTTTACTAACCAACTGCCATGGCGGTGCAAGCAAGAGGAAAGCCTTCCTTCCTCCAGCCTTCCCGTGCACTTGCTGGCCCATACAAGAACCCTGCTGAGGTCCACCATCCCTCAGGAAAGGGCAGTGCTGGGGCCTGGGAGTGCCTGCAGACCCTGGACCATCTTCAGACCCCTTTCTAGCTCCATTTTACTGTGTTCACCAAGAAAACTTCTGGTTTTACTTTCCCTTCCCCAAGAATTTTATTGATTGATTGATCGATCGATTGATTGTAGAAATGTGATCTTGCTATTGTTGCCCAGGCTGGTCTCAAACTCCTGAGCTGAAGCCACTCCACTGCCTCCGCTTCCCAAAGTGCTGGGACTGCAGGCATGAGCCACTACACCTGGCCCATCTAGGACATTTTACAATATTATTTGTTCCTTGCTGAGCCTTAAACACTATAGATCATTTTTTTTCCCAGGACTTTTCATCTTCTGTTTAGATTGCCATTGAGTTTCCAGACATGGGTGCTGAGAGGCTAACTTTTGAGCTCTGACAAGTGGTGAACTTCTCATTTTCTCTTCCAACTCAGCTGAGTCCTCCCCATACTGGCCATATGCCGACTCCCTTCCTGCACTCCTCGGCCTCTAGCTAGTCTCTACTTGTCTGGTCTGAGCCCTAAACTCCCTGCTTTGGTCTCTCTTTCTGACTCCCTGTAGGTATGCATGTTTCCAGAACCTTTCCTGTCCTGGTAAGTGACAGTAGAGGATCATCCAGCTAAATACACATTTTCCATGTCTGCTGTGGAAAATGGATAAGAACTTCCTTTCTCCTTGAGAACCTACCTGAATATGGTTACTTCCAGCAAGCTTGCAGGATTGAGATTTTGGGGAAGAGCAAATCCTATAAATCCATATCCTTAGGACTCTGAGGCTGGCTGTGGATTACCCAGGCCTGGACACTCATGGAGTCGTGTGGTATGTGGTAAAATCTTCTATAAGTGCGAGTGGTCAAATGGTGGCTGCATCTGAGATTTCTTCCAGTTAGGAAGTGTCTGCATCTTCTCAGGGATGGAGTGGCCCAGTTTGCTAGTTTTCTCAGTTGCTTTAGATGTTGCCTCTGGCTTCTGTTGCCTGTTCAGTATTTGGTTAATACGTGATTGTGTTTTGATTTCTTTGAGCTGTATTTGTAGATGTTGGGAACAAGCCTCTGGTTAATTCACTCTCCAAATCTGGCCACCTCCGTGAAAACGTTTGTTGGCCAGGGTCATCTAGTTCTTCCAGGTTTTCACTTAGTAAGATACTTCTCATTTTATATGGGGGATTTCAACTTATGAATATATAATGTACATTTGAATTGAATGGGCTAAAAGCCGGCTATTTATTTGAGAGATGAGGCAGCTGAGACTCCAAGAGGCTGTGTGACTTATCCAAGTTCATACTGTCTGTATGAGCTCACTAGCAAGGCCAGGGCAAGATTTATGATTCTTAATAAATAATAGCTAAAATGTGTTGAGGAGAGAAAGCAGACTAACTATCTTCTTGTCTTATAAGTTAATTCTTATCATCAGAACTA
This sequence comes from Chlorocebus sabaeus, assembly GCF_047675955.1. Classification (NCBI taxonomy): domain Eukaryota; kingdom Metazoa; phylum Chordata; class Mammalia; order Primates; family Cercopithecidae; genus Chlorocebus; species Chlorocebus sabaeus. The sequence continues at coordinate 26,042,776 of NC_132913.1, forward strand.
TGTGACGGTGCAGTAATCGAGGCTTAGCGAGCTTGAAAAATTTGTACAAAGTTAAACAGTTAATGGTGTGGAGTGGATTCAAGCCCTCTTTGGTGGCTGCAAAACCCACTGTCATGTCACCAGGTTCCGCTGCCTCAGCTAATCACTTGATACCTGGTGAGATGTTCTTACCTTCCTCTGATCCCCACCACAGCTCTACAAAGGAAGCTGAGAAGGGCCCATTATTGCTATTTTACAAGTGAGAAAATTGAGGGCCACAAAAAGATGTCATCAGAGAAGGGAAAAGTAGTGTCCTCCAGACCTCCTAGCAATGAAATTCCAGGGCTCTTGCTATTTCAAGGAAAATCGATGAGATTCTGCCCCCAAAGTGTGGTAAGGGGGTGAAGCTCTGTCTTCTGTGCTGACTGGTCAGCCAACTTTGTGATGGCCCTGCATCCAGCCATCTGTTAGGTATTTTTAATATCGCTACTGGTAACAAATTGATCTGTGGGAAGTGTTTCAGCCTAAGCTCTTCCCGCAAGCACTTCCCCCAGATGTAGTTTATTTAAATCTAGTTTCTTTCCCCTACTAACCAGTAAAGAGTATTTGAATTTGTAAGTGTTCCTTTCACAGCTTTCCGAATGAACCAGCCAGCATGTAAGAAGTATGTTTTCCTTTTTATTTGCTATTTGTAATGTTATAGTTTTTACTCTCAGCACCCATTGGCAGATGCACAGGGACGTTTAGAGATGTTGTATTTGTCACTTGGGTTGAACTTGGCGTACACACCCAGCTCAGCTCTGGTATCAGGGACTCAACCACTGTTTCTCAGTATTCACTATGCTCAGCAGAAATGAAGCGGTGAAGCGGCAAGTTGACTTAACAGTAGCTCTATGCTGCCACCTTCTGGAATTCTAGAGAAGATGCTTTTAGTTACTAGAAAATACTTTTAAGTAGAATGTAACAAAGACCTAGACAAACAGAAAAAAACTCAAAACGTGTTAGATGCTTGTACACTGAAGAAGGAAGCCTGAGATTATTTAAAAACCAGAATGACTGTAAATAAAAGTAATGAAGTTATGCTATACTTTCATTTATTTTCAGCATTTACTATACTTGCTGTTATAAATTTTGGACTGAAATCAAATACCTGCTGTAGTATCAAATCAGACAGGGATTGAGCATTATCTCCTGAAGATGTGCAATTTTCTTCTTGGCTAAAGCCAATTTATAACTAAGAAAGGCAATAGAGAACAATTCTCCCAGGACTCCGTAGACAAAGATCACAGGAAAAGGGAACTTCTGAGATAAAATGGCATTTGTAATCCCTAAGAATGGCTCCAGAAACACTGTGCTTGCTATAAATCAAGATTTACTTTATCTCTTGAATCTACAGAGATTTCAAAACAAAGGACTTAAAAATATTTTCCAAATCCAAGATGCCAAAAATGTTAAGCATTTTGGGGATCCTTGTGTTTTGAGGCTCAAACCTTAAATAACTGAAAAGCAATGTCAGAATTTTAATTTTTTAATATATTTGAAATAGTATCAAATTATAAAAAGTTAAACATTCAGAAATATTGCTACAAAAGTAATTGTAACAGCTATTTCTTTTCCTTGGCTTTAGGTTAAATGTCAGCTCCCCAAGGAAGCCTTCTCCAGCTGTTGGCAGACACCAAGCTCCCTGCTTTACTTTGCTTGTTACTCTCTGCCTTTATAATATTGAACACAGCTGTCTGTGATTAAATATTTATTTGTGTAATATTTAGTCAGTTCCTCCCCTTCTCTCCTCAAACATGTTTGTTCTCCATGTCTGGCAGAGAAGAGATATTCAATAATTATTTGCTTAATGAATTAATTGCCTTTGGTGTATGTCCTGTGGTCAATATTTCTCTGCTTCAATCCCTTGTAACTTCCTCATCCACAGCTACTGACAATTCGAAGATCTGTGCCAAATCCAAATTCTCTAATTTAGTTACATTCAGCATACTCCTAAAGTATGTGCTCAGATGGAAAGTTGGCCCTTTCAGGTTCAAAGAATTCTGATCATAAGGGTTGAAGTATCAGGGTTTCTCAGATAACCAAAAGTCCAAAGAACTAAAGCATCCCATTCTCCAGGTAATTTGGTTTTCAATGTCATTAAGCAGACACTATTCCCTCTGATCAATACCATGATATCTCAGCCTCAGTTGACAAATCAGCGTTAGGTTGCTGTCAGATTCCACTAAGAACTATGTGCATCTTCACTTGTGTAAGGTGCCGCTGGGTCCATCCATCTATCATGAAGAATCTTTGCCTTTAAGGAAGTGATATCGAGGCCGAGGTGGGTGGATCACCTGAGGTCAGGAGTTCGAGGCCAGTCTAGCCAACATGGTGAAACCCTATCTTTACTAAAAATACAAAAAATTAGCCGGGCATGGTGGCATGCCTGTAATCCCAGCTACTCCAAAGACTGAGGCAGGAGAATAGCTTGAACCCAGAAGGTTGCAGTGAGCTGAGATCTTGCCATTGCACTCCAGCCTGGCCACACGAGTGAAACTGTGTCTCAAAAAAAAAAAAAAAAAAAAAAAAAAAAGAAGCGATGTCAGTTGAAGCAGCATTCAGGGTCCTTCTGAAAATCCACTGTTCACTGAAAAGACACAATTCCACATGTTAAAACCAGTGCAATTATCCATCCTTTTCCGTTTGATAAGCTGCTAATGCTTCATCCCGCTACTGGAGCCCCGGTCTCGTTAGTTAGGGCAGGGGGCCCTCTGCTGGGGACATGCCCAGGTCTCTGCTTCAAGGCTGATGATCAGGCTGAGTCTGTGTGTCACTCTCACTCAGCTTCTGCAAGCACTGCCACTGGAGAACTGAGAAGACATCGATTGTGGTGAGAGAGCAATGTTTACCTTTGCTTCTGAATAGCATATGGTGTGGGCATTTGAAAGCTCATGTAAAATAGGTCCAGAAACTCTCAGACTTTGTTTAAAAGTGCATGCTCATATTTGTCTGGTTTCTCATTTGATTTTCAGGTTTTACTGAAGTGAGCTGGTTGGGTTGTTTTCTGACTCTCTGGCAGGAAAAATAAAATGAAGTTGCTCTCTCAATAAACTTTTCTACTTATACAGCCATTGCTTTTTGACCTGTCAAGTCCCCTACAGGTAACACGCTTGAGCCTATTGATGTGGTGCTATTCTCTAAGTTTCCACAGCTTAAAGAACACCAGATAGCTAGGACCACTTTAAAGTCTGAAGTTAAGAAGTAGTTAGGCTATGATTTTGTGAATTTGCACTGAAAACATTGCCTAAGAGAAGAAAAAGAACAAATAGTGCAGGAAGAGCAGAATAGTGTTTCATAGTGTTTTTGCGTGTTCACTCATTTTGGTTTTGTTTTGTTTTGCTTTTCTGAGGAAGGAAATAATCTCATTTGTAAAAAATGTTCCAAGGCCATCGTTTACTAAATCTTAGTTTACCAGATAGTTGTTTCTCCAGTGCAGTTTAGATTACTGGAGTGTGGCCTCACATTGCTGTCTGCTTTTCCAATACCGTAGCAAGAGCTAGCAATTTCCTCATTAGCACCCATACTTTTATGTTTTTCTTGCTCGGTGGAGAACTAAAGACAACTATCAAATTGAACTGTTTTACTTACTCCTGTAACAGACAATTGGGCTTTTATAAGCATTGCTTGAAGTCCTTGTTCCTGGAAACTCTGCTACTGAAAATCCTGTTATTATCCAAGTCTGATATGATCAAGATAGCCAATGCCTGGCCAAGAACACAGACAGATTGGCTTAGTTCAAGGAACATTAGATGGGAAGAACTTAGGCCTAGAACAGTCCATTGATGTGAGATAAAAAGCATATCTGACATTAGGTAAAAGAAAAAGCCTTCTTTAAATTATGATTAATGCAAAATGAGCTATAATATGGATGTTATAATGGATCACTAGCAGGAAAAATTTTAATGCCAATAAAACTCACTGCAGTGGACCATATAAGTGCAGTGTATGGGATGTGTCAGGGGTGTACAATGTACAAGGAAGAAGGTATTCTGAACGTTGATTTCTAGATTCATTTAGACAGAAACAGCCCTAGGCAGAGTGGAACAGACTGGTGGTTTTCCATTCTCTCGTATTAATAAGGTATTAGCTGAGCACTTGCCATCTGCAACCAAAAATCCATTTTTAACATATCCCGCAGCTGGTTGTGTTATGTGACCAAGTGCTGGCCAATGGAACAGGAGCAGAAGTGTCGGAGAATTCTGGGTCAAACATATAAAAGTAAGGCGCCCACTTAATTTGGGTCCTTCTTCCCTCTTCCCACCAGCAGAAATGCAGGTGTGATGGTGGGAGTTAGGGAAAGGTATATGGAGGGAAGCATAGCAATGTGAGAGAAGGGGCCTGCGTTCCTGAAGATGATGGGGCTACCATGTCAGCCCTGGGCCTCCCACTTGGACTTTTAATGACGAATGAAACATCTTTGAAAACCGCTGTGCTTTTGAGTTTCACCTCTCCCCATTATTGTGCATAACCTAACAAATATAGGTGGACAATATTTTATCATGGTATCTTATCTTATTGAAAATAGTACTAGTATTTAGAGGGTATAATTACATAAAGGTTAAAAGTTCAGGAAAAACCTATATTCAATTCCAGGTTCCGTCACTTGCTTTTTCAGTAAACTTGAGCAAAGAATTAAAATTTGCTGTGCCTCAGTTTATCTCATTTGAGAAATGAAGATAATAGTGCCTAATTTATAAGATTGCTATTGGATCAATGAAGTAATATGAGAAAATTGCTCACACATAATAACCATCTGATCAATATTTGCTATTATTAATATTTTCAACTTCTTTTGTAACGACTGTCACACATGCCTGGTTATACAATTTGGTCTTTCCAGTATAGGTGCCCACTCTACATAGCTGATTTCCATCTTAAATGAAAAGATTAACATTCCAACATCTAAATCAATCACTTGTTAGTTTGAACCACCATGCAAAGCAATTAAGCTTTAGAGTCTCCTGCAAAGATGAGAATCAGGCCAGAAACTAGCTGCTTTTTTGTCTTTTTCATTCTTTCTTTCTTTCTTTTTTTTTTTGAGACAGAGTCTCTTGGCTCACTACCATCTTGGCTCACTCACCTTGATCTCGGCTCACTGCAGTGTCCGCCTCTCAGGTTCAAATGATTCTCATGCCTCAGCCTCCGGAGTAGCAGGGATTACGTGCGCATGCCACCGTGTCTGGCTAATTTTTGTATTTTTTAGTAGAGACGGGTTTTCACCATGTTGGCCAGGCTGGTCTTGAACTCCTGACTTCAAGCGATCTGCCCACCTCGGCCTCACAAAGTGCTGGGATTACAGGCGTGAGCCACTGCACCCGGCCCTAGGTGCTTTTTTGAATGTGAACCTATGATGTTGTGATTAAACAATGAAACCAAAAAGATAACAATAATAAAAGCAATAAATAGTAAGTAAAATTGATGGAGGATTTTATGTGCCAGGCTTTGTACTAAGTCTTTTAAATGTGTAACTTCCTATAATCTTTAGTACAACTGTATAATAACATGGGCATTATTATATTCATTTTAAGAATTACAGAAAATGAAGACAGTTTAGTTATGTTTCTTGCCCCATAACACATAATCATTAAGGATTAGATGTGGAATTCAAATTCAATTATCATTATTATTTTGTTTTAACTCCAAAGCCTATTTACTTTCTATTAATTTACACTCTCTCCTTGAACTCTGGTTGAAGGAAGCATGCAGTCTATATCCGTGGTTTTTGATCAACATATTTGGGTATATACACGTTTTCCACTTTTATATTCCTTAGAGATCTAGAGATTGAGTCTAGGTTTGTTATTTTCCCTTGTTTATTAAGTACAGTTACATGCTGTTCCACAATGTTTTAGTCATTGATGGACCACATACAACAGTGGTCCCATAGGGTTATAATGAAGCTGAAAATTTTCTATTGCATGTATGATGCAATGCATTACTCACATGTTGGTGGTGATTTCTCACGTGTTTGTGGTGATGCTGGTGTGAACAAACCTACTGCATTGCCAGTCATAAAAAATTATAGCACATACAATTATGTACAGTATATACTACTTGATAATGGCAATCAATGACTGCATTACTGGCTTACATATTTATTATACTACACTTTTCATTGTTATTTTACAATGTATTCCTTCTACCTATAAAAAAATGTTTGCTGTAAAGCAGTATGCCCGGTTACACCGGGAGAAGCCTCATACATCTTGTGTTTACTACATTTGTTGATTGCATAATTTTCTCTTGTACTCGATGTGAGCATTACTTCAAAAGAATCAAAAAGATAAATTAAAACAATTAAAAAGTGCATAAAGTAAAAAACTTACAGGGAACTAAGATTCATTTGTTACTGAAGAAAGAAATTTAAAAAAGGTAAGTTAGGTGCAACTTGTGTGCAATATTTATAAAGTCTTCAGTAGTAAACAGTAATATTCTAAGCATTCACATTCACTCAGTATTCACTTACTGACTCACCCAGAGCAACTTCCAGCTCTGCAAGCTCCATCTATGATAAAGGTCATGCAGGTATACCATTTAAAAAAAAATGTCATATTGCATTTCTCTGACCTTTTCTATGTTTAGATAAGTTTAGATACAAAAATCCTTACCATTGTGTTACAATTGACTACAGTATTCATACAGTAACATGCTGTGCAGGTTTGTAGCATAGGAGCAATTTAGCCTACATGTGTGGAAGGCTGTACCATCTAGGTTTGTGTATGCACACTCCATGATGTTCACACAATGACAAAGTCGCCCAATGATGCATTTCTCAAAATGTATCCCCATCACTAAGCAATGTGTGACTGTGTACCAGTTTTTTTTTTTTCCCCAGAATGAAAATACCTTATCTTCGGATTCTAGTTAGATTCAGAAAGTCTGCTTTTTCTTTAATTATTGTAGATGACAGGTTGATTTTTCTTGGACATCGTACTATATGTTTAGGATATATAATGAGACAGGTGGTATCCTAATAGTAAAGAGAAACAAAAAAAGTGGCAGGTTACTTCTAAACTCTAGGCTTCAGCTTCCCCACTTGAAAAAATAAATCTGTTGGGCCAGATCATTACTAGCTCTTTTAACTATAAATATCATTATTTAAATAGAACGTTTTCTTTTTCTTTCCTTCCTCTCAACTTTCCACTTACCCTCCCTCCTTCCTTCCTTCTCTCCCTAAATTAGTCATATTAAAATACTTTATTTAGCTTTAATCATCCTGAGCAGACCATCTGCTTCTGTATTTTATCAAAAAGCAGAATTTGATCATAGCTGTTATAGAAGAACATTTACATTATTTATCTTATAAGCAAATGAGTCTGACATTTATACCACTGTGGCCTAAATTCTCCTAACTCTTGTCTTATATGTGAAATGTGTATGATGTGTAAAGTTTTAGAAAGCTCTTAAGAAGGTTTTCACAGCTGAACAGTCTCTTTGATCTTCTCAAGACTTCAAAGCTGCAAGTATAGAATGCATGAATATTTCTTAAATTCTGGAAATGATTCACAGGTAATTCAAATTTAGTCTTAGGATTTTAGTATGATCGATGAGTGATGTGTATTTCAAGTGGACACCATTAATGCAAAACACCAAATCTGTGTTAATCCTACAAATATTTAGTTTTTGTACAGGATTAGGAAGACTCTCCTTGTAGTGTCAACTTTGGAAAGTATGATGAACGTAAATCTATGTTTAGACTAGTCAGTGTCATTTGAAAAGCGATTGCTTCTTTGTATTGCAGTGATTTTAATATATTTACCTAATTTCATAGACAGGTATAATTCTATTTGGTGTATTTAATTCTCTTCACTTAGAGAATACAAATTTACCAAGTACCAATTCTGAGCAGAATCTTTTACAAGATGCTATATACATTTTGGTAACTGTAGTGGGTGCAGGTGAAGGGAGAAGATTGCCAAAAGAAAAGAATTTATCAACTCTGTCCTCCAAGTTCTTATAGGAGGTGGAGAGAAAAGTCATATGGCATGCAAAATGGCAGAAAATATTACAAAAACACATGAACATGTGCAAAATCAACGTAAGTATTTTACAGATATAAATGAGTACACAAATCACAAAACATTCATTTGTGATTTCAATTTTCAAAAGATACAGAAAGAAGGAAAGAGAGGAAGAGAGAGTGAGAAAGGGAAGAAGGGAGAATGAACTGTAGTGGTTATTTACGGCATGATCATATCACACTACAGCCTCAAACTCCTGGGCTCAAGCGATTCCCCTGCCTCAGCCTTTTGAGTAACTGGAACTAAACACACATGCCACCACTCCAGGCTTCTTTCATTTCCTTATCCTTAGAGTGATTTTACATTTATGTTGAAATTTACAAATCCATTAATTTCAAGCATCTTTGGACTTTATACATCCAGGACTAAAAGCATTTTTGATGTGCTGAAAATATTTGGAAAACAAAGTCAATGAAGAATCTAACAGACTGTGGAAATATGCTAAACAAATGAATATATTGGTGATTCACTGTTCGGGTTAATTTTCTGTAGGAATCAATACGATAGCAGACATATGAGTCTGAATGTACTTCTGCAGATTGATGCTTTGTTCTTTAGGTTACTGAGAGAATAAAGGCATGAGCATTGCCCAGTGTGTGTGTGTGTGTGTGTGTGTGTGTGTGTGTGCGCGCGCGCATACATGGGGCATCACTAACGTGAACAGACCAGGGACATCGGTCACATTGGTCAAAGAGGACAGGACAGAGCAATCTCAAATTGGTAGACAAGTAGGAGTTGGTGGACTTATTTTTGAAAGTCTCCTCATATTTCCCACAGTATAATTTTCTCATTTTTGGAAGCCACTGTCTTAGATCTTTTTTAGTTTTCAATTTTTCTATATATATATATATATATTTGTGACTTTATCCACTCTAGTAACAGCATTTTTAACATACTAGCAAGTTAGGACTAGGGAGTGAAAGCTGGATGGAAGACAGAATTTGCACAGTAATTTTCTGGATTAAACATACTTTTGAAAGGAGAAGGAAGAAGGAACTAGTATTTGTAAGTTATATTTTTCATACTGGCTATTTCTTCCATTTAAACAAATGGAAAGTTTTATCTTCTCGACACTGGGAACCCCAGCAGTGTTTCCTAGACCCTGTCTATCAATCATTTCCACCGACCTTCTTCACGACATCTGCATCTTGATGTAAAATCTAAGCCCCAGGGGCTGGGAATCAGAAAAAATAGCAGCAGACTTTGCTCAGCGATTTTTTTTCTCAAATAATTTCAGCTAAGGTTCAATTGCACAGCAGACAGTCACTCTGAGCTCCTGCTCCTGCTGGGTCAAAAGCACGAGAAAGTGCTAAGGGCAACACGTGGCATGTAAGTCATGTATAGGGAGGGCAAGATGACAGGGAGAGTTTTCCTCTGTATTTTTGCATTCTTGAGAGGCACAAGAATCTTTTAATAGAGTTAATGTTAGTCCAACAGTTTGGTCAGTCATTTTATGTATTTATTCCCAGAGTTTGTGAAATAAGACTATCTTTGATAGCAATCAGGCAGCTGGTTTTTTAAAAAATTAAAGGTCTTATTTCTGCCTTTTCATTTTTTGGTTGATGTGGCTATTTTTGCCTATGGAAAAGCTCAGATGATATCCTTGTATTTCTACAACTGAATGAAAAGAAAGGAAATGGAGTTAAATGATGTTTAAATAATGCTTATTTAATCAGCTGTAAGCATTCAAAAATGTAAACTATTTTCATGATAGATTGACTTTTTTTTTGCACTTTTTATGAAGATGTTTAGTTTTCTGTGTTCATGCCTCATTGACCCTAACAGGAAGGTAACAACACACTTTTATTTGTAGGTATTATAGACAGGCTGGCCTGAAGAAGGGAAAATAGCAATGGAAAAAGAAGTCAGGACTATATTTTGGCTAAGTTTTGACATTTATATTTCAATGAAATTTATTACTATTGACTTGATTGAGGAATAACTTACACACAACACAATGTACTCACTTTAAGTGTATAATTTGATGCGTTTTGATAAATGTATACACCTATATAACCATCTCTGCAATCAAGGTGCAGAATGTTTTAATCATTGTGATAGATTCCTTTGCCCATTCCAAATCAACTCCTTTCACAGCTGAGGTCCTAAGCAACTATTGATCCACCTTCTGTCCTTGTAGGTTAGATTTGTCTTTTTCAGAGATTCAAACAAACGTAAACCTAGAGTATATGCTGTTTTGAGTCTGGTTGCTTTCACTCTACATAATAATTTTAAGTTTCATTCACATTCCATGTATTTGTAGTTTGGTCCTTTCTATACACCATTGTACAGATATAGCGTAATTTGTTTATTTACCTGTTTATAGACATTTGAGTTGTATCCAGTTAGAGATAGTATGAATAAAGGTTCCATGAACATTTGTGTACAAGTCTCTGCATGGACATACAGTGTCATTTCTCTTGTGTAAATACCTAGAACCCAGAAGTGGAATGGCTGAATCATTTTGTAGGTGTTTGTGTATCCTTTAAAGAAATTGCTGAACTATTTTTTAAAGTGGTTGGGTCATTTTACATTCCTACCAGCAAAGATTAGAGTTTCAGTTGCTTCACATCCTTAGCAATATTTGGTATAGTTAGACTTTTTAATTTTAGCTATTTTTATAAGTAGATAGTGGAACATAAAATTATGGTTAAAATGTGCATTTTCCTGTTGAATAATGGGGATGAGCATCTTTTCATGTCCTTAATGACTACTCTAATTTCTTATTTTGTGAAATGTCTATTGAAATATTTTTGTGATTTTAAATATGTTGTTTATTTTCTTATAAAGATGTATAATTTCTTTACATGTTTTAGATACAAGTATTTTGTCAGATATTATACATGTACGTGTTGTGAATACTTACTCAGTCTCTGACTCACCATTTTTTAAAATGGTGTCTTTTGAATAGTAAAAATTCAAATTTTGATCAAATTCAATAAATCACTTTTTCTTATATGCATTGTGTTTTTTGTTCCTAAGAAATCCTTGTCTATCTCATAATCACATTTTCTCTTATGTTTTCTTTTAGAAGTTTCATAATCTTAACTGTTATAAACAGGTCTATGATCTATTTGAATTAATTTTATGTATAGTATAAGGTTCATTACATATCAATATCCAGTGGTTCCCACATAATTTATGGAAAAATATGCTCCTTTTTCCATTAGCAATTTATGAAAAATTAATGTGTAGATCTATTTCTGAATTCTTGATTCTGTTCCATGGATGTGTATGTCTATTTTTACATCAATATGACACTGTCTTGATTACTGTAACTTTACTTGAAATTAGGAGTTCTTCAACTGTGTACTTCTTTTTTAAAAATAGTTTGACCATTCTAACTCCTTTGTGTTTCAATTATATTTTGGACTTGGGTTGTCAGTTTGTGCAAAAATGTGTGATGGTATTTTGATTGGGACTGCAGTGACAGCAATATGAACTCATCCAATCCATGAAAATCATGTGCACTTCTTCATTTATTTAGTTCTTCTTTAATTTTTTTTTTTAACTAGGGGTATGATTTTGGTAGTTTTCACATACTTGTTAAATTTATCCTTAAGTGTTTCATGTTTTATTTTGAGATGGAGTTTGGCTCTGTCGCCCAGGCTGAAGTGCAGTGGCGTGATCTCTGCTCACTGAAAGCTCCACCTCCCAGGTGCACACCATTCTCCTGCCTCAGCCTCCCCAGTAGCTGAGGCTACAGGGGCCCGCCACCACACTCGGCTAGTTTTTTGTATTTTTAGTAGAGACAGGATTTCACCTGTCTCTACTAAAGGGTTTCATTGTGTTAGCTAGGATGGTCTCAATCTCCTAACCTCGTGATCCTCCCATCTCAGCCTCCCAAAGTGCTGGGGTTACAGGCATGAGCCACCATCCCTGGCCAAGTGTTTCATGTTTTTGAATGCTATTATAAATTGAATTATTAATTTAATTTAAAATTCAATGATTTCATTGCTAGTTTATATAAATGCAATTGATCTCTGTTCATTGATATTGTTTCCTGCAACCTTGTCAAAGTCATTTATTAATTCTAGTATCTTTTTGTAAATTTCTTAGGATATTCTTCACACACTACTATGTTGTCTGAGAATAAAGATAGTGTTATTTTTCCTTCCCAATTTTTATATCTTTATTTCATTTTATTCTTTTATTACATTGGAGATTCCAGGGAATAGAAGGAGTTGAATAGAAGAAGTGAGAGGAAGCATTCTTTCTAAATTCCTGATCTTAAGAGTAAAATATGTAGTCTTTTAACATTAAATATGATATTAGCTATAGGTTTTTCTCAAATACACTTTGAGAAAATTTCCTTCTATTCTTTGGTTGGAAGGATACTTATTATGTTACATTTTGCATGCCTATAAATTGCAGGAATATTTTTTCAATAAAAATACATACATATGTAATATACTCCTACATAGATATGTAGTATTTTAAACGTGTTAAAAAATAAAAATGAAAAGTAAATGAGATATGCTATCAATTTAAGTGATTAACAGTTCTGCACATTCAAAAATGTGAAACAAATCTCTCTAAAACTGAACTCTGAAAGAGATCTTCTCAGTGAGGAGGGAGTCCTGAATGACCCCATCAGATTCTATTTTTCTAAGACTGGCTCTTTTTCTTTGAAAAAGGCCATCACCACCATTACCAACACTGCTATCAACATGACTGCCTTCTTCACCATGCTACCCTGCTGGGTCTCAAGACATTCACTCTTTTGACACTTACAAGATAAAAATCATTCTTCCCTTTATTTTGCCTTTGTGAAAATCTGAGGTTGCCTGTAAGTCTTTAGAAAGCCTCATGAAATACCAAGATAGAGCTGTAATGAAATCAACACAGGGTCACTAATAAGGACTAGGTTTCTTCTTGGACACCTTTACTTGATCCTTCCTTTTTTAACCTCAGGGCTGCTTCTTGGTGAAGATTGCCATCTTAACACTTTCCAACCCAAATCTGTCTCCAAGAAATGTTGGCCTTTCCCAGACAGAGAGGGAGAGATTTCCTTCCTGTGTTTTCTTCTTCTCAAGGCCAAGTTCAGGCTGAAGGATGAGTCTCTTTCTCAGGAAGGTGAGATTGTGATTGACCTTCCTCTGTAGTGAGATGTCCACAAGAGATTCTCATAGTGGGAGTTAACAGTGGCAGGCCCAGAATCTTTGCTACTCTCAATAGCCATAGTTTCCAAATAATTCATATGCACCACAAATAGCAGAGTTAGTTCACTTTTAATATTATGAGCAACTCTAGAATGGAATCTGTTTTCAAAATTTCTTCTCTTATACATGGAACAATTCAAATTGTTTTATTCACTTGTGGTCAGGCAGAAGACAACAATCTAGATAATAACAACAAATTATCAGGTTAATTTTTTTCCCCTCAGTCAAGAATGAGGTTAGGGAATGGATGGATGAGTGTCCTGGGAATCTAACAAAGCAGAAAGAGCAAATGCAGGCTGTTTCCTCCACTGGAGCTTTATTTTCATGGCGTTCAGTCTTGTTGAGAACCTTGAGGACTCAATTCTTTCAAATATGGTAAAAATTAAGCCCATTTTATACCATTATTATTTTTTATTATTTGCATTAGCACATAGATATGCAGTAATTAATTTACAAATAAGTACTATCAGTTTAAATTTGGGAGAAATGAACATTTAGTACGTACTAAAATATTTAATTATATAATTTATCTCAATAAGAAAAGTTTCTGGTAGTTGTAAAAAGCTCAAGAAAGGAACTATGAGGGAATGACTTAAATCAACTTTGATAAATCAATTTATAAATTATTCCCAGGCAGAACTGGCTATTTGATGGGGAGTTTATTTATTTTACTTATCTGAAGTTAGAGCCAACAGGACTACAGGATTGAATGACCCCTAATGCTTCTCTACATGGAGGCAATGCCTATGGCTGTCCACAGATGGACCAGCTTCCTCTTTGCAGCAAGTACAGAATAGTTTAACAGGGTAATTATTTGTAAAGGGATGCTAGGCAATTCTTCTCATTTCACAGCCACTTCATGTAGGGCTCTTACCTCTTTTCCTTATTGTCTATCTAAAGCTTTACCTGAAGGACTCTTGATTTATGTGAACTCTCTAAACAATAATGATTCTAATAATAAATAACATTTATTGAGAATTTCGTAAGTCCTAGGCACCTTGAATGAGTTGTTTTGTTCAATTCTCACAGCAATCCTATGAAGCATATTCTTTATTATTGTTAACAATAGGAACTTATACTTCTCAAACAGGAAACGGATGTAGAGAGGATAAGTAACTTGTCGCTGACGCCCAGCAAGTGGTGAACCTGGGATTGGGCCTAGCGGTTCAACCTAGAGCCTGTGCTTGTAACTGTGACACTACACCGTGTGTACTAAACAAATGGCTACCAGAGTCCCCAGTTCATCCAAAATCGGGATGATCATTATTTCCAAATTAGAGAGTAAATTAGTGGAATTGTAGTGTTAAAATATATACTGTCGTAGAACTAGACATGAAATAATACTTCCTGGGTAGCCTCTGCCCCATCACAACCTGTGACTTTCCAGGCAATGCCGTTCCATGGGCAGCCGTCTGTGTCATGATTTTCTTTTGTTCTTTCCATGTTCAGGTGGTTTATTTCTATACAGATATTGGGCTCAAGCATAACCCTCTATAAACATGGGAAAGGAAAAAAAGGCACCTCTCCCTGATATAAAACATTTAAAACTAGTAATGTTTGAGCTTTGGACATGAAGAGCCAAGTCTCTGTGTGAGGCTTTTTAGAGGATGACGTGGTACCTTGGGTTCATTCTCATATCCTCCACCAGTCGCTGTTTCTTATGGATGTGATCAGTAAGAAGAGGGGGAGATCAGCCATTCCACCTGAGCAAAATTTCTAACAACTATTTTATTTTACTTTTTTCAGACCATAAGTTGCATAGAAAAGATAGTCAAATGGTAGCAAATTTAAAAAAAAATGCTTGCTTCCTTTAGTGGTAAAATTTGGCATTGTTTCTGGTTGACAATGCTAGCAAAACATTTTGTGAATCTCTCTCTTTTGGAGTCAGGCTTGACAAGAAACTGGATTCCTCTGAAATGGACATTATGTGTCCAACAAACCCACCTAACAATCTGCCTATCAATAGGCTCTTTTAACAATTGATGTTATGACAGAACTCAGGAGCTCAAACTAGAAGGAAATAGAGAAATTGCTCCTGAAAAGTATTTAAAAATCTTATTTCTCTGGGGTCCAGGGTGACGCTAATTGTACTTTATTTGCTCATATACCTTCTCTGCCTCCTCTGTGAGTGTCCCTTCTGTATTAGTCAGGGGTCTCCAGAGAAACAGAGCCAATTAGGCATAAATGTATATACAGATATATTATGAAGAATTGGCTCATGCAACTGTGGAGGCTGACCAGTTTAAAAACTGCTGGATAGGATGGCAAGCTAGAGAACCAGGAGGGCTGATGTTTTGGTTCAAGTCCAAAGGCAGTCTGCTGTAGAACTGGAAAGAGCTGGTGTTGTAGATGAAATCCAAAGGCAGCCTGCTAGAGAATTCTCACTCAGGACAGGATAGTCTTTTTGTCCTATTTAGGCCTTCAACTGCTAGGATGAAGTCCACCCACATTTTCTGGCACAATTTACTTTACTCAAAATCCACTGATTGAAATGTTACTGTCATTCAAAACACCCTCACAGAAATACCCAGAATATTGTTCGACTAAATATCTGGACACCCTGTGGCCCAGCCAACTTGACAAATATAATCAACCATCCTATCTTTTAAGGCAGAGGAATACACTCATTTGGCAGTACTTAGAACATCAAGTCAAACACACAACAGCCACAAAACCACGTGTTCATGCATTTTCTCAAGAAAAACCCTTCAGTCAAAAATTGCCTGCTCTCCTCTATCTGGACTCATACTGTGTTTATCCTGACTTCCCTGCCCTGTGCAGGATGATAAATCAGATTATGACTGATTGCTCAGCTCTGGACACTGCTTGTGGTGCCCTTTAATGATACTAATCCCCTCATTTGCTTTGTTGTTCTGTACATTTTTGAGGCCCTAAACCAGGCGCTTCCACCCAAATTCCCCTGATGAAGGCAGGGATACAGAATGAGGAGATGGGCTGCTGTTAGCACAGAGGGATTTACAAATGCCTTATCAAATAACTTCTTAGGGTGAAAATTCCTTATCACAAGGAGATAAGCTATAGGAGGTTTGGATATAGCTTCCTGGGATCCTTGCCTATATCCCAACTTCCTTTTTTTGCTCCTACTTAGTGAGAATTTTAAAGTCTGCTGGAGGTTTGTTATTCAATGTAGGCACAATTGAAAGTAGAAACCATTTTTCTCCCATATTCCTGTTTCCAATTCTATACACCTACATATGTTGTTCCAGCCTGCTTCCTAGTCCATCCCTTGTGTGCAGTTCCTGCCTTTCTAAAACCCTGATCTGCAGGGGTTAGAAAACCAGGAGCTGCACACAAGGGATGGCATCCCATTAGATCATGTGATCTTGCAGGCTCCAGTCATAACCCTTCCTCTGTCCTCATTAACATATATCTCTCCTGTGCCCTTTCTTCAAAGTACTGCCCCCTATATGGGCCACTGGCAAATTAATTCAAAATTAAGTGTTAATAGCATGTAGCAGCCCTGCTTCCCTTCTTAAATAATGTTCACATATTACATCTGCCACCAACTTGGCTTCTCCTGTTTGCATGTCTATGTCTTTTTTAAATGTTAGGAAGTGTATTACCTTTGGTTTTGGATAAAATCTCTACCAGTGTCCTTTTCATTCAATGTAATTTAACACACACCTTTTGAGTGCTGAAAGCATTTCAGCCACCACTTTACTGGGGCTATTTGGAATTTGAAGTTGAGGAAACAAAACTATGCCATCAGGAAGCCTTCAATCGAAAGGGTAGGACAGGTGTGTATGTACCAATCTATACTTTGGAGAAAGGTTTAGTGCTATATTAAGTTACAAATTGCTTTGAGAGCTCTGAAGAAGGAGTAATCAATTCCAGTTGGGACAAAATCTCCAGTTTTACATGTTCCATTTACTAGTGCTTAAGGTATGAAAATATATCTGCAAATAAAGCTATGCCTATTGCAGAAACACTACCTTTTCATACACTTCATATGCAATTGTACTGCTCAGTAGTTTAGAAAGACACAGCCTTCAGTCTTCAGTGGCTAAAAATGGTCCCCACAACTTTGTCAGTAATTCATACTACGTTTTTCAGGTCATCTCTCCTGCTTAAACAACAACAACAAAATGCTGGGGTAGAGACCATCAATGAAAGCAAACACATTTCTTTCTCTCACTCTTTCTCTCTCTCTCTCTCTCTCTCTCTCTCTCTCTCTCTCTCTCGACAGAGTCTCTCTTTGTCGCTCAGGCTGGAGTCCAGTGGTGCGATCTTGGCTCACCACAACCTCTGTCTCCTGGGTTCAAGTGATTCTTCTGCCTCAGCCTCCCGAGCAGTTGGGACTACAGGCACGTGCCACCATGCCCAGCTAATTTTTTAATTTTTAGTAGAGATGGGGTTTCACCATATTGGCCAGGCTGGTCTCGAACTCCTGACCTCGTGATCCATCCACTTGGCCTCCCAAAGGCAAACCCATTTCTTTAAAAACATTGACAAGCTGAAAAGAGAGTGGACAGCTGCCAGACCAGTTTGGGAAGATAATCAGAATCAAATACATAAGCAGAGTATTTGAACACCAAAGTCATTTTTCTTGGGGGCATTTGTCTATGCTGCGTACTTGCAATTTATTTGCAACCTTGTGAGAAAGACATATAGAAGCCAAGGCCCACAATCTTCCCATGAGGAATGGGACTCCTAAAAGACACCCACTTCCAACATTGATCTGGGATGACTAAGGCTTATACCCACAGGATGAAGTATGGACAAGAACTAAACCCATTACCATGATTACCTGATGAAATGCAGGTCACCTGGTTAAGTTCAACTTTCAGCTACACAACGAAAAACTTTTTTAACTGTACCGCTCCATGTAATATTTGTGATATTTTTGTACTTTAAAAATGATTTGTTATTAATCTGAAATTCAAATTTAACTAGGTAACTTTATTTGTGTATGCTGATTGCACCCACTACCAGATCCCACACCTTGAACTGCAAAGCAGCCTACCCTGCTTTGAGTAGAGCAGAAGAAAAACAGAAGAAATTAAATCACCATTCAGATTTTGTAGCCATATCCTACATTCCCGGGGTTGGTCAAGTAACTTCTATCCATGAACTTGGATAATATTCCGAGGTACCCAGCTACCTGACAGATGCAAGCACAGTATCTCACTAGGGAAGAACATAGTCAATTGAGATCACGGGGAACCCTCACAAGTAATCATTCAAGAGTAATAACCAGCAAGCTTTCAAAGATAATTAAGCACACAAAGAAACAAGGCAGCATGAAGAAGAACCAATAGAAACAACAAGAATAATATAGCCAGATGCAGAATTCAAATATTAAAATTACCATTCACGGATTTTAAACAACTCAGCTCACTATATTTTAAAAAATTGATGTTCTTTAACATATGTTCAAGGTAACTTAACAGATTTGGAAAAAAAAGAACCAAATCCAACTTTTATAAAGAAAAAACACAATAACTCAAAATAAAAGCTGTAAAACAGATAGTAGATTGGACTTAGCAGAAAAGATAATTTATAAAATGGAAATCAGGTTAGAAGTTATACAAATATAGCACAAACCCCATGTGTGTTATTTGTGTATATTATCATCAATGTAACTGTCAAAATATGGAGACAAATTGGAAACAGAGTCATCCCTTTCCCCCAAAATAACATAATTTTAACAAAACTGATTCCTAGTAGAGTTATTTTAGCAATAGAGATTAAAAAAATGCATGAGGCAACATTTTTAGAAAGTTAAGGGCAAAATTGTTATTTTTGAGTTGTGTAATTCTGGACCTAGAAAAACCAGGAGAATCTACTGAAACCTATTATAAATAATATAAGATTGAATGAAAGTGGTTGGTTTTGATTGATATATCTTAAAAACCAAGATTGTTTTGCTGTGCTTTCTTTTTGATACAGGGTCCTCACTCAGTCACCCAGGCTGGAGTTCAGTGGCACCATCATGGCTCACTGTAGCCTCCACCTCTTATGCCTACTTGTTCCTCCCACCTCAGCTTCCTGAGTAGCTGGGACCACAGGCACATGCCATCAGGCCTGTGTAAAAACAAACAAAAAACACAAGAGTTTTTAATTTTTAAATTTTTTGTAGAGATGAGGTCTCACTATGTTGCCTAGGCATGTCTCGAACTCCTGGGCTCAAGAGATCCTCCCACTTTGGCTTCCCAAATTGCTGGGATTACAGGTGTGAACCACTGCACTCAGCACCAAGATTTTTTAATAAACTCAAAATAAACAATTAGAAAACATTATATAATATGTACACTTACATAATTAATATATTTATTAGAACAACATATGAGAATGACAGCTTCATACATTTCATAATTTTGGATGAAAAGAGTAAGTAATGTGAATATTAATTTTCAATAAATGAATTTATATCCTTATATATTATTAATAAAAATCTTAACTTTAATTAGAATCAAATGTATTTATTTAATAATGTTAAACACTGAATTAAATATATATTTATAGATAGATATAGATACATAAATATATATGGAACATGGTTATGGGAATATATGGAATTTAACATTTGATAAAAAGCTTTTCTTATCGGTAGAGAAGGAATGAGTTTGTCTAAATGGAGTTGACACATTGACAAACCATTTGGTAAAAAAAAAAAATTCCCCCTTTTACTCTTCTATAAAAATAAATCAAGATGATTTAAACATTAGCTTTAAAATAGGAGATATAAAAGTTTTCTTGCTTAAGAAGGACTAAAGCCATTTCTAGGATTGAGGAGTCAAGGAAGCTAACTAGAACCCAATATCCTGGTTTCTTTTCTTCTCGACATTATAATACCTATCATGAATTCCCTTCTCTTTCTAGAGTGAATTACTAGTGAGCCAGGGCCCTGATTCCCTCAGCCCTTGGTGACTGGTCAGGGACTACACTGTTCAGAGACCCCCAGTCTTTGGCTTTTGGCTATAAACAACCTCAATCCTTTATGCAGTATGATTTATAAATATGGTGATTTTCAATGAGTCTCATGGCCTCCAAAAGATTGGGAACCATGTCTTATAAAAATAAGAGTGAACAAGGATAATTACATAGTTTAATTTTTAAAAGGTTAATCAGTCCAGTGCCACACTAGCTAATAATCTGAATCATGAGAGAATTATTTTTAAAATGACAGACTTGGTTCCATCCAGGGATTAAAGGACTGAAGAAGGCTAAGAATTCTTTTGTTTTAGAAACTTCTCAGGGTATTGGCTGCTCCATCAAGCAAGCTGAGTCCTCCTCTTTCTTTATCTTTTCTTTTCTGTTTTTTTTTGTTTTTTTTTTTTTGTTTTTTTTTTTTGTTTTTTTTTTTGTTTTTTTTTTTTTTGAGATAGAGTTTCACTGTGTCATCTAGGCTGGAGTGCAGTGGTGCAAACATCTCACTACAGCCTCCAACTCCTGGCCTCAAGTCATTCTTCCCCTTTGGTCTCTCAAAGCACTGGGATTACAGGCTGAATACTCTTGAATTCAACTACCTAGAAGTAAATTTCCACTAGATCTTAACCAAGAATGAGCTCATGTCCATTTTTGTTTTGAAATGGAGTCTCGCTCTGTTGCCAGGCTGGAGTGCAGTGGAGCGATCTTGGCTTACTGCAATCTCCACCTCTCAGGTTCAAGCAATTCTCCTGTCTCAGCCTCCCGAGTAGCTGGGACTACATGTGTGTGCCACCATGCCCAGCTAATTTTTGTATATATACATACATACATATATATATATATATATTTAGTAGAGACGGGGTTTCACCATGTTGGCTAGGATGGTCTCAATCTCTTGACCTCGTGATCCGCCCGCCTCGGCCTTCCAAAGTGCTGGGATTACAGGCGTGAGCCACCGCACCCGGCCTGATCATGTCCATTTTTAATCTGAAAAGAACTATAGAGATATTTTGAAATGTATTTTTCCAGAGCACTCAAGTGAGCATTTTACTTAAATGAGACATTAAATCAAGTCCCTCTGCTTTGTCATAGTCTTGTTCAGGAAGGGGTTAAATGTTATATTCATTTGTTTTGCAAACAAAACCCCTGGTTTGGGTGTCTCAGCCAGTAGAGCTGCCTGCTGGTGGCAGTGCAAATAGCCAAAACTGCATGCAGGCTATCACAGGAAGAGTAATCCTTTGATGCTTCCCCTGTATGTGTGCATTCCCCTCCAGGACAGCAAAAGTTCCTTTGAAATTTGATTTACTGCCACACTGTGTGTGAGTTCCTTTATGACATGGGAAGGTACATGCCTATAGATTTTTAATGGCAAGATTAAAAAGTTATTTACCTTTGCAGACATGGTACAATATAGTGATCAATATCTGAGATCTGGCACTGTTTTCTGTAGATAGATAGCATTTCTTAAAATAATGAAAACTTAATCTAAATTCCATAAAAACACAAAATTTGATTTTTCTTCTATTTTCTAATATATTGAGGGCTCTACTCAAAACCATTTCCTTATGTGACATCTCTGACGTCAGCCCACACTGATTTATTTCTTCCTACTCCAGGATGGGCTGAACGTGAGCTGCTTGTACACTGCATACCTCTAGGGGGTGCTGTTTATATCTTATATTTTGTGTATGATACCTGTATGTTTATTGTATATACATGCCCACTACAGATATCAGTAAGATGTTCTGTGGAAGCGGTAAAATTTTCTAATGTGCACAAAGGCAGAATATGGACTAGCAGTGGGGCTGCCTTATCCTGACTTTTTATAGTACTTACATTGTGGATAACAGGATGCTATAATACGTTGTTTATTTAAAATCACTACATTTGTATGTTTCCTTCACATTGTATGAGTGTGTGGGTTTCTCATATTAGAAGCTTACATTACACATCTGTGCTTTCTTGTGGCACAAACAAAAGATGGAGGTGTAGTATGGTCTCAACAAAAGACTGTTAAACCGAGTCATAGGTGCACAGAATATTAATGACAGCAGAAGCATTTGTACTGCTCAAGCATCTGCTTGAGGACGTTTTCACTGACACCAACCAACATGAGGAATTGTTAGGATAACATTTTTACTTTATTATTTTGCCTTATACTTACAAAACAATGTATATTTAATTTTTTTGACTTTGATCCACCTCCCCCCACCGAAAATTTAATAATAAGAATATATTTCTTACATTTGGGACAGTTTATAAGCTGATACATCAGTTAGGGATTACTTTTAGCTCTATATAGCAGAAATCCCATTGCAGTAGTTTAATAAAACAGGAATTCATTTTTCTCATGTCCTCTGGTCTGGGAGGTAGGCAGTTCATGACTGCTCAGCTGTTTAGGGAATGAGGCTCCTTTTCTATTTCTGCTCTGTCATCTTGAGCATGTCGATGTTGCTCCCATGGTTGCAATATGGCAGCTGCAGCACCGAGTGTCAAACTGCAATTCATACAGTGAAATAAGAATAAAAAAGAACAAAATGAGTTGACCGTATCTGAAAAAGTATTCCTGAAATTCCCTCTCAAAATCTTTTGCTGAAGTTCCATTGGTCAGGACTACGTTATATGGTCAACTCTCTTCTGAGAGATTTTTGGAAAGTGATTTTTTTTTTTTTTTTAAATTAGACATATTGGAATTCTGTTGGGAAGAAAGAAAGGGAAAATAAGAGACTGAAGAGACATTGTCTGCCATACCTAATATTGTCGTTTTTAATGTATTTTTATGATGTCATTTGGGCTTATCTTCCAGACCACATTTAAATGGTTGGACTAGAGACCTGTTCACAGGGAATTTGCATGACTGGGAGGTGACTGAGCTGGGACAAAACAGTGAGCCTAACCATGCGATGGTTTTGGGAGTCAAAACGTAGGTTCAGAGGCCCCCTTGCTGGCCAGTTCAGGGAACTGTCAGAAAGCATCCCATGTCTACCTATCACACACCCTCAACTGCTCACTTTGTTGATGGGAAGATCTAGATCTTATGGCAGTTTCCCATGTCCCACTGGCTTTTCAGCTTCAGCCAAGGAGGTGATGGGATTTGTAGCTGATGCAAGCTAGCTATTGGAATCAAGACAGCATGAGCCTGGTTTCCCTGCTTACAAAACATATGAAAGCTTCTTTTAGTATATATACATTATAAACACTTTATTTTTACCTAGGCAAATAATATTTGCCTTATTTTTTCATTTGATTTTTAACTTTCTTTTTTTTTTTTTTTTTTTTCCGAGACAGAGTCTCGCTCTGTCGCCCAGGCTGGAGTGCAGTGGCCGGATCTCAGCTCACTGCAAGCTCCGCCTCCCGGGTTCACGCCATTCTCCTGCCTCAGCCTCCCGAGTAGCTGGGACTACAGGCGCCCACCACTTCGCCCGGCTAATTTTTTGTATTTTTTAGTGGAGACGGGGTTTCACCGTGTTAGCCAGGATGGTCTCGATCTCCTGACCTCGTGAACCGC
Source organism: Chlorocebus sabaeus (assembly GCF_047675955.1). Lineage (NCBI taxonomy): Eukaryota > Metazoa > Chordata > Mammalia > Primates > Cercopithecidae > Chlorocebus > Chlorocebus sabaeus. The sequence continues at coordinate 26,066,379 of NC_132913.1, forward strand.
CCGTCTCGGCCTCCCAAAGTGCTGGGATTACAGGCTTGAGCCACCGCGCCCGGCCCTGATTTTTAACTTTCTGTTATGGAAAATTTCAAATAAATACAAAAGGAGAGCGAGAATACAATAAACCTCTATGTGCACATCGCTCAGCATCAATGATTACTAACTTATGTCTGATTTTGTTTCGTGTTTAGCAATGCCCATTCCTTTTCCAAGGTTATTTTGAAGCAAGTTGTATCATTTTTAATAAATATTCTTTTGTCTTTAAAATATAAGGCTTTTTTTTTTTTTTTTTTTTTTTTTTTGATGGAGCTTTGCTCTGTCGCCCAGGCTGGAGTGCAGTGACGTGATCTCGGCTCACTGAAACCTCTGCTTCCCGGGTTCAAGAAATTCTCCTGCCTCAGCCTCCCAAGTAGCTGGGACTACAGGTTCCCGCCACCATGCCTGGCTAATTTTTGTATTTTTAGTAGAGACGGGGTTTCACCATATTATTCAGGCTGATCTTGAACTCTTGACCATGTTATCCATCCGCCTCGGCCTCCCAACGTGCTGAGATCACAGGCGTGAGCCACCGCGCCTGGCGAACTATAAGGCTTTTTTATGCAGTCTGTGTTTAGAGTTCTCTACTGTCAAGTTTTGTCCAGGTTCTTTGACTAAAGATGTCAATGAGAATTGTACATTGTAATTCATTGCTACATCTCTTATCTATTTTTAATCTACAAGGTCCCCTCCCACTTTGTTTCTCTCTTGCAGTTTATTTACTGAAAAATCCAAGTTTAGCAGCATTTCTTGTATTGTGCATTTTTCTATCTACATCTCTGTGTTGTCATTGAGCGAGTTTCTCTGTTTACTGTATCCTGCAACTTGATTGTTAGAACTAAAAGCTTAATCAGATTTATGTTCACATTTATTGATTTTTGTTTTTAAGAAAATTGAATTATTTACAATGATCAATGGTCATTTTTTTCTAACATAAAACATTCTTTGCAGATGACATCTTTATAACTCAATGTCAAAGAAAAATACTTTGAATTGCATTGTTGACCTGAGTGTCTATTAATGAATGAATGGTTAAAGAAAATGTGGTATACATACATAAGAGAATATTATTCAGCCATAAAAAAGAACTAAAATCCTGTCATTTGCAACAACATGGATGGAACTGGAAGACATTGAATGAAATAAGCAAAGTGCAAAAAGGTAAATATTACATGTTCTCATTTGTATGTTGGAACTAAAAAAAATTGAACTCATGGAAATAGAACATTGAATGTTGATTAGTAGAGGCTAGGAACGGTAGTGGGAGCAGGGGATACAGTGGGGGTGATTGATGGGTATAAAATACAGTTAGAGAGGATGAATACGATCTAGTATTTGGTATCATAATAGGGTGACTACAGTTAACAATAATTTATTGTATTTTTTTATAACTAAAAGAATGGAGTTGCAATGTTCCTAATAGAAATAAATGATAAATGTTTAAGGTGATGAATACCCCCAATTACCCTGATTTGATCATCACGCATTGTAGACCTGTATCAAAACATTTTGTGTGTCCCATAAATATATACGACTATTATGTACCCACAATAACAAACTTTAAAAAACTTAAGAAAATACTTCGAAGCAAATGGCAGACATCTTAATTCTCAAGCAGTGTGAAACTTAAAGTTTGTACAGTTCAACTTTACTGCTGGGTGTAATTTTATTCTGTCATACTCAACAGATGTTTTCAGAACAAACATTATTATAATAAAATATTATTTTCCCATCTCTCCATTTGATTTAGGAATTCTTGACCCATTATGGCCACTAATGCCAGGAAGTTCTAATTTTATTTGTATCATTTTGTTATAGTTAGCTATTTTTTTTTTCTATTAACTAATTTAGCCTATGCTTAGATATAGTTTATTTAGATTGAATTGAAAGAAGGTTACTCTCAATACATCAAAAAAATCCTGCATTAGATATTATTGACACATCATTTAATTTTATATAAACAAACTTTACAAATATTTCTCTGTATTAAGCATAAATAAGGGTTCTTCTCACTTGCTTAAATCAGAATCACTTGTAAAAATCCAACTATATGCAAAGGTGGCTTTAAATTGGTTTATTCTCTAAAAGCTTTCCTTTTGGGTACTCAGTTCTTTTCATTGCTGATCTATTTTTTCCCCATACATAGTGAAAAGGTCAGTGTGATCAAGATTTAGGTCTAAATTACCATAACTTATCAATTTATGAGTTCTCAACTCTTCCAGCTTACTTAGATATCTTAAAATGACACATACTTGTAATATTTTTCTAGTTACAATTTGGGCCATTTTATGGTGGTAGTCTGCAAAGTTTTTTTAAAAAGATAGAATATTTTAAAGTTTTATTTTATTAAGATAGATATTTGGTAAAAGGTCTCTATATAAAAAAATTAATTAAGGCAGAGCAGCTGCGCTTGAAGTAGTGGGTAGAAGCCTGGAGCTCTGCGTCCATAGACTCCTCTTGTCCCTCTGTTACTACCCTGATCACCTCACATAAATTCTAAATCTTATTGGAGACCATTTGAAAATAATGCCTTCAGATGTACCTGAGCTCCATATTTGTCCATTATTTATGGAGGGCCGCTATGCTAACTATAAGAAGGAATAAATAATATAGTTGGAGATATTGGTGATCGGGTCGGCCAATGAGACAGTAAAGTGCTTATGGCTTTCTGGTTTTCTCTCAGTCCTGCTCTTCCTTCTGAATGTTTTCTTTACAGGAATAAGGAAACCTAACAGTGATACCTGGTTTTTAACTTCAGCTCTAGAATTAATTATGAAATGTAAATTTGATCTTGTAAATCTTCTGAGATATTTTATGTAAATTTCAAAATTAGTTGGGATTCAGAAATTCTTGTTTAATGAAATGTTTTGGATTCTCTTTAATGAATTCATCATGTAATGATCTAGAGAAAAACTCTATAACCTATTTGTCACTGTGCATTGTGGGTTTAAATATGGAGTCTTTTGGTTAGCAGGCACAAATTAAATTAAACAACCTTTCTAATTAAGACAAAAATGCAGAGTACTTCATGTAGTCAGTGAATTATAAATGAAAAAGGATAATTAAGTTTGGAGTTCATCATCTAAAAGTGAATTGGTAAACTTGGATTCCTCACAACTTGAATTAAATATATCTCAGATTCAGGCCTTCTTTATTTTCACAGCTACTCACCTTTCTTTTATTTTATAATTTCTCACTTGTTTATGAGTTCCTCTTCTCTAATTTATCCAGAATACCAATTTCTAATAAACTTTGCCTTTAGTTCACAGGATTCTTATGTAGGACTCTTTTTAGCTCTCTATAGACATCCACATTAAATTTAAATTCTTAGTCCAACATTCAAGTCTATGTCAGTTGGCCGTACATACAGATCTTAGCTTCCCTTATCATGGACCTATCTTCCATCTAGGCTGACATTCTTAGTGTTCCAGAGGTGAAAGTCAAAATGTTTAACAATCGTGGTAGCATGGCAATTGTGAGATACTAGAACAGACACTAGTCATAATGTTAGATCATTCCTAGAGGTTCCAAGAAGCTGGGGTGGCCCAAGCATCAGGGCAATGGCTGGATATACCAAACAGACCAGAAGTCTTTCAGTATTTTCAACAACTGGTGCAGTGAATACCATTAGCCAGTTCAAGGATTGCCTCAGTTTGAAAGAGCTGTGTCTTCCTAGGATGATCCATATTCAATGAGAGATGGCTATGGGGGTTTAGTTCTAGACACCCAATGGGGTTGGCTAAAACTGTCATTTGTTGCTGAATCACAGTTGGTTTTTCTTTCTGCCCAATCCTGCTTCCTTCTCTTTTATTGCGTAAGTGTGATATCAAGGCTCCCCACAGTGAATGACTTGCCTGCTAATTGCCATCTCACACTCTGCACCTCAGGAAACACAACCTGACAACTGGTGTGGCAAAACCATGTCTACATGTTATTTGGGCTGAATAGGATCCTGTGCATGCTTTTAAAAGTAAAAGTAATTTGTATACATTCTGTCATGGGGTAAATGCATATATTTTGGAAGACATGTTCATTGGCATTATCAAGTTTGTTTGTTTTTTTTTTTTTTCTAACGCGAATAAATGGACTACAAACTGGCTGAGTTTTAAAGAAGTGAGGAGATATTATTTAAGCAGTGTTCTTCTCCGGAGGATCTGGCCTTTGTGGAATATGACTTAAAAAGATTCCGAGCAATCGGGTTATAGCAGAAAATAACCAGCCTTGAGGAGTCACGGGAAGGAGTGCAAGAGGGGAAGAAAGGAGTTGAAAACAGCAACCACTTGGTTATAAATGTGTTGAGGACCAACCTAGGTGTGGGTATAGATTGAGTGTCTTAGTAAATAATTAAAAGAAATAGGAATATGTGATCGGAGCCTGGAAGAATAGGTGTCATTGGGGCCAGCTTCATGAGCATGTGGACTCAAAAGAATTCCACAGTCAGAAGGGTTCCATGTTCAGAAGCGCTCCATGCTGGGTGTAATGTTCTTCAGTCACCATCTTGAAATTAATGACATTTTTACAAGCAGCTCCATATTTTCCTTCTGTATTGCCCACCCCCCAACATTGTGTAGGTGGTGTTAGATGTAATACTATAGCATCAGCTCTGCTCTGTGGGAATGAGACTCTGTTTCTGATGGACAAAGGCCATCAGAACCACAGTCATCCCTGGCAGACATTCAAATGTCTACTGGTATGACAATTAAATGCCTACTCAACGACCTGGACTGTCTTTTGCCAACAGGCTATTTGTTATAATTTAATCCATAATTTTTCATCAGAAAAATGAGATGGGAAACTGCAGAAAGCCTAACTTTTCTTCACTTTAGAGTGCCAAGGAAAACAAGTGAAGCTTTAATCTGTGTTGTCAAAACACAGGAGTATAGCTCTGCTTCTCTTTAAGCAAAGAACATCAACTTTTTTTCAGGAGATGGCCAAATGCCATTTTTTTTTTTTTTTAATAATCAAAAGCAAAATATGTTAAGCTTATACTATTTCTACTCCTCTTTCTTTCTCATATTCTAAAAACAGTCCTCTAGGCCTCCTCTTTGTTACACTGGAGTTATGGGGACACTGTGCTGTTGGGGCCACTCCTGACTCTCTGGATGCTTGGTCCTGCCCTGGTTGCTCATGGAGAACTGTGCCCTCTCTTCAGTACTTCAAGTGCTGTATTTTCAAACTGTCTAATAAATGCTTCTTGAATTGAACTGGAACACGTTCACAAACATTTTAAGAATCTGAACTTTCAGGAGAAACTCATCTAAGTCCTGCTCAAATTACCGCCAAGGTCTATAAAGCAGCAACATTTCCAGACTCCAAAATCATTTATGATTTGCCATCCGCCTACGGAATAGTGTTCTGATGATTTAAAGCCCATCTGTCTTCTATTTCTTGGGGCCTTTGAACTTTTTACAAATGCCTGGATTTCTGTTCGATGACTTCATACTTCCATATTAAAAAGCTACATTTTACTTTAGGCCCACTGGGGAGGGAGAGATCCTACTTCCTGTAATTGTCCCGACGTCTTCATTTGTATATATTAATTTTTGCTGATGAAAAAATGGAGAAAATGAGTCCCTCACATTTGCTGAGGTGGTTTCTTCTTAGAGGATGTTGGTTGTATGATAAAGATAAGGCACGAGAGGCTGCTCTTATTCTTTCTTTAAAGAACATGGTTGATGCTTGCCATTTATAGGCACTTAGAAATAAAGCAGACAAAATTATTTATTGATAGTTTGATTTTCTGGTTACCTGAACAATGTTGATCTTTTGGTATTTTTATTTTCAGTTCTTTTTTTCCTCTTGCATAGCTTATCATTTTTATTAGCTACTTTTGATTATGATCTCTCTGTCTATATGAATTCTGTGTCCTATTGTTTTCATTTGTCACTGAAGCATAAATGTTTTCATATTATAAATTATTTCTAAATGTGATTAATCAAATTCATTAGGTTGATTTTCCAAGGTTATTATCCATGTCTCTATTGTTGGACACTTAAGTTATTCCAAAATTTTGCCATTATAAATAATTCTTCATGAATATACTTTTTTATAAAGTATCTTTTGCCTTCTCTGCACACATTTCAAGTAACTAGCTAAGAATGGATCCCCCCAAATGATAATTATTGTGACAAAGAATGCTGGCCTTTTAATTAGTTGATATCTTTGTATTTATTTATTTAGTTTTTTAGAGATAGGGTCTTGTTCTGGAGCCCAGGCACCATTATGGGTCACTGTAGTCTCTAACTCCTGGGCATAAGGGATCCTTCTGCCTTAGCTGCCTGAATAGCTGGGACTACTGGCATCCACCACCCAGCCCAGCTAATTTTTCATTTAAAAAGTTTTATTTTTGTAGAGATACGTTCTTGCTTTTTTTGCTCAGGTTGGTCTAAAAATCCTGATTTCAAGCAATCCTCCCACCTCAGCCTCCCAAAGTGCTGGGACTGCAGATATGAGCCACCATGCTTGGCCTAGTTAATGTCATTTACACTCATTGTCACATTGTAGTATTGTTGATTTACTATAAAATATGAAAATATCTCCTTTGTAGAACACTCTTCAATTTTGAACATAATTTTTAAGTTTTGCAATTTGGTAGGCAAAAAGTGAATAATCAAACAATAAAAAACAAAAATCCCACCAAAAGTTGAATTATGTTTACATTTTCAATAAATGCAACTTCTTAAAGCATTATGCAACTCAGTTTTTTTGCTTTGAAAACTGACATTTGTCTCTATGGAGTAGAGAGGATCTGAAAAGAAGCATTGAAGAATGAGTAAAAAGTGAAGCCTCAGTGGCTCTTTGCACCTTTTAGGTGGTTAGAAAAGAATGTTTATTGCTGCTTCCCCCAAATCTCCCAGTCCGTGGTAGTTAGCTTGCCTGCAAAATGGCTGCTATCAATTCCTTCCATTCCTGTATGTGCTTACTACTCCCCCATTAAGAGGTGAAAACGATTTCTCCATCATCTTAAAGATGGCTGGCCTCTGATTGTTTTGATCAATATAATATAGCAGAAGCAATACTAGACCAGCTCCAGGCCTAGACTCTAAGAGGAATGGCAGTTTCTGCCTCGTTCTCTTGGTGTGCATGCTCCAGTGGAAGCCAGCTGACTATAAAAAGTCCAAGTGTCCTGAGTATGCTGACTGTCCTGCCACATGTAGAGAAGTCCATGCTTGACAGGTAGGAGACAGTAAATGGAGAAAGGCCGATCTGGCACACCTCTCTCAGCTATTCCAGGCCATGCACTAGACATGTGAGTGCAGAAACCTTAAGTGACTCCTGCCTCTGTTGCCATCTGAATGCCTCTGCATGAGATGCCAAATGAGGGTCATTCCACAGATCCCCATCAATCTTCATAATTATGTGAGATAATAGCAAAATGATTATTATTTTAAGTTCTTAGATTCTGGTGAGATGTGTTATACATTCATAGGTAAACAGAACAGAAAGCAAGGCAAAATAATAAAGGGTATAAACCAAATGTCATCACCCTCAGTAATTTCATGTAGCTTCTGCTCTGGAAGTTGACCATAAAACATATCCATTGCTGGCTGGGTGCAGTGGCTCACGCCTGTAATCCCAGCACTTTGGGAGGCTGAGGAGGGTGGATCACTTGAAGTCAGGAGTTTGAGACCAGCCTGGCCAACATGGTGAAACTCTATCTCTATTAAAAATACAAAAATTAGCTGGGCATGGCAGCACATGCCAGTAGTCCCAGCTACTTGGGAGGCAGAGGCAGGAGAATATCTTGAACCCAGGAGGCAGAGGTTGCAGTGAGCTGAGATTGTGCCACTGCACTCCAGCTTGGGTGACAGAGTGAGACTTCATCTTAAAAAAAGAGAAATCCATTGGCTTTTTTCAATTCATTAAACTTGCTCTCAGAACTATGAGGGGATTAGAGAGTTATATGAGTAATATCTCAAACTGGTTTCTGTTCCAGTGACATATTTTAAAAGAAATCCAAACCTTTCACTAAAGAAGGCTTAATTCTAATGATGTGATGAGAGACATCTACCAGTGGAGGCTGTGGGTGATAGGATGGAAGGAATGTTAAGATCCTTGTCTATAAAGAAATGTTCTTGTCCTATTCTATGTAATTTTTATGGGACTGTCATCTTAGTAGACCATAGGAATGGACATATGTTCTAAGCTTGGTCAATCATGAAAACTGATCACCCAAGAGTGACAGGTCTAAGTGACAGGCACATAACCCATGCATATCAGAATCCTTTTCTTAAGTTCTTACATGAATACATGAAAGAAAAAAAGCTCTTTTTATTTTCCCTACTGGAGTTGCTAAATCCAGACCAGGAAAACCTGAATTATCTGACTGACATCAACCCTACCTGCAAGGAAGAAGCTTGCCTCTTGTAAGAAAGAAGAAAAGACCAAAACAACAACAACAACAACAACAAAAACTTGGAATTAGCACTGATAGACAAAAATAAAAAGTCATGATGAATAATTTGTACTCCTGAATCCAGTTGTGCCTGAAGTGATTACCCCTTGACTTCCAAACTTTATTAGTCAATACATCCTTTTTACCCTTTAAGCTAGTTTCAGTATGGTATTTGTTATTGACAACCAATAAAGTCTAGGCTTATACACTAATGAATCTAATTATATCAATGGGATTTACCTTTTAAAAAAAAGTTTGTGAGATACACATGATGAATAATTTTTCTCACTATTTATATTGTAGGTGGCAACACTGATTAGATAAGGTGCAGTTTCAGCCATTTTTCTGTCATCAGTACTGTAATTTCACACATATCTCTGAAATCCAAAAAAGAATATTAGAACAAATGAAATAGAAATTTAGGTAGGTATAAGACAGCAAGAAAGACCACAGAAACAGATTCCTTGTGTGTTGGGTAAACATTTAGGACAGAATAGAAATTTGAAAACTTGACTCGCTGAGGCAAAGTCTAGTTGTTTTCCAATGGCAGGTTAAAGATACCACTGAATGTTTTTCCATAGGAAATTTTATGATAAAAGTTCTCACTTCATAAAGATTGAGATAGCAGAAATAAGCACCATAGATTTGGAGAGAGGTAGGTAGAACTATAGGCAGGTTATTTCGCTATCTAGAATTTAAGTGACAAGGGCCTCAAGTAGGGTGATGGCAATGGGATAGGAAAGTTGGGAATGGGAAAGTAATAACAAAGGAAGAATTGACAGAACGTGTAGAACCTGGTGAATGGTTTTTATTTTTTTATTATTTTATTTTTTTTTTGAGATGGAGTCTCACTCTGTCACCCAGGCTGGAGTGCAGTGGCGCGATCTCGGCTCACTGCAAGCTCCACCTCCTGGGTTCGAGGCCTCAGCCTCCTGAGTAGCTGTGATTACAGGCATGTGCCACCATGCCTGGCTAATTGTATTTTTAATAGAGATGGGGTTTTACCATGTTGATCAGGCTGGTCTTGAACTCCTGACTTTCTGATCTGCCCACCTCAGCCTTCCAAAGTGCTGGGATTAAGGCGTAAGCCATCGTGCCTAGCCTGGCGAATGATTTTGTTTTATAGGGATACACAACACTTTCTGCTTTCTTGTGGAGGGAGGCATCATTCTGGAGACATGCCATGTTTGAGTTACTGTGTCCTAGAAACTGGTCAAATACTAGCTAGGGATTAGTTTGTCCTTCATTGGTCTGAGGCAGGTGATCCCACATTAAATTTCACGCTAACCTGCTCTGTGCCAGGAACACATCATTTAGCATCAGGGTTACCTAGTTGATCACACTGAAAAATCTATTTCCATTTCTCTGCCAACAGTTGTGAACATATTTTAATTGCAGCATGAAATCATTTTGCAACATTTCAACAATGCAATTATGTACCCTCTGAAATGCAATACGAAAAGATATACATGGGAGGAAGTCACTAACTCTTGATAAGCAAATGCTCCAAATTCTACGTATGGTTTTGATGGGGCTACTAAAACCCTGTTCTCTCTAAACCAGCTCTGTATCAGTTAAGTGAGGTGGACAGTTGAATCAACTTGGTAGAAAATTAATACTCTTCTCCCTATCTCACCTCCTATGCCTATTTTGATCCCTATAAAATTCTGATTGTACACTCCTCTCCTGGGCCAGAAACATTGCAGCCGACGTGAGTTTAAATCATGATAGGAGGGAGACAGAGAAAAATAAAAGCAATCGTGTGTCTTTGTGTGTTGGTGTAAGTGTGTGTGTATATGTGTGTATTTCCCAGGCGATAACTGAAGAATGCAATAGGCAAGCAATAACCATAACATTTAATCAGGGATCTAGAAGCTTACCAACTGTTTATACTGATGTCCAGAATTCAGTGTTAAGACTTTGTCTGAAACTTGTCTGTAAGAATGTGATGGGAAAAATGTGTGGTGCTTCTGCAAAATACCTTGTGAAGATAAAAGCAAATGATTACCAAACTGAAGATCAAGAAATCAAAGCCAGCTAATACAAAAAGAAAGAAGAAAATACATGTTACAGGCATACCTTGAAGACCACTGCAGTTAAGTGAATATTACTATAAAGCAAATGACATGAATTTGTTTGATTTTTCCAGTGCATACAAAAGTTATGTTTACACCATACTGTAGTCTGTTAAGTATGCAATAGCATTATGTCAAAACAAAGCAATTTACATGCCTTAATTTAAAAATAATTTATCACTAAATATGCTGATCATCAGTTGAGCCTTCTGCGAGTCATAATCTTTTCACTGATAGAGGGTCTTTCCTCAATGTTGGTGGCTTCTGACGGATCAGGATGATGATTGTTGAAGACTGAGGTGGCCGTGGCAACTTCTTAAAATAAGACAACAATGAAGTTTGCCACATTGACTGACTCTTTTGTGAAAGACTTCTCTGTAGCATGCAATGTTGCTTAATAACATTTTACCCACAGTAGAACTTTCAAAATTGGAGGGGACTGTCTCAAACTCTGCCACTGCTTTTTCAATTAGATTTATGGAATATTCTAATCTTTTGTTGTCATTTCAACAGTATTCAAACATCTTCATCAGGAGTAGATTTCGTCTCCAGAAACCATTTTCTTTGTTCCTCCATAAGAAGCAAACCTTCATCTGTTCAAGTTTTACTGTGAGATTGCTACAATTGATTAATATCTTCAGGCTCCACTTCTAGTTCTAGTTGTCTTGTGACTTTCATGAAATCTGCAGTTACTTCTGCTACCGAAAGAATTCTTGAATCCCTCCAAGTCATCCATGAGGGTTTGAATCAGCTTATTCCAAGCTTCTGTTAATGTTGATATTTTGATCTCCTCCCATGAATCATGACTGCTCTTCATAGCATCTGAAATAGTGAATCCTTTTTCAATTCACTTTGCTCAGATCCAGCAGAGGAATCATTACATATGGCAGGTATAGTCTTTTGAAATGTGTTTCTTAAATAATCAGACTTAAAAGTCAAAATACTCCTTAATCCATAGGTTACAGAATGCATATTGTGGTAGGCATGAAAACATTAATACCCTTGTATATCTCCATCAGAGCTGTTGGGTAAACAGGTATATTGCCAGTGAGCAGGAACATTTTGAAAGGAATCTCTTTTCCTGAGGAGTAAGTCTCAAAAGTGGGCTTAAAATATTCAGTAAGTCATACTGTAAACAGATGTGCTGTCATCTAGGCTTTGTTGTTTCTTTGTAGAGCACGGGGAGTAGATCTGACCTCATTCTTAAAGGCTCTAAGATTTTCCTGAATGATAACAGCATTGGCTTCAACTTAAGGTCACTAGCTGCATTAGACACAAAAGTCAGCTTTCTCCTTTGAAACCTTAAAGCCAGGCATTGACTTCTCATCTCTAGCTATGAAAGTCATAGATGGCATCTTTTCTTATAGAAGGCTGTTTCATCTATGTTAAACATGTGTTTAACATAGCCACCTTCATCTATTATCTCAGTGAGATCTTCTGAATAACTTGCTGTGGCTTCTCCATCAGAACTTGCTGCTTCCCCTTGAATCTCATGAACTAACCTCTGCTAGCTTTTACCTTTTCTTCTGCAGCTTCCTCACCTCTCTCAGCCTTCACAGAATTTGAGAGAGTTGGGGTCTTCTTCTGGATTGGGCTTTGACTTAAGAGAATGTGGTGGTTGGTTTTTTAATGTGATCTTTCATCCAGACCACTCAAACTTTCTCCATGTCAGCAAAAGGGCTGTTCTGCTTTCTTATTATTTGTGTGTTTACTGGAATAGCACTTTTAATTTCCTTCAAGAACTTTTCCTTTGTGTCGGGGAAACCAGCCCCACACCGCCCAGTGGGTACCCTGAGTCTGGCGGAGACAAAGGTGTTAGAAAGAGACAGAATAAGCATTTAAAAGGAGGGTCTGGGGACCACAGCGTCAGAGGATTGCTCATGGCCCAGAGCTCTTGGGCTCCACCCAATTTATTGGTTTACAAGCTTTTTATTCTTATGGCAGATGGGAGGGGGAGGAAGGGATGAGGAAAGCATTAATCAGTGAAGAAGAACTCGAGAGTCATTCAATAACATGTATAGCAGTGGTGGTTTCTGTGAATTTCCTTGAGCAAAGGCGTGTGTCTAAACTACTTAAGATCTTTAACCTATTGGGACTGAAATGGGTGGGAGTGGGTTTCAGGCGGAGCCAAGATGTTTGATTATACTCCACTGCTTCAAGGAATGTTATCTCCCCGAGCAACCTGTAGCATGCCTCTGGGCCTTTATACTCTCAGGGCATAAAGACATGACGGCAATAAGGAGGCTTTTCTCCTCAGAGGCCACCCATGGCTTCTCATGGGTGTCTTATACAGGGGAGACCAACTCATCTGGCACCCCAGAAACTCTCTTTCCCACAATTTGCATTCTCAGCTTGGTTAACTGGCCCAAGAGAGGCCTAGTTCTTGTCAGATCTCAGCTGTTGACATACCTTTCTCACTAAACTTCATCACGTCTAGCTGTGGATTTAAAGTGAGACACCTGGGACTCTCTTTAACTTGAACACTTAGGCCATTGTAGGGTTATTAATTGGCCTAATTTAAATACTGTATCCCAGGAAATAGGCCCAAGGGGAGGGAGATAGATGGGGGAACTGCTTGTCAGTGGAGCAGTCAGAACACACACAACATTTATCAATAAAGTTTGAGGTTTTATATGGATATGGTTTGTGGTGCCCCCAAACAACTACTGTAGTAACATCAAAGACCACAGATCACCACAGCAGATATAACAAGAAGGAAAAAGTTTGAAATAGTGTGAGAATTACTTAAGGTGACAAAGAGGGGACAAAGTGAGTACATGCCGTTGGAAAAATGGTGCTGATAGACTTGCTCAATGCAGGGTTGCCATAACCCTCAATTTGTGAAAAACATAATATCTATGAAGGACAATAAGCGAAGCTCCATAAAGGAAGGTTCGCCTCTATCTGATGAGGAGGACGTCTTGACAAGATGATGCTTCTGCATCTGTGTGCTCTCTTTTTAGCATGTGATGGTTGGGGGTGGTATCCCTGGCAGGCAGGCAAGCACAGGTGAACAAGCCTAAAAATTCAGTCTCAAAATTAGTGCAAATAGTTATTAGAGTGAATAGATCCACAATTTTTAATTTTCATTCCTTCAAACAGCTCCTTCTTTAGGTTCTACCGTGTCAGTAAATGGAATTTCATTCTTGTACTTTCTCAGACCAAAAATCTTAGAATCAACCTTCACTTCTCTTTCATTCTCACATTCTACACTCAATCCATATCAAATTCTGTTGACTTTATCCTCAAAATACATGCATAATATGAGCCCTGACTCCAATGCTCTAGTCTGATCCTTCTCCTTGGATGATAACCTCTTGAGGCAGGAGCATTCTAAGTCATCTTCCTGCTTTGACTCTTGTCCCTTTCAGTCTAATCTGTACCCTATATAAAACAGCAGCCATCAAAAGTATTTTATCCCACTATAGTTATTTTCCTAGCACTGATCAGTATGTGAAACATATCTCTCTCTTTCCCTCTTTGTCTCCTCTGTGTGTGTGTGTGTGTGTGTGTGTGTGTGTTTTACCCATATTTTGTCTCTCTCACTAAAATGTAAACTCACAAAAGCAGAAATTTTATCTGTTTTGTTCCTTGGCTTACCTGCCTAGCACATTAAAAATCAGTGCTCAATGAATACATTTGGATGAATGAATGAACCTATGCTTGCTTATATCTGCACATTATCTTATCTGCTTTCTGTATCACCTCTCCACTTCTATTTCAGTTAGTGCTTTCTAGCATTAAACGATCTTTAGGGAACAAATCAAATACCTACTGTGTGACAGAGGTGATGAAAAACAATATATAATGTACTGGTCTAATTGAGGGAAAAAGACATAGGAAACGAACATAAAAGTTTGAGAATGTATAAATGTCAATGAAGTGAAAGAAATACTAACTACTTGGCCTGGAGAAGGCTATTATGAGTCAAGGAAAACTCTCTCAAAATGGAACCTGGCCTGAAGAAGGAGGTCACCTATCTAGGTAAAGGATATTATAGGTAATAAAAATGCTACACTTGGCTGGGCACGGTGGCTCACACCTGTAATCCCAGCACTTTGGGAGGCCGAGGTGGGCAGATCATGAGGTCAGGAGTTCGAGACTAGCCTGACCAACATGGTGAAACCCCATCTCTACTATAAATACAAAAATTAGCCGGGCATGGTGGCATGCTTCTGTAATCCCAGCTACTCAGGAAGCTGAGGCAGGTGAATCACTTGAACCTGAGAATCGGAGGTTGCAGTGAGCCGAGATCACACCACTGTACTTCAACCTGGGTGACAGAGCGAGACTCCATCTCAAAAAAATAAATAAATAAAAATGCTACACTCTTATGGCCATTCCTAGGCTACTAGAAAAATAGTTCCTAGTCATAGGTATGTAGGGAAAATTCCCAGCTTCCAATCGATTTCCTTGAGAACTTGTTTGCAGATTATAACAGTGGAGCCCAGCTACTCATATACCCTTGACTGAAGAGCAGTCGTCCTCTATCGAGGATGGTCATCCTCTTTAATGAAACACACAGCTGTGGGAGGGTCGCACATGGAGTGGTGAGGGAGGAAGGGGACACCTGCCTCGCCAGTCAGATCAGCTGAATCAACCTTGGCAATCAATGGGGTGACAGATGTTGCAGCCAGATTGTCCTCACATCCTAAAATAGATTGCCCAAGCTGCAAGAGGTAAACACCACCAAGTCTGTATTGTTTATAAAAAGTTTTGGAAAAATGCAATTCAGCTGACAGTATATTGTTCTTTGTGTAGAACATTACATTTTATACTCCTGTTGGCTGAGTTCTAATTAAGTCCCAGGAAAAGAATCTTCCCTCTCTCAGTCTATTTTAAGAAAAAGTCCCATATAAAGGCAGTGATAGAAATAAACTTTCATTGTAGTTGATTCAAATTTTTAAAATTATGTAGCTTTATGAAATACAACCACATGTATCTTATGTAAATATAGATAAACCATTGGGCTCCATTCTTTGTTAGAAGAGAAAAAGTATATACAGCTAGTTTTGATATGCAGATTTTTTAAGCTACAAATTTTAAAATATATGAATTGGTACAGTTGTATAGAATTTAAAAATAGAATCAGTTACAATTAACTATAAATGCAAATCTGCATATATTTATAAATATACATAGTGATATTCTTTACAAAATCTGAAAATATTAAAGGTGTTTATATAGTATATGAGCCAGTAACATTTTCTACTCTTAGAGATTAAGTTATATGGTACATGGTATTGTCTTTTTCAATTCTTAATTTCTACCAATTAACAGTATTTGGCATAAGGTAGATTCTTAATAAGTAGTAGTACAATTGATTTTGAGTGACAATAGATGTGCTTCTTCATATCACATATGAAAGGCATTTTGTTGTTGTTGTTGTTGTTGTTGTTGTTTTTAACAGAGTCTCACTCTGTTGCCACACTAGAGTGCAGTGGCATGAACTTGGCTCACTGCAACCTCCGTTTCCCAGATTCAAATGACTCTCCTGCCTCAGCCTTCCGAGTAGCTGGGATTACAGGCTTGCGCCACCATACCCGGCTAATTTTTGTATTTTTAGTAGAGATGAGGTTTTACCATGTTAGCCAGGCTGGTCTCGAACTCCTGACTTCAGGTGATCCACCCGCCTCTGCCTCCCAAAGTTCTGGGATTATGGTCATGAGCCCGCGCCCGACATGAAAGGCATTTGTGTAATTGTCTAGTAGGCAGTTACACTGCATGTGTTATTCAGAGGCTACTACGATTGCCTCTGATTCATAAATGAGAGAACAAAAACATAAAGAGAGAGAGATCAACATTCGTGCAGACCACCAGCAAGTCAATAACAACAAGATCACATTTAGAGATTTTTTGTTTGTCATGGATATCTATTAACACTTACTTACCCCCACTTCATCTTGTGGATAATAAACTTAATTCCATTTCACAGATATGCAGAATGAGACCCAGGACAATTATCATGGTCTGAGGATAAACGGATAAATAGAATGAGGTGGGGTGCTAGGGCAGCAACATTGTTCTTCTGATGTGGATGTTACTCCCCTTTCTTTCAACTCAGATTGCATGTTTTGACAAGGGATATTTCTCCCTTCATTCTATCCTCCCTTTCTTTTATCCTTCCTAATAATTAGTATTCTATATTCTCTGAGGGTGTGGGCTGCAGCTAACTGGAGACATAATTACTTTCTTATTCCTAGGCATAAACTGAGTAAATGGGGAGTTTTGCTTACTGGGTTCAGAATTTTAGTTTGGAATGATTAAAACAATGATCCGGAGGTGGATGGTGGTGATGTTTGCCCAGCAATGAAAATACACTAAATGCTACCAAACTGTACACTTAAAAGTGATTAAAATGGTAGATGAATAAGCTATGGAGATCTAATGTATAGTGTGTTAATTATAGTTAATAATAATGTATTGCATACTCGAATTTGCTAAGAAAGCAGATCTTAAGTATTCTCATCACATAAAAGGTAACTATGTGAGGTGATGGATATGTTATTTAGCTTGATTATGGCCATCATTTTGCAATTTATACATATATCAAATCATCACATTGTATACCTTGAATTCATATGATTTCCATTTGTCAGTTATACCTTATTAAAGCTGAGGAAAATGGTTAAAATGGTAAATTTTAAATTATGTTTGCTACAATAAAAATATATGCCATTATAAAAGGAACCTGTTTTTATGTTCAGAACTCTATATTACAAAGACCAGAAGATAAATCTTTAAATGCTGAAAAATTTACTTTTCAATCAAACATAAGAGTATACCTATCATAATAGAGACAGAGACTAGGGTTGTGTCCAATATCATTTTAGCTCTAGTTCCAAGTTCTGTTCCAACTATTCAATGGCCAGTGAGTGGAATTAAAATAGCTTTTCTTCTGCATATTCTCTGGAGGAAGGAAGAGCTGCAGCTGCATTGAATTTGCATGGGGAAAGATACTTAAGTTTGCTTTTGTTTTAACTGGTTGATTTTTATTTTATTTCTCTTATTCCTGAATCCCAGTTTCAAGAGTCAAATGCAGTATGTACCTTGCCTTCCCTTTCTCAGATTGGACCTTTGACCAGCTCAGCAGTCATTAACCCTCTAGCCCTTCCTTTCAAGGAAGAACCTGGAGTGGGTTCTTACAGTGACAATGTCAACAATCACAAGCGAGTTTCAACCCATCCTGCATCTTTGATTTTTTATTCAGTTGGAACTGAACATGAAAGACTAATCTTTCCAAAGTCATTCTGCGACAGGGAAAAGAATCAGTTGCTTTTGGTTTTATAAATGCAGCGTAAAATAAAGTAATACCTCCAGCCTTCTTCCTTGCAATCTGCTTTCCACATCCTTCCTCTACATTTTTTCTAAAATGCATATTGGCTTATATAATCTATTCATTTCTGGTAGATGGAGTCCAAATTTATCACCATAGGCTGTAAGTTCCTTCCTGCACTGGCCTCCTCCTGCCCAGCTTAAGCTCTCGTGACTGCCACCATAAGGTTTCCTGCGCTCCAGGGATGCTCAATGCGGCACAGTTTCCAAAGGTGTCTTACTTCCTGGAGCTTCCACTTGGCATTTGTAAATGCCATTTCCTCTGTATTGGGTACATGGCCTCCTCTAGTATGCAATTCAAGTGTGATCTCCTCTGGGAGGCCAACCTGAGCACTCCAAGAAGAATCAGATGCATCCTCCTCAGTGGTATCCCATCACCTTATAGTACCTACAACATTGCTGTCATTTGATGATGTGTCAGTTTCCCCTGATGGAAAATAGAGAATGTTCTACTTGTCTCATCAGATACATTGACTGGCACACTTCAGTAGTGTTTTTTGAATGAATAAATGAACAATGAGTACATTTCCCATAGGCTGATTCTTTAATAACAATAGAACCAACACAGTTATTATGGGCATCTCATTGTCAAATAGGAAGAATGAAAACTAGAAGATGCTGATCCAAGTCTTAATAATTATAGCAAACGTGATGGCATTCATCACCCCTTTAACAGATTTTCATAGTGTCTGCCATTTACTGGTTTAACCAGTCACCCCTTCTGTGACAGCTGGGCTTTCTACATCTAGATTGAATAAATAACTGAGGGAATACAGGCTCAGTCTTAAGCGTGTATCACTATTCTTAAGTTTATAGTAGAAAGTCAGGTAATCATTTTACAAAAACAATTTTCTGATTTCTGAAACAGCAGCTTTGGAAAAAAGTGATTTTCTTTCTTATTTGTGTAAATTTGAATTGGCTACTTGTACTCCCCAGGCTATTGCTCAATTATACTAACCTACTTAATAGGATTACATTGATTTTCACTAGCCTCAAACTAATTTCATTACCTTCTCAGACTCTCTGGTCTGAGCATTTCAGCAATTCTGAGAATTTTAGCAACAGGCACTGCTTGGTTTTCTCTTGGTCTGGTTGAATTTCTTTAAGGGCAAAGACTTTTGAATCGTTTGCAGATTTATATAACGTTAAAGTTGAGAAGAGTGCATTGTAACCATCTTTGCTCAGTACTCTCATTTCAAGGATAGGACTCTGAGAGCAAGGTGAGTTAAGGAACTTGCTAAAAGTCACAAAACCAGCTGGTGGCAGACATCGTTTAGGGTTCTGGTTTCCTTTCTGTAAGGCCAGTGTTATATTCTTTACCCTGTACTGCCTCTCACAATGAGTTATGACTTTATGTATTCAATCCAGGACAGTGCATGTACATGCAGCCATGTGTACATTGAAGGCTTTCAAATTATATCTTCAAAATTGAAGTTAGTTTAAGCACAGGCTTTGAATTTATTCATCATTTAGAAAAATAGATGTAAGTGATATTCTCAACCCACTGAACCATAATCTTTCTACAAAATACTAATGAAATACACAGTGTGATCCAGCTTCTCATTTCTGTCTTCCCCCTGTGAACCCTCCTTCCATCTGCAGAACTCCATTTGAAGGTAGTGGCATGCATACAGCCCCTTCCAAATAACCTTCATTAAAGAATGTGCAAGACAAAGATCCCTTTGCCCCGGAAGCATCAACAAAATGATTTAAGAATAAGAATCCATGTCATAGGAGAGTTGAAATCAAACAGGAAAAAATTCATGAAAGTTAAAAAAATTATCTTCTAGAAAGAGAGCTAAAAGAAAATAAATACACAAATACATAAAATTTTAGTCGATAGATAAAATATAAAGCCTACAATATTCCAATGCAAAGGAAAAGATTGTAGCTGAACAGAGACTCTTAAAGATCCAGCTCATTGGAATTAGGAACAGTTTGAGTTTAATTGGTGGGGAAGGGAAAACGATAGTGCATGAGAAGAGTGGAGTGGTAAGGAGTCTCAGGCGAGAGCTCAGAGCTAAGATTCAGCCTCATGTGCTGAATAATCTAAGCCCTCAGGAAGGCTATGCCACCGGCTGTGAGCCTGAATTCAGATCTTTGGTCCAGGAGAGGTACTTACCTTTTATTTGGCTCTGCATATTTCATCTGCAAAATACTGGGACAAAATCAAATAACCTTATAGCATTTGCATTCTGGGCTTGTGGAGATCTTGCTTTCTTTGAGTTCATACTACCAAAAAACCTAATAAAAGAAAATATGTGGGAAGTGTTGCTTTCACTCATTCCTAGTCTGAGACTGTTCTCTGCTCTCTGTATACCTTGGCCTGATGGACAGGTGATGACTGGGAATCCCAAAGAAGGGTCTAGAGTAGTCTTACTCTTTCTCCATCCTATGGATAATCTAATGAAGCCCTTCTTCAACTGTGATGTGGAACTTAGTTGATGTCTTCTCAGGACTAGCAAGTCAAACTGCCTTTATTGAAATATTGAGTACACCACTTACAATCTATGGGCCTTGGACAAGTCTTTATGGGCCATTTGAGGGAAGCAATTTACAATTCTGAAGACTTCTGCTTTCACAGATGACTAAAGGTCACCTACTGGTAACCACCCAATATGTTATTAAGAGCTACCAACCTTTCAACTTAGTTGAAAACTGCTCCATTGCTAGTATTTACTGAGGCCCAGAATTCAAGACTGCTAAGATCCTTGTTCAACACTTCTGGACACAGACATATATGCAGAAAGTGAAATGGTCTCAGATATTAGTGGGGCAGCAACAGTATTGGCTAGCTAGTCTTATTTTGTGTTATAAATTACCATTATATCATGAACATTTAGTTCCCAAGTAGTTAATGCTTCAGTGTATGTGCCTAAACAAAATTTTGTATATATTTGCATTGCTGTTCTCCCATACCCAAATTTCTTCTTTTAAAACTATTTTTAGTTCTGGGGTACATGTGCAGGATGTGCAGTTTTGTTACAAAGGTAAACATGTGCCACAGTGGTTTACCGCACCTATCAACACATCACCTAAGTATTAAGTCCAGCATGCATTAGCCATCCTTTCTGAAACTCTCCCTCCCCTAACCCTACCCCCTGACAGGCCCCAGAGTGTGTCTTTACCCTCCCCATGGCCATGTGATCCCATCATTCAGCCCCC
Organism: Chlorocebus sabaeus; assembly: GCF_047675955.1. Lineage (NCBI taxonomy): Eukaryota > Metazoa > Chordata > Mammalia > Primates > Cercopithecidae > Chlorocebus > Chlorocebus sabaeus. The sequence continues at coordinate 26,087,382 of NC_132913.1, forward strand.
ACTTATAAGTGAGAACATACAGCGTTTGTTTTTCTGTTCCTGCATTAGTTTGCTGAGGATAATGGCTTCCAGTGTTATCCATGTTCCTGCAAAGGACATGATCTCATTCCATTTATGGCTGCATAATATTCCATGGTGTATATGTATTACATTTTCTTTATCCAGTCTATCATTTATGGACAGTTGGGTTGATTCCACATCCTTGCTATTGTGAATAGTATTGCAATGAACATACATATGCATATATCTTTGTAATAGAATGATTTATATGCCTTTGGGTATATACCCCATAATAAGATTTCTAGGTCAAATGGTATTTCTAGTTATAGTTCTTGAGGAATCGCCATAGCATCTTCCACAATGGTTGAACTAATTTACATTCCCACCAACAGTGTAAAAGTGTTCCTATTTCTCCACAACCTCGTCAGCATCCATTGTTTTTTGACCTGTTAATAATGGCCATTCTGACTGGCATGAGATGGTATCTCATTGTGGTTTTGATTTGCATTTCTCTAATGATCAGTGATGTTGAGATTTTTTTCATGTTTGTTGGCTGCACAAATGTCTTCTTTTGAGAAGTGTCTGTTCATGTCATTTGCCCACTTTTTAATGGCATTGTTTTTTTCTTGTAAATTTGTTTGAGTTCCTTGTAGAGTCTGGATATTAGACCTTGGTTGGATGGATAGATTGCAAAGATTTTCTCCCATTCTGTAGGTTGCCTGTTCATTCTGATGATAGTTTCTTTTGCTCTGCAGAAGCTCTTCAGTTTGATTAGATCCCATTTGTCAACCATATCCAAATTTCTAAAGCAAACATATTCACAATGCTTTTTATAATTTGCTTCTATAGCTCATTGGCAATGAGCTGCCTGTGAATACCTCTGCAACATAGTATTTCTAAAAGAAAAACTTTAGACAAATTAAATTTGACAGAGTTTAATTGTGCAAAGAATGATCCTTTGCAAATCAACCAACCTCTCCCACCAACCCCTGTTCCCCCTCTTCCTTCCTTTCCCCTGAGAATAAATTCAGTGATTTCTGTGCCACTTCATTGTTGGAGAGGATTTAAGGACAGAAAAAGGAAAGTGAGGTGCTGAAAAGAGAAATGAGGTACAGAAACAGCTGGATTAGTTATACCTTGGCAGTTGCCTTATTTGAACAGGGTTTGAATAGTTGACTGTCTGTGATTGGCTGAAGTTCAGTGATTACTAGAGTAGGTCATAGTTTGTTTAACCATCTAAATAGGCTATAGAGAAACCTTTAGGCCGAGCTTTAAATCTGTAAGGGGAAGCTTCAGGCTAAACTTAACACTATCCAGGTAAGTCTTATACAATTATTCAGCTAGTTTTAAGTTCAGAGATCACTGTTATTCATATAAAATCAGTGTATATATTACTACACTCGCTTTAAATTCTTAAAAGAAGGGCTATTTCTTTCTTTTTTTTGGTAAAGGATTGTACGGAAAATATTTTAGGCCGTACAGGTCATATGGCGTCTACCACCACTATTCAACTTTGATGTTTTAGTGCAAAACCCACTGTAGACAATACATAAATAGATGGACGTGGCTATTTTAAAATTGAAACTTGATTTACAAAATCAGGTAGTGAGCCAACCAGGCCTACAGACTGTATTTTGGTGACCCTGTTTAGAAAAGTAAGTGATGACTAATTTGTGCAATGTCCTCTGAAATTCTTTTTCATGGAATATTTTTGGTCACTGGAATGTGAAAATGAGTTCAGAATTGGATCAGTTGGTCCTTGCCCTGTATGAGTCAGCTATATTAAAACAATTTTGAGAACCACTAGTATACAAAAGTCAAGATAGAGGTATTAGTGTTCTACAAATAGCCAACTTCACTTTTTAACCTAAGTGTTAGAGGCTGTGACTTGTAAAACCAATGAAAACTTTTCTTTATGTGTTTTTGTGGGGGACCCACAAATAAAGGGATGAGAATGCAGCATACTAGGCTAATTTATACTCAAATATCTGTTTATCAAAATGGAACAAGGAAATCAAAAATAATGATAGAATTTCTTAAAGGAATTACTTTTAAATAAAGATGAAACTATATCAATTCTGTGGGCAAGACATTGGATTAAACTAATGTCCGTCTTTAAAATGAGAATAAGACAGAAACATTTATTTTATTAAAATAACATGATTTATAAAAGAGAACATTTCTAGTTTGTAACCTATACTTAGACTTTAAGTATATAAAATTGTAGGTTTTACACTATATACATGAAAATACAAATCATATGATATTACTAATCACTTAGTGTTGCTTTAAATAGAAATAAATGCAAGCTGTTATGCTACCTAATGTTAGGTCTTATATTAAGAAAAACACAGTATCTAATTTTGTCCAGCATAAAATGGTTTTAACCTTGAACAACATTTATTTATAATTGACATAATAAATTGGAAAATGACTTTTTAGAAGTTTCAACAAAGGTTAAAATTAACGGAATAGTAAGAGTCACATTTCTGGTGAAAATGTGAAACAGAAAAGTTTGAGTAAATGTATTAGAAGTGTCTCTTAAAAGTAAAAAGAAATTGTTTTATAGAATAACTTTTTTAGCTACAAGCACCTTGCAAAAGTCTTTATCATCTTCAGCAATCAGGTAAAAATTCAGTTATGAGTAAAATGTAGCCCGTATGGTGATTTTTCACTATAGCTGTTTTTTAAGTAATACTGTGGAAAACCAAATCACCTTACATGCATTGCACATTACTTATATCCCACTGGAATTTTCCTACCAATCACAGGAGAGAGTATAAGCCTAGTGTATGTATCAGTAACAATTTAGGCCCTCTCTTCTAGTTGAGGCCTGCAGCTCCAGAGACCCCAGTGACAAACAACCTAGTCTGGGAGAAGCTATAACACACCTATACTTCAGTCAATGAATGAGACAACATCAAAAACACCCACCAAATTCTTTCCAGTGTAATGAATCGTTACAAAAAGGCTTTACCTTACTTTCTATGTAACAAATATATGTCAGTTATCCAATTTTTGCTTATGTCAGGCATTGCAGATTTTTTTGTTTTAAAGTAAAAATTAGTGATTTAACTACTATCCTAAACAAAATTTGTTATATATGTTTATATACTCACTGCAGTCTGCTGGAGGTTATTATCCTTGGTTCTTTGTTTCTTTGAACATCTCTTTATCCTGTACTAATACATGTTTTGAAAGGTTCAAGTGCTTTGGTAGAAATTGTCTAAAAACAGGAAGAATACTTAATAAACTTTTGTTTATGCATCTCGCATAAGCAATTGTGAAGCAAAGTGCTTATACTATAGGATGTCAGAATTTAGTAATTTAGCCTTTATTCTTGATTTACTCTTTCCTAATCAAATCTGTGTATACAAAAAGTGGTGGATTCTTGCTCTCACATTGTGACTACAAGCAAATTTTCTCTGCCCTGAGTGTTTTAGCATTGAGTCTGCAGCACACACATTTAGCCTCACATTTTGCCGCCACCCAATTTTGTCCAGTTTTGTTTTATGCATGTTAGTTTTATTACTTCAATTTATTAGTGAGTGTTTTTAAAGCTAAGAATCACATCTGAGACATTTTTAGCATCTCTCAGCACATTTAGCATAATGCCAGCCTCACAGCAAACATTAAAGACTTATTTGTTGATTGACAGTAATCTAAACATAGTCAGCATTTCTAACCCATGTCTGCTTATGTGCCACTGGATGAAGATAGATCATCAATTTAACAAAGGACCAAATAGAAATCAGGTTGGTTGACACAACTGGGTCAAATTTAAAATTTTCAATTTGACGGGTTTAAATAGCTCTACTCCTACTCATCATAATTCTTCATGATACATTTAGATTGAAGAAAGCACCTCCTCTCTGTCTCTCTCTCTCTTTTTATTCCCATTCTTTATTCAGGTCTAAATCTAGGCTTAATGATCGAGAAAAGATCATTCTTTCTCAAATCTTCACTGATAAAATCTCTCTCTCTCGATAACAATAGCTGAAAAAAATTGAAAGATCTGGCCTGTGACATCTGATAATTACTTTGGGTTTTAAAATAGAAGGCTTTATTTTTTGCTTTAGGTTATCATTTAATTATTTCCCTGTTGTAGTGTACATCTGATAGTTAATATGGTCTGGTACCTCTTAATCCAGCTAACAGAGTTCGCATTGTCATTTTGTGAAATGTTTCTTCCATATTCTCAAGACTAAATTTTCTTCTTCTTTACTCCATAAGTAGGCTCATGACCCAGGCCTGGCCAACCAGAGTGCCACTTGTTGGGTAGGGATAACTCATAGATTTTTTTGTTCAATGAGAAACTGGCTTGGGTCTTCTGCTTGAACCATTGGGAGAGAAGGGATTTTGTTCTGGCAGGGCTGTTGAGGTGGAGGATTATATGCCTGGGCTAGCTTGTCACCTTTATCAACACATGGAAAAATGTTTTCCAAAAATTATTTAACACCAAAGAAAGAAGAATTGAGAAATAGCAAGGAACAGATTTTATGTGACTTAGTTTGAACACTTTACAATATTAGTAATAAACTCCCTTTTCAGCTGAGGCCTATTTGAGTTGAATTTTTGTTATTCAAGACTGAAATAGTTCTGCCTAATTCACATGCATAAAAAGGAACTCTTTCTCATAAAAATAAGCTACTATGTCTTGGCTTAATGTTTTTTTCCCTATTATGTTAAAAGTAACAGATTTATCCTGTCCAGCACTATAGCGGATGGGATAGAATTGGTGGTTAGAAGTTCACGTTTTGTTGCATGGCCTAGTTTTAACAAGCCTGAGTATTAGGTTTAATATGCCTAACACTAACAAGGTCTGCTATACCAGGTATAACAATTGTTTGATGTTTAGTTTTATTTCCAAGATACTATGAATAAATTTATTACATTAAAAAGAATATGAAACTAATAGGTTGTTTCCTTACTAAAAGATTTTAATTTATTTATTTTTATTTTTAATTTTACTTTAAGTTTGAGCATATATGTGGAGAATGTGCAGATTTGTTACATAGGTATATATGTGCCATAGTGGTTTGCTGCACCTATCAACCCGTCATCTAGGTTTTAAGCCCCACATGCATTAGGTATTTGTCCTAATGCTCTCCCTCCCCTTGTCCCCCAGCCCCCAACAGGCCCCGGTATGTGATGTTCCCCTCCTTGTGTCCATGTGTTCTCATTGTTCAACTCCCTGCAAAGCACACGATCTCATTCTTTTATATGGCTGCATAGTATTCCGTGGTATATAAGTGCCACATTTTCTTTATCCAGTTAAAAGACTTTTTAAATGTGGGCATAAATTGTGAGTATAGCAATTTATTAAAATATTAAACATGTTTGTTGCCTAAACATGTTTACCCTTCAGTGCAATGACTGTGCAAATTCTCATCACCTGGAGAAACTACCTATACTTTAAATAGATCAGTATTTTTTGCTGGCTCAGTGCTGCAAGAGGATAGAAGAGGATGTGCTGGTGGCAGCAATGACTAAACACTTGGTCTCATTACACTTTCAGCTTTCTGTGTTTGCAGAAGGCTGGGTGCTTTTCATCAAAGCAGTGAAGTTAAATGAAAATGTATGACACCAAGAGACTTACTTTCTAGAAGAAATTTCTAGAAAAAGATTCTGTGGAACAGTAATTAATACAGAAAAAACTAAGGGAAGGGTATTATAAAGAATTACCAAAAGTACGTTTCTGCAGTTCTAAAGAGAGACAAATATAACTAGGTGATAACAGTTATATTTGAAAGATAATGTGAATCACATATGACATTTAAAATTTTCTAGTAGCTGTGCTAAAAATAGTAAAAGAGGGAAATTAATTTTATAATATATTGTATTTTACCTACTATATCCAACTCTATTAGTCTGTTTTCATGCTGCTGATAAAGACATGCCTAAGACTGGGTCATTTATAAGGAAAAAGAGGTTTAATGGACTCACAGTTCCACGTGGCTGGGGAGGCCTCACAATCTTGGTGGAAAATGAAAGGCACCTCTCACACAGTGGCAAACAAGAGAAGATGACTTGTGCAGGGACACTCACCTTTATAAAACCATCAGACCTTGTGAGACTTACTCACGATCATGAGAATAGCATGGGAAAGACCTGCCCCTATGTTTCAGTTGCCTCCCACTGGGTCCCTCCCACAACACATGGGAATCATGGGAGCTACAATTTAAGATGAGATTTGGGTGGGGACACAGCCAAACCATATTACCAACATATCCTTTCAACATGAAATTAATATAAAAATTGAGATACTTTACTTTTCTTTTCATGTTTGATTGTCAATATTCAGCATACATTTTGCAGTTACAGCAAATCTCTAGCCACATGGTTATAGTCACACGTGTTTAACAGCTACTGTAATGGACAGAGCTGCATTAGAGAATGGGGAAAGATACAATTCATCCTAGCTGGTTTCTGAACTTTAAATTTCTACCTTAAAAAGGAGAGCTAGGGGGCACATCTTTACAGTTACCCTCTCACCATCTCTAATCTTAACTTTAACTCTAGCCTAGGCTTTACCTTGCTTCCTGCCTCAGGAACGAAAGGTAGTCAGTGCATTTTGATGAATTGTTATGCATCAAAATGTTATTAAGAAACAGATGGCACCCAAATTGCATAAATTAAGGAAAATTTAATAAAGTAGTTATTTACAGAACCATGTTGCCAGGGTGAATAGAAACCACAGGGGATAGTTTGATACCCAAGGAATTTAAAATAAGTGAGACTTTACCACCTCAAGTCTGAAGGGAAACGGGAGGAAGTAATCTCCAGAATCTGGAGAGGGTGAATCATGTGTGGAGGGCCACGTGATAGGAGCTACGTCCTTCAGTTAGAGGACATTGCTCATCCATGGTAACCCTGAGGAAAGAGCAGGAAAACTAAATCTCAGGCTGCACTTTCCGCTCCCTCTCCAAGCTCTGGTGGTTATTCCCATTGACCAAGCCCACCTGAATGCTGGAGGCAAGGCAGCCTGTGGATGCAGCCAGCATAGTCAGTTGCTGGAGCACAGCAGGTGGGGAAGTGTGATCTGGAGGGGAAAATTAAACACACCCAGAACAATTGCCGGCTTGAGGAAATTAAGAAGCAGCAAAGGAAAATCATTGATAGAATACAAAATTAATGAGGCCTTGAAAAGAGTGAAAACGAAAACACTGAAAGTATGTGTTTTCTTAATCTTCTAGCACTTTGGCATCTTACGTTTTGTTCTCTGTCTTAAATAGTGTGTCAGGGTCAATAATTTTGAAACTAAGGCCCACCGGTGGGTTTCAGGGGACCCAGAAACTCTTTGAAATGATGTAGAATATTGTGTATATATGGTGTTTTTTCCCCCTGAGCAAAATCCATAGCTTCCCATAAATTCTTGGTTGTGGGAGCTTAAGAAACCCCAGTGATAGAGAGCAGAACATAAAGTTGTTCAAATTGCTGAACATTACCCAGGGATAGTAGGGTCAGCAATTTTCAGGGATTGAAGGTTCCAAAGCAGACCCTGATTTATTAAGAAACTGAGCCCAGAAGAAACTCATTGGGAACTTGGGAAGCAGGACAGGGAAGGCAAAGGAGGTAAACAAGGGTGTGACTTCAGGCAGCGTCCTGAGAAGGGTGGCTTCCACCTGGCCTGACTCTTAGGGGGAACTCTGGAGTGTAAGCTACAGTTGTCATTTGTCATGTCTAAGGGCTACCCAGAAGATGTGAATTTCTGAGCAATTTTGGCTTTTTGTAGAAGAGGCCTACTTGCTTTGGTAGCCCGAGGGTTGTACTCGGAAGAGCCTGAGATGCTGGCAGTAGGAAGAAAAAGGTATCCAAACTGGGAAATGGCCACATAGACTAGGTAAGGGGTATGTGACAGTGACCACCAAATCAGTGCATTTGGTGCCACTGGTGGTGGAGATGAGTGGCAGGTAATTAGTTTTTTAAGGCATGCAGAACTCAGCTTCTCATCAATGAGACAAAACATGCATATTATGCAGTGAGGACTGGGTAGTTGAGCCAGGGTTCCACCAGATGCCTACAGCCACTGGGTCATAAATCCCTGTTTTTTACCCTCATGGAAAGGTCCCAGAGCTTTTTCCAATGCATATCCTTGCAGTGGTAGCATCTCATGGTTCTCTAAGTTATCAAAGTACAACATGTGCAAAAAGTCATGTGTTGTATCCTAACTCAAATTCTGGTCCCAGCCTCAATCCATTCAGTCACATAGTAACCACAATCAACACAAAATGTTAAGCTACTTCGACCCATTGGTGTTCTTCTGATTCCCACTCCCCTGTTCTTAGTCTCTTCCTTTCTCATATAATGACCATAATAATAATACAATGACGATGATGATGATAGAAACTTATTAAGCACTTATTCTATGTAGCTGTGAGCTAAGCATTTTATGTGGATTACCTAATTTAAATAAACCAGATTATAATTTTGATAGGATTATTATTTTCATTTTATAGCAGATAACACAAGCTTAGTGAGTTTATAGTTAATAGTCCCAGGTCACAGAACTGATACTATGAATCCAGCCTTACTGATTCCAGAGCTTGCAAACTCTGTAGTCTTGATTTTCCTTATAATATTATGCTTATATCTTCCATAACTCCTATTCCGTGTGATTCCAGGTGTGAAGATCATCTCTTGCCTTGCTCTGTTGAGTTGTCTATGTCCTCTTCTGGTAATGGAATAACTCTTCCACTTTAGGAACTCCTCCCCATTCCTGGACCATGTCGTGCAGGTAAAACAGCTCCTCCCAAGCTCTCTTCCCTTTATGGAAGGTCAGGGCATGTGATCTAAGTTGATTAATGACAACCCTTTTCTGGAATATTTGTTGGAACCGTTTGTAAAGAAGCATTTTCTCCATGAAAGACGGAGGGTACACATACAAACCTGCAGCTGTAGAGGTGCCATTATTGACACCTTGAGAAGAAATCACACCTGAGAATAAAGGCAACACAGAGGAAAAGGGATCAAGGACATTGCTAGAGTCCTGATGACATTGTTTACGCACCTGTATCCAATCACCTGGGACATCAGGTTTTGTTGTCAATAAATTCTGCCCCACCTCCCAACACACACAATTTTTGTTTTTTACTTTTGGCTGAAATTAATTTGCTAACTTGAAATTTAAATGACATAATTGTATTTAGATTTTCTTTCCTTGTCTGTCACTTCCCCTAGAGTGTGAGTTTCTTGAGGACAAAGACAGTGTCTTAGTTTGTATATTCCATGTGCTTAGTACAGACTCTGCCATGCAAAAGTTGCTCATGTTGCTTGTGTCAAATTGAGTAGTTTGGGACCAACACAAACAAGAAATTACTCTGATATGAGGTGGGAAAAATTACCAGGGAAACCAATGATAACTTCTGTTAGGTAACATAGCCTTAATGGGCAGATTTCCTTGCCAGAAATACTCAAATGTCTTCTGAGCATCTGGGGACATGCTGCATGTATGGCACAAAAACACACGTATTTATGGCTGGTTTTCCTGGCAGGCAAGGATTCCTTAGGTATCTCTGGGTGCTCTGATGAACACCCCGCTTTCCTTGTAATGCTAGTAAGCGATGCCAGCCTCTCCCCTACATGGCCGGGGGCACAGGGGTTGCTGTTATCTCTGGTTACTTGGATTGAAGCAATTGTCTAGTTTTCTCTGGAAAGATAGAGATCGACAGCAGCCACATGGTGGAGAACATTATCCCATTTTGCCTCCTCAGTGGGACCTAAAGATTGGTAGTTTCAACACTTATGGTTTTTATGTGTGAATCTATTGTCAGCATCTCTAGTCTTCAGCAAAACCAGCCTTCCAGCAATTACAACTGAGCTGCATGTGTGTGCCTCTTCATATGCACCTGGGGACCCTTTCCCTCCAAATTCTCACTCAGTCATTTAAGTCAAAGGCACTTAGTTCCTCTTGAGCGCCGTTCCCATGTCAGTTAGAAATAAGCATACTGCTCAAATTCCATGCAGCATATGGCAAAATGAGCATCTGGTCCAGGCTTAGGGAAGGGAGGACTAAGCCAGAGTGGGAGGTGTTATGGTTATCTGACTGAGAGTATTTTTCTGGTGTTGTTATTCACATTATTTTTATTCTAAACTATGAAATTACATTCCCTGTAATGTAACTGTGCTGTAGTTGTGGAGTCTTCAGTTGCTCATGTCTGTGTATTCATAGCTAGCTCTATATGCAGGTAGATTAAATGCCTATGTTACATAGCTTATGTTAAAATGCAAAATTATAGTCAATGTATTATGGCCCAAAGGATTCCCAATTCTATAGAAACTCTTCTTTATTAATATTGTTGTCTCCATAAAGACTAGTTAATTGCAGCTCTATATGCTAAGTAAGAAACGTGATCATTTGAATCGCTTCTTTAGATTTGGTACAACACTGGAAATATGTTCAATCCTGGGATCACTGCCTTAAGAGGAATACTTATAAAAGGACATGAATTCAGAACAGAATTAATCCAGATTATTACAGATGCAGCCTAATGGGACAAATAAAACAATACAAAATAACAAAGACAACAAAGGAAAGTTTGGGGGAAACGTGGTGTTTGTCTTCAGGTAAATGAAGGACAATTGTAGAAAAGAAATACCACTTGTTTGAAATATCACTTGTTCTTATCATTGCCATAGGGCAGAGTAGTGATCAGGTAGAAGCATCATGAAGGCAGATTTCAGCTGGACACAGGAAAGGGCCAGTCTGCTTTTGGATTGGTTTGCTTTTGGTTGTAGATTTTGCTATCACTGGAGATTAGCTAGCTAGAAGTTGGATGATAATTTGGTAGAGGAGTGGTGTGGCAGTGACAGCTCAAGGCCTCCCTGGTATCCATTCTCCTCTTCTTTCTTACCAATAGGATCTGGGAGGTTGTTTCAGATGAAAAGGTAAATTTCCCAACTCCCCTTGAAGACATGTGTTATCAATACAGTATAAGGAGCACTTATTGGATGGAGCTTCTGGTAAAGGCTTTTTGCCCTTCCTCTCTCTCTTCTGGCTTCCTCCTGGGAATGCAGATGTTCTGGCTGTCGCTCCAGCTATATTTAGGATGAGGATGATTACATGACCTTGAGAATGAAAGAGACACATTTGGTGTGGTGGAGCAGAAATACAGAAGCAGACTCAGTCCCTAATGGCCAAGTCAGACTGGACTGCCTATGTCCTTTTGCTCATAACCACCAGCCTAATGCAATTCCTATCACTAGCAGCCTAATGCAATTCCTATCAGATACATGTGTCAACCACCTAGTCCTGTGGTCTCTTTGAATTTTAAGCATCTGTGGATTTAAGAATACGTCACTGCACTTCTACCTATTATCTTTATAACCTACTCCCTAGAAAAATTAAAGTATCAGAAGATATAATGTGAAAATAATACTGAGATAATACACTAATGTACTTTTATTCTAAATTGTCTCTGGGGCCTATATGTCCTGTGACACTTACTCAAGCACAATTATTCATTTATTTGCTTCAGGGACATCAAGAGCAAAGAGGTCATTGCTCACTCTAGTTTCAAATTGGCATTTTATGTATCCCAACTAGACAGTGTCTTCAAAGTAAGACTGTATTAAGACAGAAGAGAGTTTTCTAAACTCCAAAAGCATCCTTCTTCTAATAAGAACCAAGCGTGGCTGACTCAGATAATGGAGCTTTTATGTAAGTCACAGAATACAGGAGAAGGAGAGGGTATAATAAAATGGAAGTGCCCTTTTTCCCAGTAATAAGAGGAAGGTCATAGGCTCTCTATGCTGGCAAAATAATCTGTAGAGAAGGGAGAGATGAGAATAAATGTTGACTTGAGTTCTGTAGCTCCCCATTGAGCTAATTCTCCTGAAGTGAGATTGAGGAAAAAAATCTAGGTAAGTTAGGAACAGTCTGAGAACTGCAGTGCTGGTGTCCCTCAGAGAAGGTCTCTTTTCAGACCAGCTGCTGAGGGAAGGGCCTAGAGAGAGTCTTAAACCATCTGCCAGTTCCTTAAGAACCCTGTGAGCTTACACAAATGTGCCATGTGCTTCAGGGTGGGTAGGTACATTAATGCTGGGAGGCCTGTGATTTGTACCAGCAAGGCACCAAGGTGAGCACATTACCTGCTCCTTGCATTTGGACTTCATTTTGAGGGGAAAAGAACTATCTTGAGAATCAAAAACCAATCTTGACCTTTCAATTGAATATTTACCCAAAGAATCTATTTTTAAACTGGAAGGAATCAGGATACCTTTAATTGTCAAATCTAAATGTGTCTCAGCATATCAGTCAGGGTTTGATCAGGACTTATGAAATTGTGGGAGTAATCTGAAAAGGCTTTTTCGTTTATTCAAGTGGTGGCTCAAAGTGACTATGGGCCAGCTACTCTGGCAATAAAGAGGGAGATCAGAACATAAAGTTTCAAAGAGCAAAGACAAACTGGAATCTCCAAGAACCAGTTGGAGGTCCTGAGGACAAAGTAGAACCTGCATCTCTCTGTCCCATTTCCAGTGTTCATGACGTGGATGGCCTGTAGAAGGAGCTGGTGCCTTTGCCATAAAAGTTCAAACACATCCAGCCTAGCACTTGGAGGAGTAGGAGGAGGATATTTGGCAGGAGATGGAGGTGCTGAGACCTGGCTGATATTCCTATCAACAAGGTAAGCTACTGCCATAGGAGCCAAACTCCCAAGTATAAACATGTCTGCTCTTTTTTCTCCACCTTCCAACTCTCATGAACATTTCTTGTGAGCAACCACAACCCAGAACCACATAGGCAAGAATCTACTGGCAAACGTAATTCCCATGTAACTCAAGTGACACGGGTCAGAGCCACAACAATTAGTAATAATTATTCCAGAATAACATAAAGTTTGTTTCAGAAAAAAGTTAGACACTTAGCAAATCTGAGTTGAAATGTATATATTTCAAACCACTCCACAAAATTTGTTTATTGGATTGTTTATTGGAAAATAAGGCTCTTAGGGAACAGGGACAGGTCAAGAAATGTTTGATAATTTGGAGAAATCTTTGGAATGTGGTGTGGTCCTGGACAAGGCACGAATAAGATAATGTCAAGGTGGCTCTTAATGGAAGGTACCAGCAGAGAAAATGACGCACACAGAGGCCAACATGATATAAACAACTGTCTTCCAGTGTCCTCTAGGACTGGCAAAATATTTGTATGCAAAACCTTGGCCCCACTTTCTTAGCTATATACAATAGGAACAAAAGTAGGTGAGACAATGTCTGCAGCCTCTTTTAAGCCATCTTCTATCGCAGAACTTGAGGCTTCTGCCTTTTCCCTGCTCCTGGGAGGATGAAGGGAAGTATATAGGGATCTTTGTGACGGAGGTTCTCATTTATCGAACTACAAGGCACCGTTTTGATCATGGAACGACACGTATTTTTAAATAACTCTCATCTGGACTCTCCATACTGACAGGCTCATCCAGTTTACTGATACATCAATCTTTTATCTCCTTAAATAGTTTTGAACAAACTTCAGGATTGTACATCCTTTTAAGAATAGAAGCACTCCAATAATAAAAATGAATTTCCCAGTTCATTTCCAGCCCTCCTTGATTAAAATGCCCTTTCTTGCTTGTGTGGACCACTGGCCTTCTCATGCCAGATGCCCACAAAGGACCTGGGCGGACTTGATTGTTTCCTCATCTACATAATATGTTGTGGTATTCAGCTCTGGATAAAATGTAACTTTTAAAAATGTCTGTTCAAGCCTGGAGGAGGTAAGGAAATTTGCAGGGGTTTAGTTAAGTGTCTCTGGAGACATTTATGATTAATATATATGTGTGCTGGGTGGGAGTGGGCTAGAGCAAGTGTGGGCTGATCTTTCAACAGACACCTGCATTTACTCTGTCATGTCCTTTCAATCAGAGACATTTCTGCCTAGGACACTTAGAGGCTTTGACATCAGACTGGGCACCTGGCCCTCTTCCAATATGGCAAGCACACCGACATAGTCTCCTGACGATCTTTCCTCCCTTCCATCTGTCAGGATGGCCCTGATTCACTCCCCAGCCACTTGGCCCTTTCTTTTTTGACGTAGGTTCTAGGCAGGGGTGAATTTAGAGGAAAAAGTTCACAGAACCATACCCGTTGTATACCTTTAAAAATTTTTTTTGCAAGTTCCATGGCTTTAAAAAAAAATCCTTTTAGCTTGTGTCATAGGCTCAAATTTTGCTTCATTAGCTCAGACAACTTTCTCTGGGTTTCCTACTCCATCTTCCTCAGTTTTTTTTATCTGCTTGGCAAATTGCTACTTGCTCACTAAGAATTATTTCTCTGAGTTGTACCTTTCCAACTCTTGTCTCCAAGCTCCTGAAAAAGCTAATGAGCACTGATGCTTAGATTTTAACACTAGACATTTGCCACAGAGCTAATGCAAAATGCATGGCATGTGTCCAATATCAGAAAATGAGGGGTTGCAGCATGAGAAGAAAAAGGAAGTGCTTTCTTTATTCTGTGTAACGTAATTATCCAGAGTTTTGCTTTTAAAGACACAGGTAAACCTTACAAAAACCAGCTGTCATTAGGATGAACTTGGAGGAGAATTGACTCATGACCATGTAGTAGGTGTCTTGGAAATCATGTGGAAATTCATCGCTGATCAAGGAGAAATTATAAAACGAAAGTTTACATACATTAGACATGGTCTGCTTAATTGCTTGGCAGATGGAGAATCTGTACTCCTAACCCAATTTATAGATTATTTGTCTTTTCTGAAAGACATATATTTCAGACTCTGGTGAAGAAGATTGTGATGGGCATATGAGCTGCACCATGCCTTTTATTTTATAACATTTCAAAGTGGACTTGACAGATAACTTCTGAATGTCCCGAATCCTCTCACCCTTTTCTACCTAAGTCTATGATTCTGCCAGGCTCATTCATATGGGCCACATCAATGGGTGACTTCCACTGGTCTGACTTTCAGCTGAGTTTGGCCAATAGGGAGTTCCAAGAGGAGATTGGAGAGGGGAGAGAGAGGTCATATTATTTCCTTCCCTGGTTCCTGCCTTCAGGGTCACCTTAGATTGGCTGTAACTTTTGACCTCTCATAGTGATTGATTCTGCAATTCTTTGTCCTTCCTAATCCCAGAAACTGGCCTTCCCTAAACCCTAAAGATTTAGGGGCTGATAACAAATTAGCTGCTACTAAGCCATCAGTTACAGTGCTATTTCTTGTGATTTCCCTACACCTTCAATTTTCTAAACAGTTTCATTTAAAAATGTCCACCACTATTATCCCATTATGAGTGTGTTATCTGTGTACCACTGGGACTCAAACTAATACATATATTGCAAAAAAAATGAATTCTATTAATATAAGTTTTATGCATTAGAAATTTTGGTTGGCATTACTATATTCTATTTATTTATTTATTTAAGACAGGGTCTCACTCTGTCACCCAGGCTGGAGTGAAGTGGCACAACTATAGTTCGCTGCACCCTTGAAACTTGTGGGCTCAAGTGAGCCTCCTGCCTCAGCCTCTTGAATAGCTAAAACTATGGGCATGTTGGCACCATGTTCAGTTAATTTTTTTTTTAATTTTTATTTTTTATAGAGACAAAGTGTTGCTATGTTATCCAGGCTGGTTTCAAGCCCCTGACCTCAAGCCGCCTTGACCTCCCAAAGCACTGAAATTACAGTTATGAGCCACCACACCCAAACTAAAAAAAAATATGTATTTAATCAACCATGACATTGGGTGATGGAATACTGCAGTGATTGAAAACAAACCCAAGAACCAGCCCACCTGGTTGTGACTTCTGTAGGTTTGTGGTAAAACTTCAGTTAGTTTATCTATGTAAATGTCTGGCATTTAATGAGCAACATGTAAGTACGAGTTATTAGTATTACTACAACTACTGTGTTTCTTAAAAAGAAATATTATAGAGGGTTAGGAAGACTTTATTGGGGGTTTCTCTTTGTAAATACATATTATCAAGAAAAAGCATCATACAGTTAACAATGGGAAACACTGATTAAGAGTTTGCTGTGCCAGGCATTATGTTATTAGGTATCCAGCAACACTATATGCAGACTTCTGCCCTTGAGAAGCTTAGTTGAGTTTAATAAAATGGAAAATAACATCATACAAAATGAAAAGACATGAAAGGAGTTAGGACCTGATGATAGCAAACTTTCTCTCTCTCTCTCTCTCTCTCTCTCTCTCTCTCTCTCCATACCTAATATGATCTGAATGTTTGTGTCCTTCCAAAATTTATGTTGAAACCTAATCTCTAACACATTAGTATGAAGAGGTGGTGCCACTGGAAAGTGATAGGTTGAAGGCTCTACTTTCATGAGGATATTGCCATTGAAGAAGAGGTTTGAGGGTGCTTGTTTGCTCCTCTGCCATGCAAGGATACAGAAGGCACCATCTATGAGGAACAGGCCCTTACCAGACAATGGATCTGCTGGCACCTGGATCTTGGGCTTCCCAGCTTTAGAACTGTGATCAATAATTTCTGTTGTTTCTAAGTTATGCAGTCTAAGGTATGTTTTTATAGCAGTCTGAACAGACTAAGATACTATCCGGCTGTCTATCATCTATCTGCAGATTTGTTATAGGGATTTTACCTTACACAACTGTAAGGATTGGCTAAACAATCACTGGAAAGCTGGTTCTTCTTGTTGGGATCCTGAAGTCTGAGCATGGGCAGTCAGAAATGAAAGATGGATGTGAAGCGAGGGAAGCAAGGACAAACTAGAACTGGTGAAGATGAGAGCAAACCCACAGCAATGGGCTGGAACCTGCATCGTTCTCCCACCACCTCCATCTAAGCTCCATCCTTTACAGTGGGGAGTGTCCTGGAAAAGAGTCTGGTGCCCTTTACCATGAAGCTAAACACACCCTGACCAAGGAGTTAGAGAAGCTGAAAAACATCTGAAAGGAGTTGGAATGCGATGGGCTCAGGTGCTGTCCCATACCAACAAAATAAGCCAGTAGATAAACAACTATGTGCCTGAGTTGAGAAATTATCTTTTGGCCCGCTCTAACTTTTCCCTGTGTGAAAAGCAGTAGAGCCTCTACATGCCTTCTGCCTTCAGTCATTTGCAGAAGATTTCTTGTGGCCCATGCTTATTGGAAGTCATGCTGTCAAGGGTATTCTGGGAAATGCAGTGCCAACTTTGCCAAATTCACACAAAACAAATACACCAAGAGGAGTTAGACAGACTTATAGGATTCTAGAGACGGAAAGAACCTAACACTCCACAGTTAGAGATAAGGAAACCGAAGCCAGAGAACACAAAACAAAGATTATACTCTAATAGAAGTGTCTGTATCCCTGGTCTACTTAAAATAATCACGAGGATACATAGTTTTAGTTTAAAGAAATCTTAATGAGTTTAAGTAAACATGTTGTACAATATATAAACATGTGAGTATCACAGTGTGATAAGAGTAGTATAGAGTTAATATATTCAAAACAGATGCTTGTTACTTACTGGCACATACAACAAAGACCTTTATTGAGAACTTTTTGTTTGTTTGTTTGAGACAGAATCTTGCTGTGTCACCCAGGCTGGAGTGCAGTGGGGTGATCTTGGCTCACTGCAAGCTCTGCCTCCCGAGTTCACGCCATTCTCCTGCCTCAGCCTCCGGAGTAGCTGGGACCACAGGTGTGTGCCACCACACCTTGCTAAATTTTTTTTTTTGTATTTTTTAGTAGAGACGGGGTTTCACCATGTAGGGCAGGATGGTCTCGATCTGATCTCATGATCTTCCCGCCTCGGCTTCCCAAAGAGCTGGAATTACAGGCGTGAGCCACCGTGCCGGGCTGAGAACATTTTTATTTATTTATTTTTATTATACTTTAAGTTCTAGGGTACATGTGCACAACGTACAGGTTTGTTACATATGTATACTTGTGCCATGTTGGTGTGCTGCACCCATCAACTTATCAGCACCCATCAATTCGTCATTTACATCAGGTATAACTCCCAATACCATCCCTTGCCCCTCCCCTCTTCCCATAATAGGCCCTGGTGTGTGATGTTCCCCTTCCTATATCCACGTGTTCTCACTGTTCAATTCCCACCTATAAGTGAGAACATGCAGTGCTTGGTTTTCTGTTCTTGCAATAGTTTGCTGAGAATGATGGTTTCCAGCTGCATCCATGTCCCTACAAAGGACATGAACTCATCCTTTTTTTTTTTTTTTTTTTTTTTTGAGACGGAGTCTTGCTCTGTCGCCCAGGCTGGGGTGCAGTGGCCGGATCTCAGCTCATTGCAAGCTCCGCCTCCCAGGTTTACGCCATTCTCCTACCTCAGCCTCCCAAGTAGCTGGGACTACAGGCGCCCGCCAACTCGCCCAGTTAGTTTTTTTGCATTTTTTAGTAGAGACGGGGTTTCACTGTGTTAGCCAGGATGGTCTCATCTCCTGACCTTGTGATCCACCCGTCTCGGCCTCCCAAAGTGCTGAGATTACAGGCTTGAGCCACTGCACCCGGCCGAACTCATCCTTTTTTATGGCTGCATAGTATTCCATAGTGTATATGTGCCACATTTTCTCAATCCAGTCTGTCACTGATGGACATTTGGGTTGATTCCAAGTCTTTGCTATTGTGAATAGTGCCACAATAAACATATGTGTGCATGTGTCTTTATAGCAGCATGATTTATAATCCTTTGGGTATATACCCAGTAATGGGATGGCTGGGTCATATGGTACTTCTAGTTCTAGATCCTTGAGGAATGGCATACTGTTTTCCACAATGGTTGAACCAGTTTACAATCCCACCAACAGTGTAAAAGTGTTCCTATTTCTCCACATCCTCTCCAGCACTTGTTGTTTCCTGACTTTTTAATGATTGCCATTCTAACTGATATGAGATGGTATCTCATTGTGGTTTTGATTTGCATTTCTCTGATGGCCAGTGATGACGAGCATTTTTTCATGTGTCTGTTGGCTGTATGCATGTCTTCTTTTGAGAAATGTCTATTCATATCCTTTGCCCACTTTTTGATGGGGTTGTTTGTTTTTTTTTTCTCGTAAATTTGTTTGAGGTCTTTGTAGGTTCTGGATATTAGCCATTTGTCAGATAAGTAGATTGCAAAAATTTTCTCCCATTCTGTAGGTTGCCTGTTCACTCTGATGGTAGTTTCTTTTGCTGTGCAGAAGCTCTTTAGTTTAATTAGATCCCATTTGTCAATTATGGCTTTTGTTGCCATTGCTTTTGATGTTTTAGACATGAAGGCCTTGCCCATGCCTATGTCCTGAATGATATTACCTAAGTTTTCTTCTAGGGTTTTTATGGCTTTAGGTCTAACATTTAAGTCTCTAATCCATCTTGAATTAATTTTCGTATAAGGAGTAAGGAAAGGATCCAGTTTCAGCTTTCTACTTATGGCTAGCCAATTTTCCCAGCACCATTTATTAAATAGGGAATCCTTTCCTCATTTCTTGTTTTTCTCAGGTTTGTCAAAGATCAGATGGCTGTAGATGTGTGGTAATATTTCTGAGGACTCTGTTCTGTTCCATTGGTCTATATCTCTGTTTTGGTACCAGTACCATGCTGTTTTGGTTACTGTAGCCTAAAAGGGATATCACCAACGACCCTACAGAAATACAAACTACCATCAGAGAATACTATAAACACCTCTATGCAAATAAACTAGAAAACCTAGAAGAAATGGATAATTTCCTGGACACTTACACTCTCCCAAGACTAAACCAGGAAGAAGTTGAATCCCTGAATAGACCAATAGCAGGCTCTGAAATTGAGGCAGTAATTAATAGCCTACCAACCAAAAAAAGTCCAGGACCAGATGGATTCATAGCCGAATTATACCGGAGGTACAAGGAGGAGCTTGTACCTTTCCTTCTGAAATTATTTCAATCAATAGAAAAAGAGGGAATCCTCCCTAACTCGTTTTATGAGGCCAACATCATCATGATACCAAAGCCTGGCAGAGACACAATGTAAAAGAGAATTTTAGACCAATATCCCTGATGAACATCGATGCAAAAATCCTCAATAAAATACTGGCAAACCGAATCCAGCAGCACATCAGAAAGCTTATCCACCATGATCAAGTAGGCTTCATCCCTGGCATGCAAGGCTGGTTCAAAATAACAAATCAATAAACATAATCCATCACATAAACAGAACTGACGACAAAAACCACGTAATTATCTCAATAGATGCAGAAAAGGCCTTTGACAAAATTCAACAGTTCTTCATGCTAAGAACTCTCAATAAATTCAGTGTCGATGGAACATATCTCAAAATAATAAGAGCTATTTATGACAAACCCACAGCCAATATCATACTGAATGGGCAAAAACTGAAGCATTCCCTTTGAAAACTGGCACAAGACAGGGATGCCATCTCTCACCACTCCTATTCAACGTAGTGTTGGAAGTTCTGGCTAGGGCAATCAGGCAAGAGAAAGAAATAAAGCATATTCAGTTAGGAAAAGAAGAAGTCAAATTGTCCCTGTTTGCAGATGACATGATTGTATATTTAGAAAACCCCATCATCTCAGCCCAAAATCTCCTTAAGCTTATAAGCAACTTCAGCAAAGTCTCAGGATACAAAATTAATGTGCAAAAATCACAAGCATTCTTAAAATAGATAAACCACTAGCCAGCCTAATAAAGAAGAAAAGAGAGTAGAATCAAATAGACTCAATAAAAAATGATAAAGGGAGATCACCACTGATTTCACAGAAATACAAACTACCATCAGAGAACACTATGAACACCTCTATGTAAATAAACTAGAAAATCTAGAAGAAATGGATAAACTCCTATACACATTCACCTTTCCAAGACTAAACCAGGAAGAAGTCGAATCCCTGAAGAGACCAATAACAAGTTCTGAAATTGAGTCAGCAATTAATAGCCTACCAACCAAAAAAAGCCCAGGACCAGATGGATTCACAGCTAAATTTTACCAGAGGTACAAAGAGGAGCTGGTACAATTCTTTCTGAAACTATTCCAAACAGTAGAAAGAGAGAGACTTCTCCCTAACTCATTTTGTGAGGCCAGCATCATTCTGGATACCAAAACCTGGCAGAGACACAACAAAAAAGAAAGCTTCAGGCCAATATCCCTGATGAACATCGATGCGAAAATGCTCAATAAAATACTGACAAACTGAATCCAGCAGCACATCAAAAAGCTTATCCATCATGTTCAAGTCAGTTTCATCCCTGAGATGCAAGGCTGGTTCAACATACACCATTCAATAAACGTAATCCATCACATAAACAGAACCAATGACAAAAACCACATGATTGTCTCAGTAGATGCAGAAAAAGCCTTTGATAAAATTCAACACTGCTTCATGCTAAAAACACAATAAACTAGGTATTGATGGAACATATCTCAAAATAATTAGAGCTATTTATGACAAACCCGTAGCCAATATCATTTTGAATGGGTAAAAGTTGGAAGCATTTGCTTTGAAAACTGGTACAAGACAAGGATGCCCTCTCTCACCACTCGTATTTAACATAGGGTTCTGGCCAGGGCAATCGGGCAAGAGGAAGAAATAAAGGTACTCAAACAGGAAGAAAGGAAGACAAACTGTCTCTGTTTGCAGATGACATGATTGTATATTTAGAAGTCCGATCATCTCAGCCCCAAAATTCCTTAAGCTGGTAAGCAACTTCAGCAGTCTTAGGATACAAAATCAAGGTGCAAAAATCACAAGCATCCCTATACACCAATAATAGACAAAGAGAGCCAAATCATGAGTGAACTCCCATTCACAATTGCTACAAAGTGACTAAAAATACCTAGGAATCCAACTTAGAAGGGATGTGAAGGACCTCTTCAAGTAGAACTATAAACCCACTGCTCAAACAAATAAGAGAGGACAAAAATGGAAAAACATTTCATGCTCATGAATAAAAGAATCAGTATAGTGAAAATAGCCATACTGCTCAAAGTAATTTATATATTCAATGCAATTCCCATCAAGCTACCATTAACTTTGTTCACAGAATTAGAAAATCTACTTTAAATTCCATAGGGATCCAAAAAAGAGTCCACATAGCCAAGACAATCCTAAGCAAAAAGAACAAAGCTGGATGCAATGGTGCATGCCTGTAATCCCAGCATTTTGGGAGGCCGAGGCGGGTGGATCATCTGAAGTCAGCAGTTCATGACCAGCCTGACAAACGTGGTGAAACCCCGTCTCTACTAAATACAAAAAAATTAGCCAGGAGTGGTAGTGCATGCCTGTAATCCAAGCTACTTAGGAGGCTGAGACAGGAGAACCGCTTATACCTGGGAGGCGGAGGTTGCAGTGAACTGAGATCGTGCCATTGTACTCCAGCCTAGGCAACAAGAGCAAAACTTTTTCTCAAAAAAAAAAAAAAAAAAAAGAGAAAAGAAAAGAACAAAGCTAGAGGCATCACGCTACCTGACTTCAAACTATACTATAAGGCTACAGTAACCAAAAGAGCTTGGTACTAGTACCAAAACAGATATATAGACAACCAGTGGAATGAACAGAGGTCTCAGAAATAACACCACACATCTACAACCATCTGAT
The DNA here is from genome assembly GCF_047675955.1 of Chlorocebus sabaeus. Classification (NCBI taxonomy): domain Eukaryota; kingdom Metazoa; phylum Chordata; class Mammalia; order Primates; family Cercopithecidae; genus Chlorocebus; species Chlorocebus sabaeus. The sequence continues at coordinate 26,109,886 of NC_132913.1, forward strand.
CTTTGACAAACCTGACAAAAACAAGCAATGGGGAGAGGATTCCCTATTTAATAAATGGTGTTGGGAAAACTGGCTAGCCATAGGCAGAAAACTGAAACTTGACCCCTTTCTTATGCCTAATACCAACATTAACTCAAGATGGTTCAAAGATTTAAAAATAAGACCTAAAACCATAAAAACTATAGAAGAAAACCTAGACAATATTATTCAGTACATAGTCATGGGCAAAGACTTCATGACTAAAACACTAAAAGCAATTGTAACACAAGCCAAAATTGACAAATGGGATCTAATTAAAATAAAGAGCTTCTGCACAGCAAAATAAACCATCATCAGAGTGAACAGGCAACCTATAGAATAGGAGAACATTTTTGCAATCTATCCATCTGGCAAAGGGGTAATATCCGAATATATAAGGTACTTAAGCAAATTTACAAGAATAAAACAAACAACCTCATCAAAAAGTGGGCAAAAAATATGAACAGACACTTTTCAAAAGAAGACATTTATGTGGCCAACAAACATGAAAAAAAGCTCATCATTACTGGTCACTGGAGAAATGAAAATCAAAACCACAATGAGATACCATCTCACACCAGTTAGAATGGTGATCATTGGAGAGATACTGGAGAGGATGTGGAGAAATAGGAATGCTTTTACACTGTTGGTGGGAATGTAAATTAGTTCAACCATTGTGGAAGACAGTGTAGCAGTTCCTCAAGGATCTAGAACTAGAAATATCATTTGACCCAGTAATCCCATTACTGGGTATATACTCAAAGGATTATAAATTATTCTGCTGTAAAGACACATACACATGTATGTTTATTGCAGCACTATTCACAATAGCAATACTTGGAACCAATCTAAATGCCTATCAATGTTAGACTGGATAAAGAAAATGTGGCACATATGCACCATGGAATCTATGCAGCTGTAAAAAAGGATGAGTTCATGTTCTTTGCAGGGACATGGATGAAACTGGAAACCATCATTCTGAGCAAACTGACACAGAAATAGAAAACCACACACCGTAGGTTCTCACTCAGTAAGTGGGAATTGAACAATGAGAACATATGGGCATAGGGAGGGGAACATCACACATTGGGGCCTGTTGTGGGGTGGGGAGTTAGGAGAAGGATAACATTAGAAGAAATACCTAATGGAGATGACAGGTTGATGGATGCAGCAAACCACCATGGCACATGTATACCTATGTAAACCTGCACATTCTGCATATCCCAGAACTTAATGTATAATTTGAAAAAAAATACTGTGCTTCTTTTTCTCAAATGAGCAACTTATATTTCTAAGAATCTTCAATCTCAGGTTGGGGTGTGCAGAGAACCCTGTTTTATATATGTAACACTAATAATATTGTTTTTGGCTACCTCTGATTTCAAAATGACTGGAACCCAACTAGCCATATCATAAACTTTCATATAGTATCAATTATAATTATTAGCAGTAATATTCTGTCTTTGGAATCCTACATATAATAGAAGTGTAGGTTAAAAAATAGTAGAAGAGAAAGCTCCTTGTTTAGACTCTTACAGCATGTTTGTATCAAGAGCACGTACATATCACATTTGAGAGAACTGAAATGTAGATTGAGAGAAAAATGTATGTTAATATACAGTCTAAGCCTGCTTGCAAGTTATATTACTAATAATACTCTTGGAAGAGCAAGAGAATATTATAAATATATCAAATATTAAAATATCAGCTAGAGAAGCTGAGACAAGTATCAACAAAACAAAATATAAACCTATAAAAATAGAAGACATTCAGTTATTGAAAACATGAAGAAAACAGGGAGATGGATCAACTCAAAGTATTGGTAGTCATTTTGAAAGAGAGAAATAGAGATGTAAATAACCCTGTAAGATGGAAAAAAGTCAGTAAGTCAAAAAACCGAGATACTTTTATACAGGTTGACCTATAATACCTGCCATTAAATGACAATAGCAAGGTACAAATAATGTATTCTTTCAAGAGACTAGTTACTGGGGACTGACTCATTTAATACTCAGAACACTCTATAAAGTAGATATTATTATTCTTCACATTTTACAAGTGAGGAAACAGAGGCTGCATTCCTTGAATAGGTCACCTAAGTAGTAAGCAATAGCACTAGGATGCTCATTCAGGCAGTCTTTTTCCACAAGTGATGCTTTTAATGCTGTTTGCTTCATTTTTAAGCAAATACACTTACAGGTATACAGACTATTTGTGAAACTTTATGTATGAAAACAGTAGCAGAATTTGCTTCTAGATAGAGAAGGACTAAGAACTAGCAGTCTAAGGTAGGAGAGACATTTACATTTCTCCATATAGTCTTCTGTACTTTTGATTTACTACTTTTTTTTATCACATGCACAGAAGTTTTTCAGTAACACTGTAAAACATAATTACAATGAAAAAGAAAATAAGAAGGGAAACTCTGCATTTACCAGTGCTGACTCTCTTTTTTACATCTCCCCTTTCCTTTTGTTTCTTCAATTTAGTTTATTGTTCTATGACTTCTCCCTTATGCCTCTGACTGACCTGATCCCTCCTGTGCTGGTATCCAATGGACATATCAGGCCACATTGGAATCATTTGTTAGCACGTGCTGTCCTACATCATCAGCTTCTTGAGAACAGGGGCCCCGTCTCATTCATATCGGACTTTTAGTGCCTACCTCTGTATCTGGCCAATAGCAGGCACTCGATAAGTTTGTATTGAATGTACCAAAATAAATGTCAAAGATCTGGAAGTTTAAATAAGGTAAACCTGATCTTCAGTCTCTCAGGAGTACTTACTTATGCAATAGTCTTATCTGGTTTGTGATCAGCTGTGCACATAGTTCCTTTGAATTGGCTTACACAACAGAGAACTGGGCCAGGTTTCGGTAAGACACTTACTACCCTATAAAATATTGGGACAAAATTCATCAACAGATTCTTCCTAAACTGACCTCTAGAGGAAATAGACCTAGGCATGGCCAGTAAGAAGTTTCTTTATATTAATAGTTACGTTTGGGGGTTTAAATTGTCAGAGAAAATATATTATTTCTTTCTTACTGTATATTTCTTTCCAAAAATTATCCTACCCTTTTAGTAAATCCATTTGCATAAGCCTATACATTAAAATAGGATGAGACAGAAAGGATATAATCTAAAACGGGAAAGCAGGGTAGTATTATGTAAGAAATGTTCTCGAAGGTTTTTACTCGCAGGTTAGAAGTTGATAGACTTAGGGATTAAAACGTTTTTACTAAGCTTCAGGAAATAGAACTGAGACAAAGAATGATACTATGAGCTATATATATGGTTTCTATGGGTGGGAAAGATCATACCACCACATTTGTTTAATTAAAAAATATGGTAAGTAGAGTGTTAGACAAGATTTGGGAAAGACAATAGTAAGAATGGGAAAGCCACAGTTACAAAAAACAGAAGTTATCAGTAAAGGAGGAAAGGGAAAAATAATTTTAAAACAAGGATAGCTAATGTACTGAATTATGTAAATACTTAAAAGAGTACATAAAAAGATAACACAAAAGTTAAATAATAAAATAAAGGATAAAGAATATAATGGAAACAAAATGTGTGTATATATTGCTTGAGAACAGAAGGATTATATATGCAGACACCATTCTCATTATAAAACCTGTGAAGATCAAATGTTACACTTCAGTATTTTGAAGCATAAGGACTATAAATATTTATTTTTATTAAAATAACAGCATTGAACATATTGTCATCAAAACTATCTTGATCTATGAAAACATGGTAGAAGTGTAAAGAGGTCATCTCAAGTTGAAAATTACTCATCAAATCTTTCTGTACAAAAACTGGGCATTGTTTTTAAAGAAAAAGTACCTTTTAATGAAAATATTTCAAAGTTTAGATGAAAGAAAATGGTTTATTTATTTAAGATTTTTTTTCTTTGTTGACTTCTAGAGTGTTTTATTTTTCTTTACAAAAGACAGACTATACAGGTAAACATTAGAAAAGATTGGCATCCAGAAAAGTGAAAACAAAAACAAAACAACAACAACAACAAAAATAACCCCCTGAAAGAGAATGAATGTTATAAAAAAAACCTTCAGATTGACAGGTCACATTGGTAGAAAAACTCACTTCATATGCAATTGTAGACTGCCTATGATAAAAGTGATTGAATTCTAGGTGCTAGAGGAATAGCAATAAGGAGAACAAACATCTCTACTCATGGAGTTTACAGTTAGTGAGATAGTGAGAGATGGTGATAAAGACAAAAAAATTCAAGCAGTAAGGAGCTAGGGAGATTCTGGTTGGTTGTGCAATTTGTAATAGAATATTTGGAGCCTATCTCCCTAAGATGACACTTGAACAAAGATGGAGGAAGTGAGGGACCACATCTTGTGACTATCTGGAGAAAGACCATTCCAGCTGGTGAGAAGATGGAGATCCTGTTTGGAATGTTTGAGGAACTCCAAGGGGCCACAGTGGCTAGCAGAGAGTGAAGGAAGAGGATGAGAGCAGATGAGATTCAAAGACCAACAACTCCAAACTGAGAATAAAGGTTTTATTTCTGGGCATCCTTCCTCCAAATTTTAAGATAGCAGCTCCTCATTTCTCTTTATATGTATCATGTTAGGGAGAACTATGAGGAGAACTAATCAGAGGGTACTTGTGAATGATATGTATTAGGTATGTAACCTTTTGTGATAATGACCTCTTTGAGCTGAGCTTGACACAATGCCTTACCTACTCCCATGATGCTGGTGTGCATCATAAAACAAAAAAGTCATACACGTTGACCTCCACTACATTCCCAATGAGAATGAGGGGTCTCTCTACACATAGACAAAAGGATGAGGAATGGTACCAGTTACTTGTAAAGTCATAGTTCAATGTCCAGGCGTTGAAATTTTTCCAAAACATTTTTTGCAACTGTATTCTACCTTGTTGGATATCTTCTAAATTTCTGATGTTAATTCCATTTTTGATTCAATACTTTGTCTTTACTAGGTACATACAAATCAAGAATAAAAGGGTAATGAAATTAAATCTTTTTAGTTAATTTTTTGTTTGGGTTTTCCAATGACTCCCACATACAAGGCTCAGAATTTGGATACATAGAGAATTAAAATATGTCATTTTGTGTATTGGTTAGTATCTTTTTCTGTCTGTTTTAAATCCTCCACATGTTGAACCATGCCAATATTATCCATGCTAGATTATAAATCCCTTCTAATCAGGACTATGCTTGTCTAAATCTCTCTGTAGCAGCATTTGTTAGTGATCACAGTTATCAAAAAGTTATCTCTATGTATACAGAAAGCCGCCATTTCATCAGCTCAGCAGACCATAGAGCCTTCCACAAATAGCTTTGAACCCCAAGGCCAGTCCAACTATTGGTTAATGCAAATAAGCATAGCAAATGTTTCTGCTCTGCCTCAGTAACCTCAATCCCATTTGAAATAGAGTTATGTATTATGGCATTACTAGGCAGACCCCTTCAAGCAAGGCAGGATCTGCATGCAGTTACAGAATGTTCAAATTGGTTTCCCTTTAAATAGAGGAAGGTTTGGGCTTGCTGATCAAATCAATTAGAGTATTTTTCCCTAGTTCACTCTCAGAAAGAGAAATTGCCTCTTCAAAAAAAAAGCATTGGAGAAAAACAAGGACCCCAGACAAAAGGTCCAAAGAGTTTAAGTATACGCATCTGGGGAATTGACCTGGGGCCTATTTGTATGATGAATATCTACTCATAGCTTGATCTATTTATCTATCTCAAAGTTTTAATCACTTTATTGAAGTATAATTTATACACAGTAAAATGCACAGAATATGAGAACCCCTAGATGACTTTTGACAAATGTGTACACCCACATTATTAGCACCCTATTCAAGACATACAGTACTTCCATCATCTCAAAATGTCTCTTGCATCCCTCTTGGCAGGAAATTACCATATCCCCTATTCTGAGACAGTCTGATTACTATTACCATAACTTCACTTTTCCTGTTCTAGATCTTTATAAAAATTAAGCTTCCTTCCTCACAGTTGGCCATCTCCTTGCTTGCCACCACAGCGGAGGAGCCCAGGCCACTGGACAACGCCCTCTGCATGGGCACAAACGGCTCGGAGATGCTGGGTGAGATCCTGGAGCTGCACTAGATCAAGGTGGACACCATCCTGGTGAAGACTATTGAGACCATGATGGTGGGTGAGGAGGAGGACAACGACAATGAAGATAGTGGCAGGGGTGGCCATAGGCAGGCCAGCCACCACCACCACCACCATCACCACCACCACCCACCCCCACACCATTTGGCCAGGATCTGCTGTAGCCATTCCTCATGACAACCTCACCCAGGTGCACCACGACCAGGAGGTGATCCTGGTGCAGGCATGCCAGGAGGTGGTGGGTGGTGACGAACTGGATGGGGAACCAGATACTCATCCTGGTGCCAGAGCTGGCCAGCGGTGACCACCACCACTACCTCGAGCAGGCCCTGGTCACCATGGTGGAGGCTGGCAAGGGTGGATGTGGCACCATCTTGAGCAACAAGAAGTGAGGGCAGAAGTGGGTGCAAATCAAGAACCTGGAGGGTGAGTTCTCTGTTACCATGTGGTACTCAGATGAAAACAAAAAGATATTAACCATAAAATAGTGGTTGAGAAACAGTTCACTGGCGAGAACTCACCTTCTGATTATTCAGAGTATATGACAAGAAAGAAACTTCCTCCTGGAGGAATACCTGGTATTGACCTCTCAGATCCCAAACAACTGCAGAATTCGCCAGAATGAAGCCAAGAAAAATTTAAAAGATGATGCTCCATGAACAATTGCTGGCCCTCGCCAAGGCTGCACAAAGATGTTCAAGGATAACTGCCATGAGAAAACTTCTGCACACCCACCGTCATGGAGTCCACTTCGGCACAGAATGTAGAAGAGCTTTTGTTGAGAGTTCAAAACTAAAACCACACCAACTGGTTCACACTGCAGAGAAGCTGTTTCGGTGCACATTTGAAGACCGTGGGAAATGCTTTTCACTGGACTTCAATTTTCACACACATAAATTCTAAAACGGCTTTAAAAGATGCTTTATCTTGCTCTCTAATCATGTTTCAAAAACATGGTGTTTTTGTAAAGTGTGTTTTTGTAAAGGAGGACAACTCTTAGATGCAAAAGACAATTCTTTATACAACAGTGCTAAAAATGGGACTTCTTTTTACATTCTTGCAAGTATGAAACTCACTTGTTGCTTATAATTTTTTTAATTTTGTATTTTCCAAGTGTACATATTGTACACTTTTTGAAGATATGCTTAGTAATGCTATGTGTGATTTTTCTGGAGGTTGATAATTTTGCTTGTAGTAGATTTCCTTTAAAAGAATGGGCAGTTACATGCATGCTTCAAAAATATTTTCCTGTAAAAAAAGATAGGATTTGTTTGCTATCTGAATTTTTGTTATATTCTTTGATGTTAATACATTTTGTATAATTGTATCATATATCTGTATGGAGTCATGTAGTATCAAATATTAGATGTGATTTAATAGTGTTCATTTTAGTCACGTTTTTCCCAAAAAATACTGCCAGATACTGATGTTCAGTGTAATTTCTTTGCCTGTTTAGTTACTGAAAGTGATGCTCAGTTACAGAAGTGGTGTACCTTTAAAATCTGATGTGTACATTCCATGTAACAAAAAGGGCAAAATAAAATAGCCATCCTAAATAAAGAATATGGCAGAACAAGATCTGTAAGCACAGTCTTATTTTCTTTTATTGTCCAGAACACTTACAACTCTTGAGTCTCCCAGAAATTGGAAGCTACATAAAGCAACTCCTTTCCTTTATTTTGAACTCAGTTACAATGATTTGTTATTAAAGCGATGCATAGCTATTTTAATACTAAAAATAATTATATAGTATGTACCCTTGTATCAAGTTTTGTTTACTGTACAGAATGCTTTTGAAATACAGCTATACTATTGTATTTATCCATAGGTATTTATTTATTTATTTATTTATTTATTTTACTAGTTTTATTTTGCCATTCACTACTTGATGGGTATTTGAGTTGTCCCCAATTTGGGACTATTATGAATAAAGTTGCTATAAATATTTATGTATACATCTTTGTGTGAAGATAAGTTTTCATTTCTCCAGAGCAAATTCTTACGGGTAGTATTACTGGCTCATGTAGAAAGTATATGTTTAACTTTCTAAGAAAATAGTAAACCATTTCCCAAAGTGGTTGTATGTTTTACATTGTCTACAGAAGCATAGGAGAGCTCTAGTTTACTGTTTCTCTGCTCTAGCACTTCGTATTGTCACTCTCAAATTTTAGCTCTTTTAGTATGTATGGAGTTTTCTTTTGGTGTTTGAATTTTCATATTTCAAGTGACTAATGAGTTTGAGCATCCTTTAACATGTTTATTGGCTATCTGAATATTTTTATGGTGAAGTATTTGTCCAAGTCTTTTGCTCATTTTTAAACTGGTTATTTATTTTTACTATTGAAGTCTAGTAGATTTAAAAAATATATATTTTCGATACAAGTTCTTTGTTGTACACATGTACTAAGAATGTTTAATTCTAAACAATGGTTTGCCTTTTGAGGCACAAAATTTTAAATTTTGATGAAATTTATCAATATGGTTAGTGTTTTCTGTTGAATAAATATTTGCAATTTTTTTAGAGAGAAGATAATTTCCTATATTTTCTTGTAGAAAATTTACATTTTTAGTTTCTACATTTAGGTCTTTGATCCATATGGCAGGGATATAATTTTCATGTATAGTATAAAATAGGGGGGGTGAAGCTCATTTTTTTCCCATATGAATATACACTTCTTCTAGCACCATTTGTTAAAAATATTTTTTTCCTGAATATTATCTTGGAGCTTTGTTGCAAATCAATTGATCCTATGTATGTGATTCTAGTTCTAGAGTATATTCTATTCGGTTGATTTGTTTTTTATTCGTATGCCTGTACCACTTTTTAAAACTATCGTAGCTTTAGAATAAGTCTTAGAATAAGCTACTGTATCTCCATCAACTTCTTTCAGATTGTGTTAACTCTGGAAGTTTTTTTGAATTTCTGAACATGAATTCTAATCAGCTAGTCATTTTGTAGAAAGATTTCTGTAGGATTTTGTCTGGCATTGTTTCTGAGTTTATATAGCTACCTGGAGACAAACAAATTCTTAATTTGTCTTAATTTGTCTGAGAATTTCAATTTAGTTGTTTAAGTCTTCTTAAATTTCTCTCAATATTCTTGTAATTTTAGCATACAGGTTCTATTATTAAAGATTTCTATCAATATTATAATAATAATAGGATGTTATCACAAATAGTATTTAAATTTTGCTCAATTTTAAATGATATTTTTAAAAAGTTTATTTTCCAGTTTTTAAGTGATTAGTATATAGAACCGTAAACATTTTTTGGATTTTTCAGCTTCTGATCTCTTTAATTTTGTTTATTAATTCTGATAATCTATTTGATATATATTTTATGAATATCTATGTAATCAAACTACATGCAAAGAATGAAAGTTTTTGCTTCTTCCTTCCCAGTCTTCATACCTTTTTTTCTTATCTATTGCTCTGGTATAACGATAAACAGAAGTGGTAAGAGCAGATTTTTTTTTTTTTTTTTTTGCACCAAGATTTTTATTTACCCACCTTTCTGCTTTCTTTTAACGTTATAAACATTATAGGCCAAATTGTTCTCTTTTTGATCCAGGGTTGTGATAGGGACCATCTGGTTACAAAGTGGTGGCAGATCACTGTCTGCTTTTATGTTTTTTGGCCCCTCTCAACCTCTGGCTGTCACTTCTCTGTTCTTTCTCAGTTGCCCCTTAACAGTCTATTCTAATCCCTGTAAAACAGGGACTAAAAGTACTAACCTCATTGTTATGAGGTTTAAGAGAAGGCCCAGCACTAAGCCAGGCTCTCAGGAAAATTCAAACAACGGATCCTCTTTGCCCTTCAATATAGCTCCTTCTCATCTGTCCTGGGCTGAGGAACCACTGGACCTGTCAACCAAGCACATAGGTGTAAGTCCACAGACCAGGCGAAGGCCTAGATGGCAAAATACATGGGCTTTGTGACTCCACTACTGACTTTGAGACTAAGGAAGGACTGACTTAGTGAGCAGTTCCAAGACCACTGAGCTCATGGTTCCCTGTGGCTGGGACTTCCATCATGACCGGGGCTTGAGTAGGGGCCTCTCAGTTCCCGCTGCCACTCTTGAAACAGTATGACGGCTGCAGCAGAGGCCAAAAACTGAGTGTCTGGCCCCAGAGAGTCTATGGGGGACACTGACAAAGTTAGTGTCGTTTTCTCGTAGGGAGGAGGGGCGGGGCCTGGGCATGGACAGTGGCTGGAAGGTGAAGCAGCCTGGGTGACAAAAAACAATTTTCTTTAACAGTAGTTAATGTCTTATTATTCCATTCCCATTTCCTCATTTATTTCTCCCATTTATTGATTTTTCCCCCACATTCATACAATGCTAAATTAATGCCGAGGATATTATAGGTACTTAGTATTTATAGCTATGAGAAACAAAAATATTTATAGCTGTGAAAAACAAAATGTTTTATATGTTTTCATATATTTAGCTTTTGTGGTATTTTGCATTCCTTCCTGTAGATTCAATTTTCCATCTGGTATAATTTCCCTTCATCATGAAGAACCTGCCTAGAATGTTTTAAATGTTGCATGTATGTTGGCAATAGTCTCCCAGTTTTCATGTATTTAGAATTCTGATTTGATAATTTTCTTCTTTTGGTCCTTTAAGATGTTGTTGTATTATCTTCTTGTCTCTCTTGTCTCTGATGGAAAATCATCACTCACTTTTATAATTTATCTCCTGTATTAGTCTGTCTTTTCTTTAGCTATTTTTGAGTTTTTTCTTTATCTTTGTTTAAAGCCAGTTTACTCTGATACTCTTAGATGTGTGTGTGTGTGTGTGTGTGTGTGTGTTTTCAATTTATCATACTTGGTGTTTACTGGCTTTTTTGAACTTCTGAATTGACAATCATAATCAATTTTAGAATGTTTTTATTCGTTCTATTTTTAAATTCTATTTCTACTTTTTTCGTTTCTTATTCTATATTCTATTTCTATATTCTTTCATTGTTTTATCTATTTTTTCATTATTTCTAAAATGCAATACTATATATTTGACCACTTATTGTTGTTATACTTCAATCATTGTTTTAAATAGTTTTCTGTCTGTGCTTTACTTTGAGTGATTTTTACTGTCCTGTTTTAAGTTTATTTGTGCCCAATATGCTTGTAAACACATTCAGTGAATACTTTATTTCAGGTATCTATTTTTTAGTTTCAGGATTCTATTTTGGTTTTCTTTTATAGTTTGCAAATCACTCTTAAATTGCTTTGCTCATTATACTTATCATTTTGTATAGATTTCCATACAGGTTTATCAGTCATTTCTATGTTCTTATTTTATAGTTCTGGCATCCAAATTGTGTATCTATTTTTATTAACTGATTTTCCTCTTGATTATTGGCCTAGAACACATTTCATTGTTTCTTTACATATCTTGTAATTTTTTTTTTATGGAAACCTGGACATTATGTATAAAGAAAACTAAAGACTGAAGTGGACTATGAGGTTGCAGGAGTGGAAGCCCATAAAACTTTGAAACTGAGAGAGAGTCAGCTTACAAAACATGAAGCCGTTCACATTGTACCTGCACATAGAATGTCCATAAAATTTTAAAAGTCACAGTATTGAGGCTTGTCTGATCCTAGTTTAATGATTCCTAAAATTTCAGTTGAATAATGAATTTATCCCTACATTTTCACCTATAGCAGTATCTAATGAAGAAGGAACTTATCTTGAGTGGAGAAAGAGTTGACATAAAAGGCTTAACAAATAGTTATCTACAGTCATGCATTGCCCAATGATGGGGATATGTTCTGAGAAATTCATTCAGAACAAATGAACCATTTTGAGTTTGATATCTCAAACTAGTTGCCAGTTTTTCCACATAAAAAATAGAAGAACTGTATGCCATTGTGATTGTACTCCTCATGAGACATGAGCCAGAGATTTTTGGATTAGAAAACACTACCATGAATTTATTGTGTTCCATGGCTAGTGTAACCTGAAAAAAGAATGAATATAGACCCTGAAAAAAGAGGGCTAGATCTGACTCTACCACACAGACATTGAGACATTTTGTAGTGATTTGCTTCTTATTTTTGACAATATGATGATCAGAGTGCATAATCATAAACTGCCAAGATGCATGCTTTGTTTGATGGCAGGAAAAGATTGAATTATTTCTCTGGAAGGAAGATCAGGAAAAGAATGAGCTGCTGCAGTTGTAAATGTCATTACTTATGGAGAGTCAGAGAAAAGTGTTCAAAGTGGTAATGAAAGCCAATGTACCAATTAAATAAATATCTTGAGGTGAAGAAGTAAATGGAGAGTAAATGACTGGGAAGCATGAGAAGTAGGCCATGTGCACTTAGGAAACATTGAGCAAAGCAGTTCCAGCAGTTGTTTACTCTTGCCTCAGTCTTAAACATTAAAACACAATAGCAAAGACTTGGAATCAACCCAAATGTCCATCAGTGACAGATTGGATTAAGAAAATGTGGCACATATACACCATGGAATACTATGCAGCCATAAAAAAGGATGAGTTTGTGTCCTTTGTAGGGACATGGATGCAGCTGGAAACCATCATTCTTGGCAAACTATCGCAAGAACAGAAAACCAAACACCGCATGTTCTCACTCATAGGTGGGAACTGAACAATGAGATCACTTGGACTCGGGAAGGGGAACATCACACACCGGGGCCTATCATGGGGAGGGGGGAGGGGGGAGGGATTGCATTGGGAGTTATACCTGATGTAAATGACGAGTTGATGGGTGCTGATGAGTTGATGGGTGCAGCACACCAACATGGCACAAGTATACATATGTAACAAACCTGCACGTTATGCACATGTATCCTAGAACTTAAAGTATTTAAAAAAAAAAAAAAAGGATTCAATTGTAAATTCTTTTTACAACTACTATGGTATAAAATTAATTAATGTAAAAATGTATGTCTTTACCATGTACAACATATTTTGAATTATGCAAACATTGTGGATTGGCTAAATAGAGCTAATTAACATATGTATTATCTCACATTATGTATCTTTTTTTGTGGTAGAAACCAAAATCTACTCTGTTAGCTATTTTTAAGAATGTTGTTAACTATAATCACCACTTATTCCTCCTATCAAACTGAAATTTTATATTTTTTGACCAATATCTCTCTCACTCACTCCCCATCCCCTACCCAGCCCCAGGTAACCACCACTGTACTCTCTGCTGCTATGAGTTCAACTTTTAAAAAGTCCACATGTAAGTGAGATTAGGTGGTATTTGTCTTTTTGTCTCTGGCTTATTGTGGTTAACATAAATATCCTCCAGGTTAATCCATGTTGTTACAAATGACAGAATTTCCTTCTTTTCTGAAGGCTGAACACTGTTCTATTATGTACATATACACCACATTCTCTTTATCCATTCTTATGTGGAGAGACACTTAGTTTGATTCCATATCTTGGCTGTTGTAAATAATGCTTCAGTGAACGTGGGAGTACAGACATTTCTTTGGCACTTAGATTTAATTATAAATCCTGTGAGAGACTGTTTCCTTGGACCACAAAATGTGTCTCATATTATTTTCTGGGGAGGCAACAAAAACTTCTCTGCTCTGTATTTCACAGTTACAGGATATTTACCTGCTGTCGGGGTGACAAGGACAGAGTTGGAGAGGATGTCAGGATGTTACTCCTCTTTGATGCTATATATTAACTTCTCCATTATTCCCACTGAGGTCAATGCACAAAGATTACAAATCAATTCAAGCCTATTTTTGCTTAAGTTCTCTGGTGATACATTCAAATTGCAAAGAGGTAGAGGCCATACAAAACCATGTTCTGTGGTGTGCTGTGTCGCTGTGGCTCTCATTTGCACTGTATGAGAGGATATGGCCTCATTGCTCTGACCTGTTGGAAGACCCTCATTATCATTCCACAGGTGAGCCCTTAGAATCCTCTTCTTTCTTCTTTGTTCCAACCATCTTCCTCTAATATATGACCTCCAGACCATGGGTTACAGAATAAAGTGTCCCTCTATTAGCTTGATACCGAATGACACTGTAATCAATTGTTCCGTCCCAACACCTGGACTTTTTTTTTTTCTGTGATATGAGGGATGACGGTGGGAAGGACATTTCATCCTTCCACATGGGCCAGTTTTCCCCTATGGCCTACAGTCTCCTTTAGTACTGCCTTATCATTTACCATATTTCCTCTTGGATCCTTTTCCTGACCAAACTCTTATTGATTGAATTGTATTTGCTTATTTATTTGGGCCCCTCACAGTGTAGCTATGCATATTTATCTAGTCATTTCTATGTTATTTATCTATTATATTTAGTATGTCCTGAAACAAAATATCTACTCTTTGAGCTGTTTTTCTATTACCAGTAGGAAAAGCCAGAGCTTATCCTTCCATACCTTCTTGCCTAGTGCCCAAGGCATATATTTACAGGAAATGTATCAAGGTTAAAGGAGTAATTTTTGATTTCTGTAAAAGAGTTTTTGGTACTTATACAAAACAAATCAATGAACTACCTTTAATGAGAATTTACTTAACCCTGAGTTTAATATCTTTTGCACTGTCCTCAGTTTTGTTAAATTGATCTAACTCAGGATTCCCCTTTTTGATGCATATGGTAGCCTTATTGAGAGTAATATTGAATATTGAAAAACCTTGCACTGCATACCTGAGAAAGTAAATTTTGAATTTCTTTATAACCAAAAAGTACAAAATTTTGTATAGACATCTTGCCTGTATTGTGCAGAGAACCAGGGAAGGGTAACAAAAAGGTCTCAGGTTTATTAACGAAGCTAAATATGTTTGTGATGAAAGTCAACCGTACAGCCAGAATTGATGCTGGAAATAGAACTAGTGTTGAAGTGAGAGATAGAGCTGAAAAGAATATTGTGACTTGTGCCACTACTTTCATAATGTAGTGGAGAGGACCCAGTGAAATAACCAGTATAATTACCTGCTGAGAGAATGGACTATATTATAATTACATCAGAAAGAGAATCATATGCAGATTTTTAGACTCCTTAAATCAGAAAAATTACCACCTCAGCTGGACATTTCTCCAAGGTCCATGAGTCTTTTCATCGCCTAATCAAAATCTCTCTTGCTGAAGTTTAACATAATATACCTAATAGGTGAAATCAGGACTGCAAAGCCAGATTTTCTGGGTCCAAATCCTGGCTCTTTCACTTATTAGCTGGGTGTTCCAGCTCTGCAATTTCTCTGTTTTATTTTTAACAGAATTTTAAGGCTACATTAAATGTTTTATTTTATTTTAATGGCGTTTTAAAACAACTTTAAAGGGTGGGTACAAAAAGCAAATTAATAGATACATGTCAATTACTTGTAACACTCCCTGGCATGTATACATGTATTGAGGGCTTTGCCAGTGCTTATATTTTTATTGCACATTTTTTCCAGGTGAAAGAAGTCAACATTTCATTCCCAAGTTCTCATATAATATCACCTTTAAATAAACACTATCTTTTATCAAAAGGTCAAATCTTAAAGAGTCTGAGGAGAATGGCTTCGTAATTCTCGGAGACTGTTTTACCTTCCCTTGGTAGCAATTCCATTAAATGGAACATATGCCACCTCTTTGACAGACAAGAGCTGAAAGAATGAGCTTCCTGAGGAATACAACACAAGGGTTTTGTTAACAGTCAAATAAGAAGCTCTTGACTCAAATAGAATAGAAAGAAAGGGAGAAATTTATGAGAATTTGAAAATATAAAAGGTGAGACATTTTTGGAAGGGCAGAGCAAAAGACCGTGTGTGTGTGTGTGTGTGTGTGTGTGTGTGTGTGTGTACATATGTTCAATTATTAGGTTACTAGTCTATAATAATATTTTTCCCTTGAGAATAGTTCCCTAAATATATAATGAATTTCCAGCATGGCCTAATTTTGTGGAGTATAGTCATACACAGACAAAAACTCTGCTTCAGCATTTGTTTTATTTGCTCAAAGTCTTATTCTGTGAAACAGGAATGCAGGATATTGGTGTGGCATTCCTATGTTACAAATCCACCCTGGCCAGTGGGTCATAATTTCCTCTGTTCCATTTGGTCATGGACTCGCTTGTGTCACAGGAAGGTAATGTTTGAAATGCATCACCTTGGTGGTGCACTCCGTCACCCTGCAACAAAACTTTTCACTCACGAGATAGCACTTAATTTATATGTTCTTTCCAATCAATTTAAACTTTCAAAAAAATCAAATTTTGTTTTGCACGACACAGGTGATACTCATGAACTTATTACCCCTCTCAAAGGCCATTTCTCTTGGCAGCTGCTTTACACTGAATAAAGATGAGGCTTCTTCACTCCATCAATTGAGATTAACATCAGTGCAGCTGTGTCCTGTTGAGGCTGAAAAAATAAAAATGAGATTAATTTTTCAGTGAGTTACATCCATCTACAGAGAGCATAGGGACAATTTAGGCCAGACAACTTTGTTTTAGAACATTTCACACCTCTAAACTATTAACAAAGTTGCTTCCATCTTTAATTTTAATTTTGACTAAACTCAAAGGGTTAGACGTATTTTCTTCTTGTTAGAATTGATGGTCTGTGCTGCACAGGGCAGACAGCTCAGTTGATTTTTACTTAGTAACAATTACATTGGGTCTAAGGCCATGAATCTCACCCTGGCAGTACGTCAGAATCACCCGGGCAATAGGAAAGGTGTAAACAAACTCAGGAAACATTGTCAGTGTGTTTATTTTTTTATAGTCATACTTTGAATGCATGTTTGCGCAATGACATATTCATTTCTCAGAGCCAGATATCTGCAGACACTGGAAATTAAAATACAATCGGACAGATTTCTTGGTTTTGAGAAGCTTACAGTTGATTGACAGGGAAACTAATAAAAAGGCAATTTCAATGCATGGTCTTCTTAAATTATGTGAGAAATAAGGAGATCTTCTAACTGGTGGCACAAGATACAAATTTGGTGAGGAGGGAGGCTTACTGGAGGAAGTGTCCACTGAACTGAGTACTGCAGAATGAAAAGGCATTAGCAGGATGAAGTAGGGTAAAGGAAATTTCATGAAAGAAGTCACACAGCTGGAGCACAAATAACAGTCTTTTTCATGTACTGAAACAGAACAGTTTGATTTTGCTACAATATCAAATACAAGGAGATGAGTAAAAAGAGATAAGACTGGAGAGGTAGGCAGGATTCAAGTTGCCATGCACATTCCATGCCAGGCTTAGGAGGAGAGATATATTCTGTAAGTGACATAAAGCGTGTAAAAGATTTTGGGTTTTCATTTTAGATGGCTCCTTCATGCTTCTGATAACATCATGGAAAATCAAACAAATGCAAATATATAAAGCAAACTGAATAATACAGATTAACATATATCAGACATGGTAGACCCTGGTGGAAAAAAAGTACTTACCATCAATCAGCGATATAAATTAAACACACAGACACAATATAGGGCCTTATAAACCATAGAAGTGGCCAAGATGGTCATTTCATTAAGATTGACACAAAAGGGGAGTCCCTTCTGGCTGAAGAATTTAGAGATTATATATTAGACTGTTTTCATGCTGCTGGTAAAGATGTACCTGAGACTGGACAGTTTACACAAGGAAGAGGTTTAATGGGACTTACAGTTCCATGTGACTGCGGAAGCCTCACAATCAAGGTGGAAGGCAAAGAGGAGCAAGTCACATCTTACATGGATGGCAGTAGGCAAAGAGAGAGCTTGTGTGGGGCAACTCCCATTTTTAAAACCATCAGATTTTGTGAGACCCACTCACTATCATGAGAACAGCATGGTAAAGACCTGACCCCATAATCCAATCACTTCTTACTGTGTCCCTCTCACAACACGTGGTATGGAAGCTACAAGATGAGATTTGGGTGGGCACACAGAGTCAAACCATATCATTTCACCACTGGCCCCTCCCAAATCTCATATTTTCACATTTCAAAACCAATCATGCCTCCCCAACAGTCCCCCAAAATCTCAACTCATTTTAGCATTAGCTCAAAAGTCCACAGGCCAAAGTCTCATCAAAGACCCTTCTGCCCATGAGTCTGTAAAATCAAAAGCAAGTTAGTTACTTCCTAGATACAAAGGGAGTACAGGCATTGGGTAAATACAGCCATTCCAAATGGGAGAAATTGGTCAAAACAAACGGGCTATAGGCCCCACACTAGTCCGAAATCCAGTGGGACAGTCAAATCTTAAAGCTCAAAAATGATCTCCTTTGACTCCATGTCTCACACCCAAGTCACACTGATACAAGAGGTAGGTTCCCATCGTCTTGGGCAGCTTCGCCCCTGTGGCTTTGGAGGGACAGCCTCCCTCCCAGCTGCTTTCATGGGCTGGCATTGAATGTCTGTGACTTTTCCAGGCACACAGTGCAAGCCATCAGTGGATCTACCATTCTGGGTTTCTGGAGGATGGCGGCCCTCTTCTCGCAGTGCCACTAGGCAGTGCCCCAGTAGGGACTTTGTGTGGAGGCTCCCATCCCACATTTCCCTTCTGCACTGTCTTAGCAGAGATCCTCCGTGAGGACCTCGCCCCTTCATCAATCTTCTGCCTGCGCATCCATGCTTTTCCATATATCTTCTGAAATCTAGGTTGTTTCCAAACCTCAATTCTTGACTTCTGTCCACTCACAGGCTCAACACCACATCTTACATAGATGGCAACAGGTGAAGAGAGAGTTGTGCAGGGCAATTCCCATTTTTAGAACCATCAAATGTGGCACATATACACCACAGAATACTATGCAGCCATAAAAAAGGATGAGTTCATGTCCTTTGCAGGGAAATGGATGAAGCTGGAAACCATCATTCTCAGCAAACGAACACAAGAACAGAAAACCAAACACCACATGTTCTCACTCATAAGTGGGAGTTAAACAACGAGAACACATGGACACAGGGAGGGGAACATCACGCACTGGGTCCAGTCCAGGGGTGAGGGGCTAGGGGATGGATAGCATTAGGAATACCTAATGTAGATGACAAATTGAGGGGTGCAACAAAATACTATGGCACGTGTGTACCTATGTAACAAACCTGCACATTCTGCACATGTATCCCAGAACTTAAAGTATGATAATAATAATAATAAACCATCAGATCTCATGAGACCTATTCATTATCCGAGAACAGCATAAGAAAGACGCACTCCTATAATTTAATTATCTCCCACTGGATCTCTCTCACAACATGTAGGAATTATGGGAGCTACAAGATGATATTTGAGTGAGGACACAGAGCCAAACCATATCAGATGGGTAGTAGAGTACAGTGGCCCATGCTTGGCTCTGAAGAAGGGGTAAAATTTTGATAAGTAGAATTCTAGAAAGAAGGAAAGAATGACATGAACAGACAACTACAAATGTGAGGTCCTTGTTGTTGATTGACAAAATGGTCAGAACATGGGTATTCTTAAGGGTCTAGGAATGGAGAACATTATGAAGTTAAGCAGGAGCCCAATCATAGCAGGTTTCTTGAATGCCAAACCCACAATTTGGAAATTTATAGAAAAATGTGATCCAGGGAAAATTTCTAAGCAAGGGAGAAGCATCTTTAATACTAGGTGCTGTGAAGTTTGACTTAGTATCAGAGTTCCTTATGGAATTAAAAAAATACAATTAATAATCTGAACTAGTATGGTAGCAAGTAGAAGCAGAAGAAATCTAGGAGTAGTGAGACTACGTGTCTATTTCTGATCTATTGGCCAAAAGCATTTTTATCAAGGCCATTGTGTGATTCTGAACTTCATCTGGAATTGGAAGCAATGACTTTGGTGATATCCCCAGTACCTACAGTCATGAGGACCAAATTTTACACTGGAAGGTGGAGCTAACTATAGCATAGGGAGCATGAAGAAATTCAGTTATTAAGCCAGTGCTCCCCAACTTTCCTATTGTGAAAGCCTCTTAGATAACTTGTTAAACAGATTTATAGACCCCACCAAGGTTACAGAATCAGATGCTCCAAGGGAGCATGTGTGCTGAAGCCCTGTCCTACCATCAGACAAGCTGGTGAACCTAGATCCAGGGAAAATGTGACTTCAAAGCACCAAGGTAATCGATGGGCTATAAAGGCCTGTGTTGACGTTATTTGCATAGCAATTATTATTATTATTATTATTATTGTTGTTGTTGTTTTTGAGATGGAGTCTCACTCTGTCACCCAGGCTAGAGTGCAGTGGCGTGATCTCTGCTCACTGCAAGCTCCGCCTCCTGGGTTCACGCCATTCTCCTGCCTCAACCTCTCAAGTAGCTGGGACTGCAGGTGCCCGCCACCACAGCTGGCTAATTTTTTAGTATTTTTGGTAGAGACGGGGTTTCACCATGTTAGCCAGGATGGTCTTGATCTCCTGACCTCGTGATCTGCCTGCCTTGGCCTCCCAAAGTCCTGGGATTACAGGCGTGAGCCACCATGCCTGGCCTGCATAGCAATTTTTAAATATAATGGTCATTAGTTTTCCCAGGTCCTGAGAAGTTAAAGTCATAACCCAAATCTGACTATTTCCCATTCCCTCCTCCACTGTCACCCTATTTTGATCCATCACTATCTCCTTCTAGGGTCACTCTAATAGCATCTTAACTGTTCTCTCTGTTTCCGTGCTTTCTGGTATATAGTCTGTTTCCAATACAGGAGATGAAATAATCTTTTAAAGACAAATCTCAGTTCATGCCATGCCTTGCTCTACACCCTCCAGTGACTTCTGTTTATGCATTTTAAAAATCCAAACTTCTTACCATGGCCTCCAAAGCCTCACAGGGCTGTCCCTTGCCCATCTGTCTTGTTTCAGCTTCTACCACATTACTTTGCTCATGCTGGCTTGTTTCCTGTTTCCCTTAGCAACCAAAGCTTGTCAATCTCTTTGAGTTTGGCCCTCATTATTCTTACTTCAAGGGACCATCTTTCTCCAGATGTTCACTGGACTTGTTCTACAGTGACATCCAGAAAGGCCCTCCTAACCCCAGTGTAGAAGAGCTTCTATGTACCAAAGTCACCTCTTCATACTCCTGTTTAACCTTTATCCTGAATTTATTTCACCTCAAAAGTCCTATCGCTATCTGATCTTTTATTGCATATGCATAAATATGTTTTCCTCTGTCTCCTCTACTAAAACGTATATGCCTTAGGATTGTGCATTCTGTCTAACTGTCTAGTTCACCATATTTCCAGTGCTGAGAATGTGTCTAACAGTTACTTTATGCTCAATAAACATGTCTTGGATGGGTGGGTGAATGAATGATGTACACATAATGCAAGAGGAGTTATTTGGCGTATATGCCTTTCGAATCAGTGCCTTTTTCTATGCTACCATCTCTATAATTCAGCCTTTAATTGTCTGAACTACATACTCTTTGTAATCTGTTCTCATATTTTCATGCTTACACACCAGATGATCTGTTTTGTGTGTGTATGTGTGTGTGTGTGAGTGAGAGAGATCATTATTTATTTATACAATATTTTGTTACATACATTGGGAGAAATTTCTATTAGGCACAATTAGGTTACAAAGAACATTCCTGTCTTTATTGACCTCTTGATACTTCTCTCTTCTCATACTTGATTTTACCCCGGGTGTTTGAGCATCTTACTCATATATCTGAGGAGGGAGACCATCTAGTGAATGCCAAGCTTCTGTCCAAGGGCTTTACCTAGGATCAAGTAGTCTCTATTAGAAGCAGTCTCCTCCTGGACTGAGAGTCAGAGACAAGCCCTTAGAAAAAGTTGTTGCTTCTAGCAAGGGTGTACGTAGGTCCAGATTTTGGACATTACTAGTATTTAGAGGGCTTGGACTCCATTAGCCTCAGGAAAGTCTGTCGTCCAGGTAGGCAAAAGCTCCAGTAAAATACACCATTTAGTGTGGTCAAATTTACATTTCCCAGTTTGTTTTAAAGACATGAGATTTAGAGCAACATGGCACCAGGCCATTGATTCGGTCTTTATTGTTTCTACCTCATTGGCATTAAGTCAGTCATAATTATCTAATCAGCTCTTTCATGGTCTGTTTATTTGAGACTTCCTAATTTCTAAATTCACTTCACAGAATAAGCTAACCAATGGGCAATTCTAAATAGGGTTTACAAGACAGACTTAGGATCTCTTATAATCACTGCTATCCCTGATCCATTTCACCTGTTGAAATTCAGGAATATAAAATTTGTTATTATTGTGGTTATTTTAAATATCCTGCAAGCTATGTCCTTTCTTTCTCATATTTGATTGCTGTGTCCTCCCTAAAAAGAAATTCACCTGAAATCATAGGTTGTGAACTCAAGATAAGATGGTAAGAATCATTTACTGGGTTACATACAGACGATACAACTGTGCATGCAAACAAAACTCTCATCAATACATGCACATGCACAGAAATCTATCGGATGCATTTACACCTTGCCCAAGCAACAAACACATTACATTCTTCCTTTTATCTTTTCAGAGCAAGATAGGTCAGCAATTGCCTTAGAGTCTAAATCAGTACTTCATTAGAAGAAATCGTTCTTCTTCTAGAAACATCGTTACACTGACAGCATGTTGAGAGGAGCCTAAGGGTGGGCTTCTACAGTTTAGCTCCATGTCCAGTGGCCCTGCCTGCCTCACGCTGACCTGCCTTCCAGGACATGCTGAGGAAGTTTCCTGACTAGGAGCTTCAGCCCCCGTGGCTTCTGCCTTATTTTCTAGGCAGGCGAGAACGGTTGCCTGCCTGGTGAGCTTTCTCTTGCGGAGGACCTGCCTGGAGGCAGATCTGTCTAGTTATCTCCTTGCCTTTTGAAGCTACACTGCACACAGCTGCTTTTGCCTCATCTCAGCTCCTACCTGCCTGGAGGAGACTTTGCCTGAGAAGTCCTGACCAGGGGGCCTGAAGAGTTATTTACGTGGGATGTGAATCTCTCCACAGGAACCCAGAGAGTCGATTTGCACACCATGCTTTTCATCACTGAAGGCTATATAGTTTTTTCTTTTGGTTCAGATGTCTAGAGCTAAAACAGAGAAAAATATTTTCCTAGTTGAAGAAACATCCCTTTCCAAATTTGACAAGGGTAAGGCTCTTATGACAGGTAATTGGCATGAAAACTGGTAATACATGGTATTAAAGGGCATGAAAGAAGGAGCGCGACTGCTGTACTTTAAAGTGGCTGTGAAATTTAGTAATGAAATATTTTGGGGGAAAAGGTGGGTAAAATGTATGTGGCTCTTAAAAATGAGCAAATCTAAATTAATTCTGAGAGATTTCATATTTTGTAAGTTATTAATAATCATTTAATTTTATGAATTTGTCTAAATTTTAATATTCTAGAGGAAAGAGATCTAAGTCCTTGGGGGCAAATCACTGAAATTCTGTGAGGGCTAATTTGCTTCCTAGTAACTGCTGCCTTCTACCTGTAGGGGAAGCGCTTCCTCTGGAGAGGCATGCAGCACCCGGAGCAGTCATGTCAGGCCTGCCTGATTCCCATCTTCTTGCCAGGTAAAATTTGATTGAAGTGGTGGGGCTTAATAGGTGAACGGTTGATAGATGCAGCAAGCCTCCATGGCACACGTTAACCTATGTAACAAACCTGCACGTCCTGCACATGTATCCCAGAACTTAAAATAAAATAATATTAAATTAATATAAAAAAAATCTGGTTAAAGTGAATGCCAAAGCAGTGGGGTCACACTTTGATTGAATTAGGGGTGTGGCTGCCTGCAGTGCCTTGGAGGTGGACTGGAAAGGAATCCTTGAACCTACCTTTGCTGGCTTATGTAGTCTTGATTTCTGGAACTTCCTCTTATTTTCTCCCTGAACCTGTAGGCACTGGCATAGTTCTGCATTCCCAAATTGGGGTCACAGTGGGAAGAACAAGCAAAACATCAATAGAAATGCTCTGGGTTCCCCTTTGACCAGAAAAAATCTTCCATCACTGCACCGCCATAATCTGGTGGTGGCTGAGCAGTTTGCAGAGGCTGATGCAGACTGCCACAGTGTGCTTTTGTGGGTGATGGAGGTTAGGAACCAAGACCTTAGAGCTGGATCAGTCTACTGTGGATCCTGACTCTGACACTTAATTGCTGGGTGAACTTGGGCAAGTGACTTGAATACTCTGAAATGTAGTTTTCTTATAAGAAATGAAGATTCTAAACCCCACTTTGTAGGAGTTCTATATGTTCAATGAAATATTTGTTAAGTGTTCAATATAGCACGGCTCATTGTAAAGGCTCAGTTACCCAAAGGGTAGCTTTTGGGGGTAGTTATGTACATGTGCTAAGATAGAAACTTTTGCTGTTGTAGCTATTCCCACCTTAGTATAATCAATGCTCAGTGCATAACAGGTGAAACATCCACTCTGTGTGGCTCATTGACAGCAGGTTTGAAATCCCAGCGTCGTTATCCTCTCCTATTCAATATGCTTGCTCTCACCAGTTGTTATTTTGCAAAGTGCTCTAAAGTAACCTAAAATAAGACAAATAAGGAAAATTAAATAAATCACAATTATACTTCCAAACCAATTTTATTTGCGCTAGATCAGGGTCAGCAAACTTTTTCTGGAAAGAGCCAGATAGTAAATATTTTAGGCTTTGTGAGTCATAAGGTCTCTGTCTAACTACTAAACCTTGCCATTGTTATGTGAAAGCAGCCAGAGGCAATTCTTTAAAAATGAGAGTGACTATGTTCCAATAAACTTTATTTATAAAAGCAGATGGTGGGCCAGATTTATCCTGCAGGCTCTGATTTGCCAGCCCTTTACTAGGATATGGTGATTGTGTTCAATCTTGGGACATTTTGCTTTGCTTTTTGTTAGTTTGTTTAACAAGAAAAAGATACAAGAGGAAGTGATGGCACAGAAAGTGATACCTGGACCTCTGGAGTGCAGTATCCTAGTCTCAGCACTGACACTAACACACTAAGTCACATGAAAATTATATGGGACTTCGCTGAAGTTTTTCAAAATGAAAGATTTTCATTTTAAAAATCATGAGTTGGGGCTGGGTCTTTCAAAACGTATTTTTTTACAGTTTTATGACCTGTAATGTGCCTTAGATGTCATATCTGATGGCTTAACCATTCTCACACACACCACTTGTCAAGACAAGATCATCAGCCAGTGCTTATAAGCCACTGATGTTTAGGCACTGCCCCATAATTTAACTCTTCTCGGGCCAATATACACAGTATATATAGCAGGATGCTCAAGCAGTGTCTAGAGGTTATATTAAGTGGGATAGAAATAAGTGGGCTAAACAGAAAGAATGCTTTAAAAACACTAAAGTGCCATCCTAAATGAGTCACCAGCTGTGGATTGCTTAGGAACAGCAGGATCAGCCAGACAAGACTAGCTTTCAGCCTGCAGGTCAAGGGATAATGTGTTTGACCTCCTGTGCACCCATGAGTAAACGTTGCTGGCTGTAACACTGCCTCGTCCACATAGCCAGGGTTTCTCTCCATGGAGCCAGGAGGCCATTCAACTGGGCCTCCCTCACAGTCAACGTGGCTCAAATGTAGACTTTCAGCATTTTCCCCAAATGAGGTCATACATACTAGCACAGAGAAACATGACAGGATAGAAAAAATATGTTGTAAAATATGGAACATATGTCTCATTACCATGCCACAGTGCTTCTAAGACATGACAAATTAATATTTTACGTTAACTTGGCAAAATATATAGTGTAGAGCAAATAATATGCCTTCTGTCTTTTGTGTTTTACAAGTATTAATTTGTTATATGAAAACAACTCAAATAAAACACATTTTTTTGATAACCATGTTTAGGCATACCTTTATTTTTTAATGCCCTGGAGATCTTTGAAAGTGCAAGCTGAACAGGCTTCTTGCCCCATGGACCCACTACAGGTGCAGTCACAGTGAACACGAGATCAGACGCCATGGATATGATGGTAATGCATTTATTAATCTATTTGATACCTGTACTTTCTGCAAGTATCTAAGCTCTTAGATTTATGCTAATTTGAAGTGCTATTTTAAATGCTCAAAGATGACTATTCACTTAAGCACTTTTGGTGATTTCCCATTGCTTCTAGTCCCGGAATATCCAATGTCTAGAAACTGCCCTGTCTCTTCAGGCTCATTTCATACCAGCCTCCCTCCTCTTTCTTTTATTCCAACCACGTTGTTTATCTTTCAGTTCATTCCTTGCCACGCTCTCTCTCTCACTCCCATGATCTTTGCACATGATATTCTTTCCTGGAACCATCTTCCTACCTTGTTCCCTAAATGGCTGCTATTGTTCCTTAGGTCTCAGCTTAAAGGATGTTAGAATCCCCTAAACGTTTCCAACTCCTACACCAGCTCACACTTTGGGTTTTAAGCTGTGGCAACCTCTATCATAAGTACCATCAGAGATGACCAGAATTGCTTATGCAGTTGTATGTTTCCCCTGTAAGGCTGCCTACTTTATGAGGTTAGAGATTATGTCTGTCTTGTTCAAAGCTATACTATCATCCTGCACATTGTTCAATAAATATCTGTTGCATGAAAAACCTTTACCAATGACCAGAGGTTTTTATATTTTCTCTAGAAAAGAGAGTGCTATGGCTTCCACTTGTTTGCATTGAAAGAGTTCAGGACTTGCCACCCAAAAATATACTATAGTGGCATATGGACCGTTTTAAGCTGAAGGCACTTGAGAAACAGCAGATGCAGGAAGGGCTTTCGGAACTCCTCTTTTCCATCTAAAAAACAGGCTATAAAATTTACTATGAGAAAGGTGCCCTTCCTGTATGAGGAAGAGAACATCCTTATCAGCAGAGACTGGAAATCAATGCTGAAGTGGATCTGTACAAACAACCTTACTAAAATAATCCTTATCTTCCATTAGTTTCCCCCAATATATCTCTTCATCACTACCCCACAGCTTACTGTTCCTAGCCCAAACACCCGTGTCTTGTCCTTTATTCACAAATCTTTCATTTCTTTGTTTAAATGGCATGTAGACTTCCTGCTCTGGCCACTTCTTTGAGGCTTCACTTTCTTGTGGGGACTCCAGGTACACGTAAAATTCTAAGACTGGTATGTCTTTCTCTTGCTAATCTGTCTTATTTATTTGCTAATCTGTTTAATTCATAGGTCCAGTCAGAGGCCCTCCAAAATAGAAATTTGTTTCCTCTCCTACAGCATGAGCTAAGTGGTAATCTTTGAATAGGAAGGGAACTGTGTTATTTGCCCTTTCATACATGTGGACATGTAAAAGTGGGCTAAGAGAAGTAATTAGTAAATTGGGTCTATGTGGACAAGCCAATTCTCATTCTAATGCTGTGAATACTTAATAGTCATAAAAGGGCACTGTGGTTCATAAAAAGGATATTCATACCACAGCGAAATGCACAATTCAGTGTTGAAGATTAGAGCTTGTAAAGGAATACAATTTTTCATTTAGTCTGTCTATTACAGGTTTTGGACATGCTAAAAGTCTTGATTGAGAACACTGCTTAAGCAACAGATTACTGACCCCAAAACCAACATGGACCAAGCATTAATGTAAAGAAAAGGGCTGAGTGGGAACTGGGGCAAACGGGTTCAGCCATAGGTAATTGTTTCCATGTGGAACTGTGAGCTTGGACAAGTGTTTTGATTTTGAAAGAGAAGCAGAAAATCCATAGGGTTGATGTGAAATAATGATTTTTTTAAACTGTTGGTAAATAATTTCAATTTTTTTTTTCTTTTTTGAGACAGAGTCTTGCTCTGTCACCAGGCTGTACTGCAGTGGTGCGATCTCCGCTCACTGTGACCTCCGCCTCCCGGGTTCAAGCGATTCCCCTCTCTCAGCCTCCCAAGTAGCTGGGACTACAGGCACACGCCACCACGCCCATCTAATTTATTTTATTTTATTTTATTTTATTTTAGTAGAGACGAGATTTCACCATGTTGGCCAGGATGGTCTTGATCTCCTGATCTAGTGATCTGCCCGCCTCGGCCTCCTAAAGTGCTGGGATTACAGGCGTGAGCCACCGCGCCCGGCAATAATTTCAAAATTTTAAGTACCTATCTTACTAGACAAAACATGTCTGCTGGGACACCAGCTTGCCAGCTGTGAATTTAAAACTTAATCACTGGGCTGCAATCAGAATTACTGAGACAAACAATAAAGTTGCTGATGCATGAATAAATGATGCACGGATATTAACTAAATGAACAACTGATGCATAAATAGGAAATCAAAGAATTTTAGAATGAGAAGGGACATTAGAATCACCTTGGAACACCTTTCTCTACAATACAGATGAAAAATGTCAGGTCCACAAAAATTAAATTCTGGGGCTTAAACTCAGATGCACAAATTCAATAACATAGACTTGAATCCAAGCATTTTGATGCTTGGCTTTTCCCACATCTCCAAGCAACTGTGGGGTGTGTGTATGTGTGTGTGTGTGTGTGTGTGTGTGAGAGAGAGAGAGTGCATATTCTGCTATAATGAAAGTGTAAACGGAATGACATATGGTGGCCAATGCTAGTACAATTCCAATTTTACTGTGTGTCTGAATCAATTGGGGATCTTGTAAAAAATGAAAGTTTTGATTCCATTGGCCTGGAATGGGGTCCAAGTCTTTTTATTTCTTAAAATGTCCCAGGTGATGCTGATCCCAGGACCAAATTTTGTTAGTAAGGACCTACCTTATTGACAATTGTCCTGGATGCCTGGACTGGACTAAATGTCCCAGAATAGAATATGTTCTTTGCTCTTTTCTGTGTGAATCAACACTCTAACATTGTATTTCTCTCATTCTGAATCCTTGATAAGGAAAATATATTAAATTAAATGCTAAATCCACTTAACAGGAAAAGTAGATGAGCAAATGACTAGAAACAAGGGGTAGTAAGCTATATGAATCAAAAATCTCCCTGATGCGGAACATATGAATCCTCTCATGTCTTGTTTTATAGATAGGTGTTAGCTCTGGTTAGTTCTTGGGGACCTCTCAAATCATTTTGTAATTAATAAAATGTCATTTAAAAAATGACATTCTTGACAATAAAGGAGAAAAAGGTATTTCAGAATGTAACAGCAAACGTTCCACAAGATGGCAGTAAATTCCTATGCTTTACATTATCCTTCACTTTAACCTTTTACAGAATATACATTTCATCAGTGGAAATTTTCCAGACTGAGAATTACACATTGTTTTTTGAAAAGACAAAATAATACTTAAGAAAAGTTATATTTTTCACAGTCCCCAACTAATGACTATATATCTATACTTTCTTCTTCACATGAGTATGACATAGTAATGCCAGTCTTTTAACTTGTACTTAGTCTTTCAGGTTCTCATTTAAGACTAAGTGGAATATACTTTGGTGAAATATTGTCAAAGTTATGAAAAAATAGATGATTAAGAGATTTTAAAGATGAAAATAAATAAATAAATGACCAAAAGTAAGAGCTGGAAAACGTGTTAAAAACCTTGAATATAATTATCTATTTTTCCACAAATTTCACAATATTTCAACAAAAATGTGTCTTTTTATCAACCTAAAAATAATGGTAATTACAGTTTAATACCCATTGCATTATAAGACTATAAACATTAAAGAAATCACACTCCTAAGACCTGTCTGTAAGCTCCGTATTCTCTCTAAGCCAGTCTCAGGAGATTACAGAAGCATGAATTAAGAAAAAGAAAATACAACAATTAAGAGTTTTCTAAAAAGCTTTTCTTGTGTGAATAAGAAGAAATGGGTACTTTACTGACCTAAAGATAGTGATATACATATGTACAGATACTATCCTCTATACTGCAGTGATGATGGCAAAGTTGTGTAGTGTCCTCTTTCATCATCAAACCTGTGTGTGACCTAAAACGACTAATGTAATGACTTTGGGATTCAGTTTCTTCTAGTATAAAATAAGGTATATAGATTAGTTGATGTCGTTTCCAACTCTTTAACATTCCAAGTTTCTCAGGAGAAAATATAGTTAAGTAAGATAAGTGTAAACTTTGAGAAAGACTATGGTGTGTAGAGGTTACTGGGGCCTTTAGGGTGTGGCAACACTGTATCTTTTTTCTTTATGTATTCTAGGTTACTCATAGAGAGAATCCTGGAACCGTATTTGTTTTAATATAACCCAGAAAGAGACTGGCAAGGTAGAGTGCTGCATCCATACTGAGGGGTGTGTAGCTGTTTTCTGTATTCTTAAAATAACCATATTATGAATCTCTTCTATTCAACCATAAGTTTCATTTCATTAGGCCCTTAAAATAGTCAAGGGAAGAGTTGACAGATAAATGATTTATGTTTAGCAGAGACGGCTTTTATATATTAGAGGGCACCAGGAACATAAGAGAGCCGTGTCAATTGTGGGAGTGGAATGCCCTCTGGTAGCTTTGCCCTCTTCCTGGGTAGTAGTGGCTCCCCTCCACCTGCCTCTCTGACTCTCCCACTCTTCCCCTTCCACCTTTTCTCTCTTCTCTATTCTCTTTTCTCCTTTTGTCCTCACCCTTCTGGTCTCCAGGCCTGTGTTTCCCAGGCCCATCCCATTCCCTCCACAACTCCTCAGGCATGTGTCCTCCTGCAGATGTGGTCACACAGAGCGTCTGGTGGTGCATGACCCCTGCTTGCCATTGAGACCATTGGGCCAGGGTGGTGCTTTGCTTCAGGCATGTCATTCCATTCCTAGCTCAGCTGAGGATGGGGATGTAGTACAGTAACCCTTCCCAATCCACAGGGGACATGTTCCAAGAGTCCCAGTGGATGCCTGAAACCACAGATAGCACCCAACCCTGTATATACTGTGTTTTTTTCTATATGTACATACTTAAGATAAAGTTTAATTTATAGTAGACACAGCAATAAGTTAATAACAATAATTAATAATCAATTAGAACAATATAGTATAATAAAAGTTGTGTGAATATGATCTCTCTTTCCTCTCTCTTTCCCGAAATATCTTATCTTGTTGTACTCACCTATTTTTGGACTGCAGTTTATCTTGGATAACTGAAACCATGGAAAGCAAGACTGAAGATGAGGGGAGACTACTGCATTGCTTTGTCTCTAATCGAGTGGAGAGTCCTCTTTTGCTTCCAAATGAGTTTTTAAAGAAATTGGCTAAAAGGACCATTGTGTTAGATGGAGCTACTTAATATCATTAAGCTCATAAGCATGTGTCACTGGTAAGTAACATAAATGCTGAATGGTTGGGTTTCAGTTGAGTGCCTGCTGACCCAGCTCTGATACTAAAATTTTCTTCACATACCTTTCACACATACACTACATTTATGGTTCTTGAACTCAGAAACACATCAAGGACATTCTACAGGAAAAACAAAGTCAGCTTCATTTTAGAGTCTGGATTTTTCAACTGTCAGGCACTTCTACGTATGTGCTCCATGATCTATGATGTGTTCCACACCTAGCACTCATTTAGAATTGGTTTAAAGATTATATCTAAAAAAGGTATCAAAATCAAAATAAAATAGATAACAGATGTTTTGCTTTCTCCTACTCCACAATTTACGCCTCAACCAATTGTATGCAAACCTTGTCTCTCTCCCCCATGATATTATCCTCAACTTCTGTCCAGCAGTAAAAATCATATTCCAATTTAAAGAGTTGAACTAGTCCCTGGAAAAATGCAAAATGGGAAAAGATTGTCTTTAAAATGTATCTACCTTCCCCTCAGCGTTCCCATCAAGTATTGCTGCTTAGCTTCCTGGCCTCCCGGCTGCCACTCTGTCCTGGTTTCCCTAGGAGCCTACCAACAATTCAAACAGGACATTGAACTCAGAGAACTATTTTTCATAGCCTGATAGTGATGTTTCTCTCTTCTGAATGCTTGTTGAGTTTAAGCAGTAGGTTCCAGGAGCTGGGCCTTAGAGCATGAGATAGGTGGATGCTCATTGTGGTCAAGTGGACAGTTCTGTCATAACCACACTTTGGGGTTGAGTCTTCTCAGTTCAGCTACTTTTAGGATAATTTCACAGCAGTGGACTAGAATCATTTTTAGACAGTATAATTTAATAACCAAAATGACCAAGGTACTTGGATATCAAAACTTTGGCCTTATCAGGTTGGTAATTTTAGAGATCCTATCAGATGAACCTTTCAGCAGTTCTATCATTTGCCTACTACCCAGACAAGCTTCTTTATGGTTAGTTGTTTAAGGGATAGCTACAAAGATACATTTCCTCTCTTTCAGTAGCAGACAGTGTCTGGGAGGCACTGACCTTTACCAATGGGACAAACAGGTTCTATTCCCAGAAGACAGTGATGTTCAAAGTAAGATTGCAAGAGAAAAACAGTATTGATTGGATTTAGGGAAGAATGGTTATATTGTATTTATATTTAGACAAACTCATAAGATGTCACAAAGAAACAGTGGTAAACATAAGGAATCAATTTGATTCCTGTTGATTTCATTATTAATTACAAAATGATATGAAATCTTTCATTTATTCATTTGTTTAAGGATAACTTCATTTTTGAACAAGTGTTTATTAAGAGCTTCATATTTATGAGGCACAATACCTGGATTAAACTAAACTTGATTCAAAACACATGAAGTATTTAGCAGATTAAAAAAATACAGAAAAATTAATTTCTTTGGTATAACAAATGTAAAAGGTCTGATATGATACATAGTGATTTTAGTCTGTTTTACAGCTTCAGGATCTAGAGGTTAAATTATTTGCCCAAAGACATCTAAATTTTGTAACTAAAACCTGCATATCTCTATTACCTTTCTAGTGCACTTTTCCTATTGCACACTGGCATTACATTCATTGATTCTTAAAACAACCCTTCAACCAGGCCTTAAACCTTGGCTTTAGGCTGCAACTCTGGCTCTTTTTATGAGGCCACCCTGAGCTCCCAACCTGGGCTCTCAACTCCTTTCCCAAGAAGCAGGCAGTTTCTGCGTTCCCCTGCCAGCAACTACGGCACACACACAAACACATGGATAATGAAACAAATAAAGAAACAAGCAAACAAAACATGGCCTTTTCCTTTCCTGAGATACTCAGAAGAATTATAAAATATAGACCCAATTTTGGAGTTAGAAGGTTTGTGCTCAAAATTCAGTTCTGTACCAGGTGACCCTGGTTAGGTCCTGCCAACTCTGTCACTGAAGCCAGCAGCTTACCTGATTGATTGACTTTTCATTGATTTCATCTACCATCTTCATGTTAGGAAGCCACAGACTCGTGGATACCCAGGAAATAAACATGACTTTTTTATAGCCCAGAAGCTTTCTGAGGGAATTTGAAGAGGGGGGTTATTTTGTGTGTGTGCCAATTATTCTGTTTACTAAGCTCCACCATCACTCTGGCATGAATACTCAATGCAAACAAGAACCTTTACTACTTGGCTGACCCCAGGTAAATGGCTAATTGTGATTCTTAAATCTATAGACCTCATGAGACAGCAACTGTACCTTTATGCATATGCTTATTATTGATCATTGCAGAAAGTGTTTAACTCTCTGGAACAGTCTCAGAATTACTGTAGTTGGTGTTGCTCAACTAATTTGTCTTTTGATGTAAAATGTCATTGTCAAAATTCAAAGTTATAATAAGATTCTGCACAAAGCACTCCGAATTACATTTCTCAGAATAACTTGAGAAAGTATTGTTCAGTAGCAATGCAAAGCACTAATTGTAATATTTCACAGGAAATCTTTCATTTTTTCGAAACTTGTAAGTCTGTTAATCCTAAAATTATGATTCACTCTAAGGATATTTTAGCACAAGCTCAGAAATATAATATAATGTTCTATAATATAATTAGTAATCCAATAAAATATTTTGCTCTAAATTACTTAATAAATGTACTATGTGAGTAATAATATTCTTAAAATGAATTCCGGGAAAATTCTTCAGGTTCTTCTTTCAAAATAATTGCATATAATTCTAAAAAATTTATTGGAGTTCAAAAGACTGCAGTCTTTATTTATTGAATTAGACAGCACGCAGGCTAATGGTAGTCCATAATGAAACTGCTAGACGTCGAGGTAAAAAGTGATAAAGGATGAAATTTAAAGCTTCCAGAAATTCAGCTGAGAGAAAATCCACAGATTGTACCTTTTAGCCACTGTTTTGCCACTACTAATAGAGAAGCAGCAAAGTCTGACTGTTTTGTTTGTTTCCCATCACTATCAAGCTGCCAGTTTAATTCCTCCTTAAATAGATAAACATGTTTCTAAGCTTAAATGGCAAAGGCTCATCAGCATCCAATACTCTCAACTCAATACCAGGAATCTTTTAATGTTTCTAAGATTCTTTTATTTTTATGGTGATTTATTTTGTCTATTCATCCTCTGAGCTCAATGTGGGAACTATATAAGCTTTTCTATCTGAAAATCCTCAAAGAAGGGCGAAAAAAAAATCTGTGTCATGGTGAGAGGCAGTGGATGTCTTTCTACATGACAGAGAATGTAGGTGCATTCATTTTCTTTGACTTCATAGCTCTAGAGAATTATCTGCTTTGTTTCATGAGGCATCACTACTTATGTAAAAAAGGGATGGAATTTGAGGAATTTAGCATAAATACTGGTCAGCCTTTTGCTGGTGACATTTTAGTGCCCATCTTTTCGACATTCCTTTTAATGCTGTCAATATTTACAATGGAACATCACAAGCATAATTTCACCACTGAAAATCAATTTCATGTAAATGCCATTCTCTCGTAGGACTGGTGATGAAAGACCCCTCTCCAAAGTCTCCCTCCTTCCCTATTATGCTGTTTTGCTTTGCAGTTTATTATCTGTGCCTTCAGCCACAGAGACGCTTGGGAGAGGGAGAAGAAGAATGATCTGGTCTGCCAATTAGTCTCAGAAAACCCTTTCTTTAAGACTGCTCATAAGTGTTGGAAATTACCATATTTAAGAGATTCCTGACATGGGCTGAGCTTTTTATTTCTGACCTTGTATGGTCACACAAAATTTAATGTTGTTCAAGCTCATGCGACCTTACTATTTCTTGTCAAATTACTTCATTTTATTCAACATCATACACGTTCTATTCTTAGCAGGCCCCTCTCCGTACTCTGAGCATGTAATGTTGACTTCACTTTATCTTCCTTTCCTTCCTTCCTTCATTCCTCCCTCCCTTCCTCCCTCCCTCCTTCCATCCATCCCTCCCTCCTTTCCTTCCTTCCTTCCTTCTTTTTTTTGTTTCTTGCTCATAAATTTCCCTTCCTTGACAACCAGCTTTCCTAAATATTACTTGCTCTTCAATGAACAGCTCTGGCTTATTTTTCCTTGTGAAACTGTCTTGGATTACTCATGAAGAATAATGAGCCCTAATACAATGTTAGCTCACAGGTGGCCTTTGATAAATAATAGATGATAAGGCTCTTACTATCTAGAAGGTAGGATCTGGTTATGCACTAATAAGCTTATGCAAAAGTGCTGGCTATGACTATCAACTTACAATTTCAGATATGGAAAAAAGTAAAAATTTCTGTATCTCTTATAATTAGTGAATTTCTCTTTTTACCACCTCCATCTCACTGCAGTGATCAACAGGCACTGCATTGAGGATTTATGCTGTCTCCTTTCCCACAGTATTGTCCAAATTCCAAGGAACTTGATGCCAAAGCCATAGGAAGAATTTTGGTGGATGCTGGGTCATTACTCAGTGCTCTTGTCAAACCTTGAGTCTACTAAGATATTCACTGCACCCCCAAAACACTTGTTCATTCATCCACTTTAGGTGCTTTTCAATATGGCCTTCACAGGTCCATTGCTTTCTCTGCGGTATTTAGGTCACCCTTGGATATATGGCCACCATTCTGTGTTCCTGAACCACTAAGTATAAGAAATCCAAGTGGAGCTGTTTAAGATGATGCTTGCCTATGTGCAGCATGTGGCTGTTCCTCTCCCAATGTCTTTATCTGAGAAGGAGTCCTACCACCTCCCTACGTCTTCTTCTGGGAGGCACAGGTTTCCTGCTCTCTGATCCCACAGACTTTCTTACTATTTTGTTGTTTGTTTTTTTGTAATGTATGGGACAGGTTTCTTTTCCAGTCCTGAGGATTCTATTCCAATCTGGATGGATGAGGGTTAAGAGCAGTGAAGGTTTGGTCCTACTTTTGACATTTTCTTGGATTCTCTTGCCTATGCATACATCTTTTGTACTCTCCCAAGTACTAATTTTTAAAAATACAAGGACTAGAAATAAATTTATTTTTCCTCTACTTTGGGCTGTTACATTTTGTAAATAAAGTGAAAATCATAGGTCTTTAAAGTTAGCTAAATACTAAAATATGGGGGGCAAGTTTGAGAGAAGGGAGAAATGGTGGTATAATGCATAAAATATTCACAAATGCACTTAAAAACCCTATTATGTAGTATGCTGAAAATATTCTAATACATTAATTTTCACATCTTATACTACTGTAAGTTCCTTGAAGAAGGGGGCAGTTTTAGTATTGCAAAGTCTCCTGTAATGCCCAGGAACATGACACACATATGGTAGGTGCATTCCCACACTGCTATCAAGAACTACCTGAGGTTGGGTAATGTCTAAAAAAAAGAGGTTTAACGTACTCACAATGCCACAGGATGTACAGGAGGCTTGGCTGGGGCAGCCTCAGGAAACTTACAATCATAGCAGAAGTGCAAAGGGGAAGCAAGTACGTCTTTACATGACGGGAGTTGAGAGAGAACGAACGGGAAAGTGCTACACACTTTCAAACGACCAGATCTCACTTACTATCAGGAGAACAGCAAAGGGGAAATCTGCCGCCCATGATCCAATCACCTGCTGCCAAGTCCCTTCTCCAACATTTTACAATACAACATGAAATGTGGGTGAGAACACAGAACCAAACCATACCAGTAGGGATTTGTTATATTTTTGCTAAATGATAGATTGATGGTGAGACATTTGTGGTTTGATGAATGTACTTCACTGTTAAATTACCAGAAGAATTTGCACTTGGTAATCGGATCTGCTTATCTTTCATGATGTTTCTTAACACAACACAAAGTTATGCAGACCTAAATATTACACCAATTGTGCTGAACTTGTTTGCTGTTTTGGGAAATTTATAAGCTTCTGAAATATGTATTCTGCTTTCCATGTGCAGTGAAATTGAGCTTAAGAAATTTTACAGGCAAGAAATCTACAATCAAGAAAACTGAAGGGGGGCAGGGCCAAGATGGCCAACTAGAAACAGCTGCGATTGGAGACGCTCATCAAAAAGAACCATAATTAGCTTGTGAATTCTTCACTAGCAACGAAGGTATCCAGGTTCTCTCATCAGAACTGATTAGGCATCTGGCATGACCCACGGAGAGGAAAGAAGAGCAGTGTGGTGCAGGCGGCCCACCTGAGCGCCACATGGGTCGGGGAGCCCCCACCCCCGGCCAAAGGAGGTGGTTAGTGAGCCTGCTACCCAGCCGTGCTTTTTCTATGGAAAAACCGTGCTTTTTCCATGGAACTGTGCAACCAATGGATCAGAAGATCCCACTTGTGAACCCATGCCACCAGGGCCTAGAGTCCCAACCCTGAAGCCCCGCAGACTCTCAACACCCTCTCAGCTGGAATCTGCTTAAGCATTCGGAGCTCCCAGAGGGTAGGGGTGACCCATGGCAGCCGCAGCTGTGGTTGCCTGCTGCCTAAGCCATTTGAGCTCCTTGAGAAAGGGACAGCAGCCAGCACTGGGGCTCACAACTACGTAACACGCTAAGCTCCCTGGGCGGGGAAAAGGCGGCATCCATCTCTACAACTCCAGGCTGTGCTTTTCCCCTTCTGGAGCCAGAAAGGCTGGATGGCTTGGTCCCAGGATGTGTCCTCCACAACCCAACACACCAGCTGTGGCAGACTGTGGCCAGAGTGCCTCTTCAGGCCTGACCCTGACCCATCCTTCCTAAATGGGCAGGGCTTCCCTGCAGGAACTCCAATAAATCCATCCAGAGGCTCAGGGACAGAACAGGGATCTCCCTGGGCCTGAGCTGCCTCGGGGGAGGGGTGGCCGCAATCTCTGCAGACCAGCAGACTTAGCCTTTCCTCCTGGTAGTTCTGAGGAATCCGTGCAGCCCAGATGAGTGGGTTTCCCCCCAGCGAAGCACAGCCCCTCCACCATGAGACAAGGGGTCCTGTTCCCCGTGCCGCCAAACTGAGACCCTCCAACAGGGGTTGTCAGACACCCCATACAGGAGTATTTCGACTGTTATCAGATTGGTGCCCCTCGAGGTCAGAGATCCCAGAAGAAGGAGCAGGCACCCATCTTTGCTTTCCTGCAGCCTCCTTGAGCAATATCTCCAGATTAGAAAGCTGGAAAGATCTTAAATAGACACCTTAACATTACAAATTAAAAGAGCTAGAGAGGCAAGAACAAACTAATCCAAAGCTAGCAGAAAACAAGAAATAACTAGGATCAGAGAAGAAATGAAGGAGATAGAGACACGAAGAATCCTCCAAAAAAAAAAAAAATCAATGGATCCAGAAGATGATTTTTTGAAAAAATTAACAAAATAGATAGACTGCTGGCTAGATTAATAAAGAAGAAAAGTGAGAAGAATCAAATAGACAAAATATGAACTGATAAAGGGAATATCACCACTGACCCCACAGAAATACAAACTACCATTAGAGAATACTATAAACACCTCTATGCAAATAAGCTAGAAAATTTAGAAGTGGATAAATACCTGGACACATACACCGTCCCAAGACTAAAACAGGAAGAGTCAAATCCTTGAATAGACCAATAACAGGTTCTGAAATTGAGGCAGTAATTAATAACCTACCAACCGAAAAAGCCCAGGACTGGAGGGACTCACAGTCGAATTCCACCAGAGGTACCAAAAGGAGCTGGTATCATTCCTTCTGAAACCATTTCAAATGATTGAAAAGGAGAGACTCCTCCCTAGCTCATTTTATGAAACTAGCATCATCCTGATACCCAAACCAGGAAGAGACACAACAAAAAAAGAAAACTTGAGGTCAATATCCCTGATGAATATCAAAAATACTCAAAAAAAAAATACAGGCAAACTAAATCTGGCAACACATCAAAAAATGTATCAAACATGATCAAATTGCCTTCATCCCTGGGATGCACAACTGGTTCAAAATACACAAATCAATAAACATAATCCATTACATAAACAGAACCAAAGACAAAAACCACATATCTCAATAGATGGAGAAAAGGCCTTTGATAAAATTCAACATTCTTTCATGTTAAAAACTCTCAATAAACTAGGTATTGATGGAACATATCTCAAAATAATAAGAGCTACATATGACAAATCCACAGCTGATATCATATTGAATGGGCAAAAGCTAGAAGCATTCCCTTTGAAAACTGGTACAAGACCAGGATGCCTTATCTCATCACTCCTATTCAACATAGTATTGGAAGTTCTGGCTAGGGCAATCAGGTAAGAGAAAGAAATACAGGTTATTCAAATAGGACGAAAGGAAGTCAGATTGTCTGTTTGTAGATGACGTAATTTTATATTTAGAAAACCCCATCATCTAAGCCCAAAAACCACCAGAACTCATAAGCAACTTCAGCAAAGTCTCAGGATACAAAATCAATGTGCAAAAATCACAACCATTCCTTTAGCTCAACAATAAACAAGCAAAGAGCCAAACCATGAATGAACTCCTATCACAATTGCAAGAAAGAGAATAAAATATCTAGGAATATAGCTAACAAGGGATGTGAAGGATCTTTTCAAGGAGAACTACAAACCACTGCTCAAGGAAATAAGAGAAGATACAAACAAATGGAAAAACATTCCATCCTCATGAATAGGAAGAATCAATATCATGAAAGTGGCCATACTGCCCAAAGTAATTTATAGATTCTATGCAATTCCCATCAAACTACCATTGACATTTTCCACAGAATCATAAAAAACTAATTCAAATTGTATGTAGAATCAAAGAAGACCCCACATAACCAATACAATCCTAAGCAAAAAGAATAAAGCTGGAGGCATTATGCTACCTGACTTCAAGCTATACTACAAGCCTCCAATAACAAAAACAGCATGATACTGGTACCAAAACAGACATAAAGACCAATAGAACAGGACAGAGACCTTAGAAATAACACCAAAAATCTACAGTTATCTGATATTTGACAAACCTGACCAAAACAAGCAATGGTGAAAGGTGAAGTAGTGAAATAAATGGTGCTGGGAAAACTGCCTAGCCATATGCAGAAAACTGAAACTGGACCCCTTTCTTACACCTTATACAAAAACCAACTCAAGATGAATTAAAGACTTAAATATAAAACCCAAATCATAAAACCCTAGAAAAAATCCTAGGGATTACCATTCAGGATATAGGCATGGACAAAGACTTCATGATGAAAATACCAAAAGTAATTGCAACAAAAGCCAAAATTGACAAATGGGATCTAACTAAACTAAAGAGCTTTTACACAGCAAAATAAACTATCATCTGAGTGAACAGGCAACCTACAGAATGGTAGAAAATTTTTGCAATCTACCCTTCTGACAAGTCTAATATCCAGAATTTACAAGGAAGTTAAACAAATTTATAAGAGGAAAAAAACCCTTAAAAAAGTAGGCAAAGGATATGAACAGATACTTTTCAAAAGAAGACGTTTACATGGCCAGCAAACATATGAAAAAAGCTGAACGTTACTGATCATTAGAGCAATGCAAATCAAAAACTGAGGAATATTAATGGAAATAAAAGGTAAAAATTTGAGTAGCCTCTAGCGGAGATAAAACAATACAATGTACTTAGGACTAACGTGCAAGCTTTGTATATATGAATTCTCAACACTTTGAATTACTAACAGACAATTTTTCATAGGTTCAAGTAACTTTTCCTTCAGATATGAAAACCAATTTGCTGCAGATAATCGTTGTGGAAATTCCACTCCCCAAATTGTGAAATCAGATCTATTCACACCACAGATAATTAGGCAAGGTGGAAATAGATATTTTATCCCTTCAGCAATCTTTAATGTTACTTTTTGGGGCAATCATGATATAGTGATTAGGCAGACTTTAATGAGAGGAATGCCTCTGACATTAGCTAAAATCTCCCCTAATGTTGGTGTCTGTTTAATTACTGACAATGAACAACAAGGTAGCCTCTAGATATTTAATAAAGTTGTTGGATTTTAAAATACTAACATGCTTTTCATAGGGTTCTTTGATAAGGCTGGTTGCTTATTTTAGTTATGTCAACCTCATTTCTAAGCAAGGACTAATTTATACATTTGATCCCTGTATTGACAACTTATGTAAACTGTGTTCTATAGCCAGAGGGCACACAATTAAACACTAGCAACCAGCTCCCTTAGTCCTGCTATTGGCAATCAGCAGCACACAAAAGAACACAGATAAACCAGGCAAATCTACCTTCCCTCTGCTGGAACAATCCTAGATGCAAGTGTAGGGGTGGTGGGTTGTTAGGACCTTTATATAGGAAGGATAATCTGTATTTATATTAAATAATTGAAAGTCACTAGTGAATGCATGCAACAGTTCAGCCTTTAATACATTACACACAGTCATTCATCCTATTTGTACCAGATCATGAATTTCTGAAAGTAAAAACTAAGATGCTCAATGCTGCAGAGGTTATCCTTCATAAAATATATTCATATCTGTGCTATTTCCTCATGACATGTCTCATTTTATTTTGCATTTTGTACATTTTATTGTTTTGCTCACCATGGCTTCTGAAAGTTTAGCACTCTCTGCATATATCTTCAATAATATACCCAATATTTAAAAGTGTTATAATGTTATCTAACACATATCAAAAAAATACATAAAAGGAAAACTATCAAAAGTGTTTTCATGAACAACTATAGATTTAAGAAAATAAACATGAGTGAATATATGAATCCTTTACAGACATTATTCCATTTAATTCTCAGCCTTGTGCTAGGAGTTCAGAGAAGTTTAGGGCATCCAGTATCTTCATATGTCCTCATGATTTCCAGGAAGAGTTTGTGAAGAAAATATCATCAAGAATGATGTTTAGTTACCATATCTGTGACAATACCCATCTCTTTGTATCACCTTTTAGATTAAATAAGATGATGCATGTGATAGGTGGAGCTTGTAGTCTATACATAACCTTAACCGTGGAAATGTTAGTGCCTTGTCTTCTTTTTCTTTGTTATCTTATTCTTTGGGATGCTCCTCCTTTATTATCAGTTTTTAAGAATGGGTTTCCTGCCTTCACCATTCCTACCAGGAAGACCCTTCCTATCTCTTTCCCCCCAAATCTTTGTCTTTGTCTTTTTCTTCGGGTCCTGTCAAAGGTGATGCATGTCATAGTACAAGAGGAAGAAGGTTTGCCAGGAATAGCTTGATCCAAGTGTTTATAGTCCATTGAGCCTCTAAAATATGGTCTTTATCTTTCATAATTTAACCAATGAGATAATCTAAGCCAAGAATGGTTCTCATACTCTGCATTGTCCTATGCTGTGCAGTAATTCTCTTTTCCTCTTTTTATTTTTTTTGGAATAGGGAATAAGCCCACTGATTTTCCCTTCCCTTAGGGCAGTGGTCCTTAAACTGGTTTCAGAACTTCTGTGTTCTCAGAACCCCAGTGTGTGATGTTCCCCACCCTGTGTCCATGTGTTCTCATTGTTCAACTCCCACCTATGAGTGAGGACATATGGTGTTTGGTTTTCTGTCCTTGTGATAGTTTGCTGAGACATGATTTCCAGCTTCATCCATTTCCCTGCAAAGGACATGAACTCATCCTTTTTAATGGCTGCATAGTATTCCATTGTATATATGTGCCACATTTGCTTAATCCAGTTTATCATTGATAGACATTTGGGTTGGTTCCAAGTCTTTGCTATTGTGAATAGTGTTGCAGTAAATATACGTGTGCATGTATCTTTATAGTAGCATGATTTATAATCTTTTGGGTATATACCCTGTAATGGAATTGCTGGGTCAAATGGTATTTCTAGTTGTGGATCCTTGAGGAATCGCCACACTGTCTTCCACAGTGGTTGAACTAGTTTACACTCCCACCAACAGTGTAAAAGTGTTCCTATTTCTCCACATCCTCTCCAGCATCTGTTGTTTCCTGACTTTTTAATGATTGCCATTCTAACTGGTGTGACATGGTATCTCATTGTGGTTTTGATTTGCATTTCTCTGATAACCAGTGATTATGACCATTTTTTCATGTGCCTGTTGGCTGCATAAATGTCTTTTTTTGAGAAGTGTCTGTTCATATCCTTTGTCCACATTTTCATGGGGTTGTTTTTTTCTTGTACATTTGTTTAAGTTCTTTGTAGTTTCTGGATATTAGCCCTTTGTCAGATGGGTAGATTGCAAAGATTTTCTCCCATTCTGTAGGCTGCCTGTTCACTCTGATGATAGTTTCTTTTGCTGTGCAGAAGCTCTTTAGTTTAATTAGAACACATTTGTCTATTTTGGCTTTTGTTGCTGTTTCTTTTGGTGTTTTAGTCGTGAAGTCTTTGCCCACACCTACATCCTGAATGATATTGCCTAGGTTTTCTTCTGGGGTTTTTATGGTGTTAGGTCTTACATTTAAGTCTTTAATCTATCTTGAGTTAATTTTTGTATGAAGTGTAAGGAAGGGATCCAGTTTCAGCTTTCTACATATGGCTGGCCAGTTTTCCCAGCACCATTTATTAAATAGGGAATCCTTTCCCAATTTCTTGTTTCTGTCAGTTTTGTCAAAGATCAGATGGTTGTAGACGTGTGGTGTTATTACTGAAGCCTCTGTTTTGTTCCATTGGTCTATATATCTGTTTTGGTACCAGTACCATGCTATTTGGTTACTGTAGCCTTGTAGCATAGTTTGAAGTCAGGTAGCATTATGCCTACAGCTTTGTTCTTTTTGTTCAGGATTTTCTTGGGTATGCAGTTCTTTTTTGGTTCCATATGAACTTTAAAGTAGTTTTTTCTAATTTGGGGAAGAAAGTCATTGGTAGCTTGATGGGGATAGCATCGAATCTATAAATTACCTTGGGCAGTATGGCCATTTTCATGATATTGATTCTTCCTACCATGAGCATGGAATGTTCTTCCATTTGTTTGTGTCCTCTTTTATTTTGTTGAGCAGTGGTGTGTAGTTCTGCTTGAAGAGTTCTTTCACATCCCTTGTAAGTTGGATTCCTAGGTATTTTATTCTCTTTGTTGCAATTGTGAATGGAAGTTCATTCATGATTTGACTCTCTGTCTATTTTTGGTGTATAGGAATGTTTGTGATTTTTGTACACTGATTTTGTATCCTGAGACTTTGCTGAAGTTACTTATCAGTTTAAGGAGATTTTGGGCTGAGATGGTGTGGTTTTCTAAATATACAATTATGTCATCTGCAAACAGACACAATTTGACTTCCTCTTTTCCTGATTGAATACCCTTTATTTCTTTCTCTTGCTTGATTACCCTAGCCTGAACTTCCAACCCTGTGTTGAATAGGAGTGGTGAGAGAGGACATCCTTGTCTTGTGCCGCTTTTCAAAGGGAATGCTTCCAGTTTTTGCCCATTCAGTATGATATTGGCTGTGGGTTTCTCATAAATAAATAGCTCTTATTATTTTGAGATACGTTCCATCAATACCTAGTTTATTCAGAGTTTTAAGCAAGAAGGACTATTGAATTTTGTCGAAGGCCTTTTCTCCATCTATTGAGATAATTACGTAGTTGTTGTTGTCAGTTCTCTTTATGTGATGGATTATGTTTATTGATTTGTTATGTTGAACCAGCCTTGCATCCCAGGGATGAAGCCAACTTGATCATGGTGGATAAACTTTTTGATGTGCTACTGGATTTGGTTTACCAGTATTTTATTGAGGATTTTTGCATCAATGTTCGTCAGGGATATTGACCCAAAACTATCTTTTGTTGTTGTTGTTGTTGTCTCTCTACCAGGCTTTGGTATCAGGATGGTGCTAGCCTCATAAAATGA
The DNA here is from genome assembly GCF_047675955.1 of Chlorocebus sabaeus. NCBI lineage: Eukaryota > Metazoa > Chordata > Mammalia > Primates > Cercopithecidae > Chlorocebus > Chlorocebus sabaeus. The sequence goes on from NC_132913.1 coordinate 26,154,875, forward strand.
GTTAGGGAGGATTCCCTCTTTTTCTATTGATTAAAATAGTTTCAGAAGGAATGGTACTAGCTCCTCTTTGTACCTGTGGTAGAATTTGGCTGTGAATACATCTGGTCCTGAATTTTTTTTTGTTGGTAGGCTATTAATTATTGCCTCAATTTCAGAACCTGCTATTGGTCCATTCAGAGATTCAACTTTTTCCTGGTTTAGTCTTGGGAGGGTGTATGTGTCTAGGAATTTATCCATTTCTTCTAGATTTTCTAATTTATTTGCATAGAGATGTTTATAGTATTCTCTGATGGTAGTTTGTATTTCTGTGGGATAAGTGGTGATATCCCTTTTATCATTTTTTATTGTGTCTATTTGATTCTTCTCTCTTTTTTTCCTTATCAGTCTGGCCAGCAGTCTATGTATTTTGTTGATCTTTTCAAAAAACCAGTTCTTGGATTCATTGATTTTTTGAAGGGTCTTTTTGTTTCTCTATCTCCTTCATTTCTGCTGTGATCTTAGTTATTTCTTGCCTTCTGCTAGCTTTTGAATTTGTTTGCTCTTGCTTCTCTAGTTCTTTTAATTGTGATGTTAGGATATCAATTTTAGATCTTTCCTGCTTTCTTTTGTGGGCATTAGTGCTATAAATTTCCTGCAACATACTGCTTTAAATGCATCCCAGAGATTCTGGTATATTGTGTCTTTGTTCTCATTGGTTTCAAATAACATTTTTATTTCTGCTTTCATTTTGTTATGTACCCAGTAGTCATTCAGGAGCAGGTTGTTCAGTTTCCATGTAGTTGTGCGATTTTGAGTGAGTTTCTTAATCCTGAGTCCTAATTTGATTTCACTGTGATCTGAGAGACAGTTTGTTTTGATTTCTATTTTTTTACATTTGCCAAGGAGTGTTTTACTACCAATTATGTGGTCAGTTTTAGAATAAGTGCGATGTGGTGCTAAGAAGAAGGTATATTCAGTTGACTTGGGGTAGAGAGTTCTGTAGATGTCTATTAGGTCTACTTGGTCCAAAGCTGAGTTCAAAGCCTGGATATCCTTGTTAACCTTCTGTCTCGTTGATCTAATATTGACAGTGGGGTGTTAAAGTTTCCCATTATTATTTTTTGGGAGTCTAAGTCTCTTTGTAGGTCTCTTAGGACTTGATTTATGAATCTAGGTGCTCCTGTATTGGGTGCATATGTATTTAGAATAGTTAGCTATTCTTCTTGAATTGATCCCTTTACCATAATGTAGTGGCCTTCTTTGTCTCTTTTGATCTTTGTTGGTTTAAAGTGTCTTTTATCAGAGACTAGGATTGCAACTCCTGCTTTTTTTTTTTTTTTTTGCTTTCCGTTTGTTTGGTAGATCTTCCTCCACCTCTTTATTTTGAACCTATGTGCGTCTTTGCACGTGAGGTGGGTCTCTTGAACACAGCACACCAATGGGTCTTGACTCTTTATCCAATTTGCCAGTCTGTGTCTTTTAATTGTGGCATTTAACCCATTTACATTTAAGGTTAATATTGTTATGTGTGAATTTGATCCTGTCATCATGATGTTAGTTGGTTATTTTGCCCGTTAATTGATGCAGTTTCTTCATAGCATCAATGATCTTTACCCGTTGGCCTGTTTTTGCATTGGCTGGTACCAGTTGTTCCTTTCCATGTTTAGTGCTTCCTTCAGGAGCTCTTGTAAGGCAGGCCTGGTGGTGACAGAATCTCTCAGCATTTGCTTGTCTCTAATGGATTTTATTTCTCCTTCACTTTTGAAGCTTTGTTTGGTTGGATATGAGATTCTGGGTTGAAAATTCTTTCCTTTAAGAATGTTGAATAAGGGCCTCCACTCTCTTCTGGCTTGTAGGTTTTCTGGCAAGAGATCTGCTTTTAGTCTGATGGACTTCCCTTTGTGGGTAACCTGACCTTTCTCTCTGGCTGCCCTTAACATTTTTTCCTTCATTTTGACCTTGGTGAATCTGACAGTTATGTGTCTTGGGGTTGCTCTTCTCAAGGAGCATTTTTGTGGTGTTCTCTGTAGTTCCTGAGTTTGAATGTTGGCTTGCCTTGCTAGGTAAGGGATGTTCTCCTGGATAACATCCTAAAGAGTGTTTTCTAACTTGGTTGCATTCTCCCAGTCACTTTCCAGTATACCAATCAAACATATGTATGGTCTTTTCACATAGTCCCATATTTCTTGGAGGTTTTGTTCATTTCTTTTCACTCTTTTTTCTCTAATCTTGTTTCTCCCTTTATTTCATTAATTTGATCTTCAATCACTGATATCCTTTGTTCCACTTGATTGAATTGGCTACTGAAGCTTGTGCATGCATCATGAAGTTCTCGTACCATGGTTGTCAGCTTCATCAGGTCATTTAAGGTCTTCTCTACACTGTTTATTCTAGCTAGCCATTTGTCTAACCTGTTTTTAAAGGTTTTTAACTTCCTTGTGATGGGTTAGAACATGCTCCTTTAGCTTGGAGAAGTTTGTTATTACTGACTTCCTGAGGCCTACCTCTGTCAACTTGTCAAACTCATTCTCTGTCCAGTTTTGTTCCCTTGCTGGTGAGGAGCTGTGATCCTTTGGAGGAGAATAGGAGCTTTGAGTTTTGGAATTTTCAGCTTTTCTTCTCTGGTTTCTCCCCATCTTTGTGGTTTTATCTACCTTTTGTCTTTGATGCTGGTGACCTACAGATGGGATTTTGGTGTGGATGTCCTTTTTGTTGATGTTGATGTTATTCCTTTCTGTTTGTTAGTTTTCCTTCTAACAGTCAGACCCCTTAGCTGTAAGTATGTTGGAGTTTGCTGGAGGTCCACTCCTGACCCTGTTTGCCTGGGTATCACCAGTAGAGGCTGCAGAACAGCAAATATTGCTGCCTGATCCTTCCTCGAGAAGCTTCTTCCCAGAGGGGCACCCGTCTTTTTGAGGTGTCTATTGGCCCCTACTGAGGGGTGTTTCCCCACCAAGCTACATGGGGGTCAGGGACCTGCTTGAGGAGGCAGTTTGTCTGTTCTCAGTGCTTGAACACCATGCTGAGAGAACCACTGTTCTCTTCAGGGCTGCCAGACAGGGACGTTTAAGTCTGCAGAAGCTGTCTGTTACCTTTTGTTCTACTGTGCCCTCCCCTCAGAGGTGGAATCTATAGAGACAGTAGGCCTTGCTGAGCTGTGGTGGTCTCTACACAGTTCTTGCTCCTAGGCCTCTTTGTTTACACTGAGAGCTACTCAAGCCTCAGCAATGGAACGTCCCTCCCCCTGTCAAGCTGCAGTGCTGTAGGTTGATCTTAGACTGCTACACTAGCAGTTAGCAAGGATCTGTGGGCATGGGACCCACTGATCCAGGCATGGGAGGATGTCTCCTGGTCTGCCAGTTGCTAAGACTGTGGAAAAAGCACAGTATTTGGTCAGGAGTGTACTATTTCTCCAGGTACAGTCGGTCCTGGCTTCCTTTGGCTAGGAAAGGGAAATCCCCCAACCCCTTGCATTTCCCTGATGAGGCAATGCCCCTCCCTGCTTTGACTCACCCTCTGTGAGCCACACCCACTGTCCAACCAGTCCTAATGAGATGAACTAGGTATCTTAGTTGGAAATGCAGAAATCACCCATCTTCTGCGTTGATCTCGCTGGGAGCTGCAGACTGGAGCTGTTCCTATTCGACCATATTGGAAGAGACACCTTGTCTCTGCTTTTAATGTGTTGGATTCTGTTACTTAGGTGAAGTATATGAAGAAAATATGGTCTCACATAGATGTATATTTGAAAAAAGGAGTACTATTATCATGCATTTTCAAATAAATGCAGATAATCCTCTTTGATATAACACTGAAATTTTGCAAGTTGTAGTTCCCTGTAGGTTAGATGAAGTGTGGCATCTGAAATGCTAAAAATGTACTCTTCATCCTCTATTAAATCACAATCCACTAGTCTATCCTGTACTCTGAATGGATCATCCTTTGATCATTTTTTAAAATGTTGACACACTTCATTATACAAAAACCCCCATATTTCTTAACATTATCACTGATATCGTCAGAAAAGTCTTAAGTATTGGGAAGCTGTCAAGCTCAGAGTGTATATACAAGTTTTTCAAAATCATGATATTCACTTGAAAGTAAAAGTTTTCTCATTGGAAATACTTAGTGTCAGTTGTTTTCCTTGACGTGAAAAGCTTACTTCATTCATTTTATTGCCAAATGCACAAATCTGAGTAACCGTAGTTGTCTGTCAGTTGTTCTTTCAAGTAGAAATAATTTTACATGAAATAATCAAAAAGAACAGCTCACAGCTCTCTCACACCAGTGCTTTTACTTGAGACCACCATTGTACTTAAAAAGGCAGTATAAGCACTTTATGTGTACCTCTCGTTTCATCACACAAATAAGTGAAAAAATATGTATTCAAGGGTCAGGCTTTGAAATTAATTGTCAGTGATCGATCAAGGGAATTCTTAAGTGAAGCTAGCATTTATTCTTATTTATTTCTTTCTACAACTGTCTGACAGAGAAGAATATCATGCCTACTATGGCAGCTAGTATCATGGACTTGATTCTTGCCCAGGCTGCAGCTGTTTTACCTACTATTGCTTCTGTACCATCAACATATAATCAATACAATGTCATAGACAAGTAACTTCTTAGTATTATTATGAAAATCATTTTGATCTTATAGCCACCCTGAATGGGTCTCAGGAGTACATGGACCAAACTTGGACCCCATGCTTTCGTCTTTTGGAGTAAAAAAGATTCTGTAACTAAAAGCATCTTGTAGCTGGATGTCTGTGTTCCAATATAAAGACCATATGAGATTATTAGACTATTCACTACCGAGTGCTATTGGAGAAATAAAACACAACTGTAGTCTCAATAGATAAGAAAACTGCTTGGATGGACTGGATCTTCAATAACTTCAAGATTTGGATTGTGTCAAAAGCTATGGGTACATTAATTAGCTTAAGTCGTTCCACACCATGCCATTCTCTGTTTATTATTCAAGCTAATTGGAAAACACAGTACTAGCAGTAGCTTCCGGTAACATCTTTATGATCTTCTTCTGGGTAGGATTTATACTCCTTGGTGCAGTGGATGGCATGGAAACTACAGTTCAAAGATGTAGAGGAAATACTGTGCCCACCCCCACACTACTTAATCCTGCAGAAGGGGTTCCCCAGCAGGATCCAGCCCTTTCTCATTCTCTCTATCTTTCTCTCAGTATCTCCTCCAGAATCAATCTCATTATTTACTTTTTGCTCATGCTGGAGATTATTTACTTGGAAACTATTCACCTTTGCATTTTACATTTTTTGCAGATATAGTTGAAAATATCCCCTTTTAACAGAATTGTTGCCTCATCTCCTACTGATAATGATGCATAATGATAGGAGCTTGGCTCAGTGAGAAACCGTTCTGACAGGGACAAACAGAGCTCATCTCAGCATGCTACATTGCCCTGCAGCTCTCATTACTCTTTGGGATCCAAGCTTAGACTTTGGGTTTCTGATCTGTAGATACAAAAAGCCACATAGGGAATATAGACCTGCAATAACGTCTGTGTTGCTTAAGAAAAGCTGAATCATATACCTACCAAGACACTTATTACACCTTTAAAGAATCAACAAGCCGAAAATATGCACAGTTACTTTGATATGTTCCAGAAAAAAAGGAACTTATTTTCCAATCTCTCTCTAGTCTCTTAGGAAAAACACCAGCCTTGAGCACTGTTTTATTATTGACTTATATGGAGGCAGGTATCTGCCATCACTCTGGAGTCCAGATGGCTTTGTGGTCCTTGTCCCCATAATATACCCATCAATCCAACCAAAACAGCCAACATAAAAGTCTTCTGGAGCATCGAATATGTGCAAGATAATAAGCTGAGATGAGCTAGACTGGGTTTAAAGACTGTATTTGAAACTATGCACAATTTTCTGCAATTTTTTCCTGCTCCAGGAAATCATAATTTTATGAATCAGTCATAATTTAAAGACGGGGGCTTTTTTTCTTAGAAGATAAGCTCCACGAGGTGATGTCTATTTAGCTCATGAATATAGAACAGCACAGAAATGGATTATAGTGGCTGCAAAGGGGGTAAGAGAACTCATTTTGATAGATTTGTGTCATCCATACCCTACTCACACCAGAGCAAATTGACCTCAAAGCTGTAAGTGGAATCTCTTCTCCAGACACTTGAGACGTACTGCAGTCTTACATAGAGTGGATGGAGCAGAAGATGGTGCCTGATTCCTCCACACTCCACACAATTCTATCCTCTTACTGAAAAGTTTTAATATTCTGAAGGAGCCCGATTCTCAGAACCTTCTAATGGATACTAGAAACTTGAATTCTTGAAGATTTAAGGGGAAAACCCCCTCAGCTTTACAGATATTCATTGTCTGTGGAGGCTAGAGTTACAACTTTTCAATCCACTCTAAAAGCAAAACAGAAAACAATTACAGCAAGGTCACACAAGTCAGTGACCAAGTGACTGGTCTCTTCCTAAAAGAAGATCCTAACTTTGTTCTCACCCCTTTCAGGGTTAAACAGTCTTGCTCTTTTGTAGGTATTCATGAGCACATCAAGTTGCATTTAACTTACTTAAGGGATTTCTCTTAGAATCTTCCAGTGTCCCTTGGAAATAATTCTATACATAATAAATATGTGTATATTTAGTATTCCTGGGTTACGATGTCAGTTACTATTTCAAGTGCATTCTTTTCTCTAATTGCATCTAAACATTTTATTAAAAATCAAGATTTTAGCTAAGTGCAGTGGCTTAAACCTGCAATCTCAGCACTTTGGGAGGCCAAGGCAGGAGGATTAGTTGAGGTCAGGAGTTTGAGACCAGCCTAGGCACCTGCACCTACAAAAAAATTTTAAAATTAGCCAGGCTCAGGGGTGTGCACCTGTAGTCCCAGCTACTTGGGAAACTGAGGCAGGAAGATCCCTTGAGTCAAGGAGTTGGAGGTTCCAGTGAGCCATGATTATGCCACTGCATTACAGACTGGACAGCCAAGTGAAAAAAAAAAAAAAAAAAAAAAAAAAGATCCTCCTCCAGATATTCTGATTTAGAAAGATTAGAGGTAGAGCCAGTGAATTATTAGATGAGTTCCCGGTAAGGGATTTTCGAAATCTGGTCTGTAGAAAGCCAACTGGACCGTTAAGAATGGTCACATGAACTTGATCACCATCAAGGTGCACGCCACCTTTAATATTATCCTTGGTTGTGAATCTCCAGTTCAAGTTTTATGCTGCTTCTGTCCTGGAGTCTGATGTTTATTCTGCTGTTCAGAGGAGATTTATGATTTTGATGGCAAAACTCAAGCAATTTCACTTCCTTTTCATAATCCCTGGACCCAGAGCAGAGCCCTTCTTACAGTAGCATTCATTAAATGAGTAAAGATAGCAAAAAGAGTGACATTGATTTCAATCGAGTCAATTATTCCTTTGATCAAAAATCTTGGCAAGTTTCTGGCACTGTCAAAATCTGCTAGGCCTTCCAGGCAGTGAAAGAAGGAAGATTTGGAATTGTCATTATTCCAGTGGATTTTGAGGTGAAAATTCAGAGAAACAGCTCCAATGAAACATCCTGCAACAGAATTCCATCCAAATATACTAAAAGACATCAAAAAGAAAGTGATTTTTTTGTGATTTTTCTTTCACTGCTAACTGAACACTCGTACAATTGATGATGATGTATTTTACCAGCTACCTAGAATGCTCTGTACACTGGAGAAAACAAAATTACTTTAATATTTTTGAAGGTTTCTTTACTTTGTAAGATGTGTCTGGGGAGCTTATTAAGTTCATTAGAAAACTGGAAGAAATTTAAAAGTACTTCTAAGGGCTCTTTTCTTCCTATCTGAAACTACTTTTGCATTTACAGATAGGAGTTTGAATAGATAAAAGGAGAGCTTAGCTAAAACAAATAAAAATTGATATGTAGTTTTTAAGGAGCATGTGAGGAGGAAATGAGCCTATTTATTAATTTCCCTGTAGCTGCACCCACCCTACCCTAGGGCCCATACTCAATCCTGACTTGCAGTAGGAGGTTCTTAAGGAAAAAACAGTCAACTATATTGAAGTTTAGCCTCTTTCCCTGTATTGCTGAAAAATCCTTATTATTAATTTTATGTCAATAATAATTGTATCTTATGAATAGTAAGAGTTAATAATTTTCATTGTTTCATATGCTGGGCAAAGTACACAGGCATTTGCTGATTGAATTCTCACAACATCCCATGAAGTTGGCACTACCAATATATGCCACATTATCATAATCAAGAATATTAAAAAAGACTATTTCCCAAATATCTCCTTGACTCTGCTAGTCAGGGTCAAAGCAGTCAGCCTAAGAATGGAGAACCCCTGCCTTGCATCTAGGCTGAGAGATTTTGACAGAGGCAGGGTTGGGTCCCTGAGGTTCCAGTTGTGAGTTCAAGATTTTCTTCATTAAAATGCAGTAGAGATGGGTTTGGGGAGGTAAAACAAAACAGAAACTTTTTGTTTTCTCTTTTCCTGTTGTTATATAAGGCTGTATTTTTATTCAAAATCAAATAAAATATTGTGTAAAGGCCACATCTTCGCTGGGCCTTCTATGACCACAAGGCACTGTGGCCGCTTCCCTAGAAACCTGCCTGACTCATTTGGCAGGCCGGTTTCCATTTTGACCCATTCTGATTATCTCTAATACTAACAAATGAGACATTTTCTGGCTGCAAATCAAAGTATCTCCTTTGGGTGATAAAATTAAACCACAGACTTGGTGATGCAGCTGGATCGCTGGACTCAAATACTTCCTTGAGGTTTCTGGCAGATCTCAAATTGGATTCCACTTCCAGAACTTGCATCCTGAGGTAGAAAGGCCTAGGAATGTGTCCTCAACTGGCAAGTCCCTGTGATTATTTCTGGCAGCAAAGGAGGATATAGATATTAGCAGGGAACTGAGATAAGTATCACTTACCCTTCAGATTCACCTTATACTTGACCTGGAGGAGATGTTTTTCCCAGCTGAAGTTTAAATGAATATGCAGGCATTTTGAAGGGCTTTCTTCCTTGAGGTCGCTTCCAGAGAATCAAAATCTTGTTAGAATTATTCTGGGCATTGATTCAAAGTGTGAAAGGCTACAATATTGCCAACACGGTAATTTACACAATATAATAGCAGGGGAAAATAAATTATCCACAACTTATAGCAATGCCCTGTGAACAGAAAGACTCTTGGAGCACACAAAAATTATATCTACAATATATCAGCAACATAAAGCTCAAGATTATAAAAATAAGATTCAAGTTCTTGAAAAATTAGTGGAAATTCCATTTCATCATCACTTTAGAAATTGAAAAGTAATAATAAATGGGCACAACCAGTGCTGAGGCATGACTGATTGAATTACATATTCCATCCTATTTGTTATTTAGTACCTCACATCCTCAGAGGGCTTTGTCCTCATGTTTCAAGTATGGAAACTTGGTATCATTCCCATTTTGTTTACAAGAAAATGGAAACACTGGAAAGTGTGTTTTCTTTAAGGTCACTTTATTGATCTGAGAAAAAACTGTAATGGAATTGGGAGCTATCAAATCCCTATGTCCTGGGGCTGTCATGGACTGTAGCTTAAGCCAGATTTTCAGAGCCAGGGAAGATCAAAGAAAAAAGAAACTGTATGTGCTGGAGATTCAGACCTCTGGTGATCTTTTCATTGAAATCACTGTTCTTCTTATCAACCTTTTGTTTTCTGGGTCTTTACATAAAAGTTTCCCTTTGCTGTGTAGCTTCTTTGTCATCACTGTTGGGAGCAGAATATTCCCTTGCTGTGCTCTACATTATGTGCCTGTCTATTCCTAAGAAGGTTTTCCTTGAGAATATAGCTTAGAATGATTAAGCAATATGATCCTCAGCTGAATAATATGTGAAAAGGGCAATTACATGAGATTTTTATGTAATATCCAGAGAACAAGAAAAAGAGAGTTAACAGAATAAAGAAGGCAAAGAAGAAAGAGCAAATTGTATAATCTTAAGAACAGAGAGAGTGGACAGGGGGAAATATTTTGGTGCAGGAAGATTTCACCACCAATAAGAGATGGAAGTCATCATGGATTCTGTCTCTCTTTGTTATCCATGTTGAGTCATCAAATCCAATGTCCACACCTCTTCCTCTCTTTCTGTAGCTTTTGCCTCTGGGCTATATGAAAAGTAATACATGTCATCTATGTTTCAGGTATCAAAGGGGACTTGGTCAGAGAGCTAAATAAGTTTCTTTTTTCCTCCACTTAACTTCCTGCAGCAGCCTTTTAAATGCCTTTCCATTGGTGGTTACTCTCCATTCCAGTTCTACCTGTGTGCCACTGCTCTGGATTAGTCATTTTAACCAAAATTTTCATCGTGTTACTTCCTGGTTGAAACCTTTGCTCACCCTCTCTTTACCTTATCCCCCAATTTAAAGTCAGCTGATTAAAACTCGAATTCCCACACCTCTTCATCATCTGGACCAGCGTATCTTTCTATGTTAAGCCTCGCAGAACCTCTTTCAGTTTCCTATTGCTATTCACACTAAAGTGAAACATTAGTTGCTTTCTGAGCATATCTCAAAGTTTTCCTCATTCACTTTGTTATCCATTATCTTTCTTCTATGGAGAATGCTATCCATTTCTTCCCTGATCCATCTCTGCATCTGTTGACCTCCTACTTGTCCTTCAAGACTGCTTTCAAAGGTACCTCTCGACTGTCTATTTCTGTACTTATTAAAGATCATCTTGTATTATGGTGTTTTTCTGATCCATCTCCCCTGCTGTATTACAAGTTTGCTAATGTTAAAAACTGTGTCTTAGTTATCACTGGATTTTCTTTCCTTTCTCCTCCAACCAGGACCTGGCACAATGCTGTGCTCATAGAAACAACTAAACGAATGAATAACACATAAATTAATGGCCAAATGAAAGAGCAAGTGATATATGAGCACTAGAGAAATTAAGAGATACAGAATAAAATCTCTGTACTTTAGAAAGATAAAATTTGGAAAAGATGTACAGCCCATATATTTGAAATATTAAAAGTTGTGCTTGTTTATATTAAGGGTTAATGAGTTTATGAGTTCTCTAGAACAAATGTACTGCAAAGTGTAGCTGGAAGAGGAAATTACTCCAGATTGAGATCAATGACTTCTTAGAGAAGTTGGGACTTGAGCTGAGTCAGATGCATGCATATAACTAAGCTAGACATAGAAGAAACCATGTTTATTTTACTATAACTTTCTGTACTACTTATTATAATTGATTGTGTATGTACTCGTTCATGCAACTAGACTATTAGAAACTTGTAGATAAGGCACTTTTTTGTTGTTGTTTTCCAGTAATATGTGCATCTCCTGCAATTATTACCACGTGCCTGGCATATAGAACACGCTTAATAAAAGTGTGGTAATTGAGAATGTTGAACATTTCAGGCAAAACAAATAGGGTCAGCAAAATAACAGAGATTCAGATTCACATGAGATGTTTAGAAAACAGTGAGGAAAATGTTTCCATTGGTTTCCAAAATACCTAATAGGGAGGATAATCTGATAAAGTTAGAATAAAGGGAGCTAAATTACAAAAGATGTTCAATGTTACACTGAGTTTACTTTTTAGTAGTAACCATATAAAAGTTTTGAGATGTGAAATGACTTCCCATGTATGTGTTTGAAGAATATTTCCCTGGCAGTTCGTATGTGAGAATGCAAAATTGTGACATACACTTGCTTGGTTAGCCCCAAAGCCCTGCCCTTCTACTTTTGTTTGGAACTGTTCAGAAATTCTCTTATCTCAAGAGAGCCAGGTCCAGACCCAGGTTTAGGAGTAAAATATGCTGTGGTTTGAATGTGCCCCCCATAAACATAGATTGTAAACTCAGTCCTCAATGCAACAGTGTGTGGAGGTGGGTCTAATGAAACATGATTATCTTGGGAGTACATTTGTTATAAAAAAGGGAGTTAAGAGCCTTTTACTCTCTCTCTCCCTCTTTTTGCCCTCCTGCTAGGGAGTGACGCAGAAAGAAGACCCTCAACAGATGCTAGCCCTTGATAGTGGATCTTCCAGACTTCAAAACCATGGACCAATAGTTTTTGTTCATTATAAATTACCCAGTCTGAGGTATTCTGTGACAGCAGCACAAAACCAACTAAGATAGCATATAACTTAGCTATAGCCAAAAAGATATAACTGAAAGCTTGGCAGGGGAACCCTGAGGAAGTGCTTCCATTTCACCTCACTTCCTGTTGCATCCATCTTGGTACTGTACTGTACGGCCAAGAGCCTTGTAGAGATGCTGACTCAGGCCCTCCTCATCTGTAAGTCACTAAGTCACACTAATAATTGCCTACTATTATGAGAGGAAAAAGAACACATATATCTTTATGTACTGTTAGTTCAGCTTTTTTACAAAAACTTTTCTATCTCTGTCTCTCTCTTTTTTCTCTCTCCTCTCTCTCTTCAATCTCTCTCTCATTTCTGTCTCTCTTTCTCTGTCTGTCTCTCTCACGCTCTCTCTCTCTCTCACACACATACACACACACAGAGAGATGAATATGGATTAATAGTAACAGGGAGTCTACGAACACTGGAGTAAAGGAGAGTAAAAATCACTGCCTTAGAGATAATGTAGTTTAATGCCCTAATTTCACTGATTAGGACACTGAGGCCCAGCAAGGAACGTTGGCTTTCTCATAGGAACACAGCAACAGATTTCTGAGCAGAGCACGCGTTTCCTTGCTCCTAGACCAGGGCTCTTCTCCACTTCTTTCTGTGTAGCTTGGCATTAAGAATCCATAAAGCCGTAAAAAAAATTTAGCTTGCAAAATATCTGCTTCACTGTCTACTTATGAGAGATTTAACTTTTGAGACAGCAGAACAAGGTTCACATCTGGAGCTTGAGTTGAGGGGTTTTTGTAAATTTGGCAAGTTACTTGCTTTTTCTGTATCTTGACTACCTGATCTGTAAAATATAAATTATTAAATAGGAATTGGCTCCTAGGGTTGTTGATTTAAAAAAAGCAAGTGAATATCTGTGAAGTGCTGAGTACAGTGCCTGGTATAGACTAACTACTGAGAATGTTGGCTATCACTAACATTTTTATTGGGACCTCAGGACGTTGGTCCCAGCCACTCCTCATGGCACTTATTCAAACCTCGTCTAGTCATCAGAGGTATTGTAGATAAAATATGTCAGCAACTAAGAGGAGAACATGGCATCCTTTTCTAAATAGATGATGTATCGATTTGATACTGGAAATGTGGCAAAGAAAGAATCTGCAAAAACTCAGATGATGGATGGAAAGTAATAAGAAAATTGAAATAAGGCATTTGAGAAAATAGTATTTTTTCAAAACCCATTAGATCAGAATCATAATTTTAGGTGCAATGTGATGAGGGTTTAGATGAAAGTTGCCAGTAGATGAAATGGGAAGAACATATATGAGAGATATATTGTGATGAAAACAAATGACTGGACCTGACAGTACACTTTACATATTGAGAAGGGTGGTGGAGTACTAGAAGAAAGAAGATGTCAAGTTATAGCTAATTATTAATTCTTCTTGCTTCTACCAATGTTCATGAACTTTTCATGCTCTGGTGAGAGATACAGCGTATCTTGCATGTACCCAGAGGGTATGATTCCCATGATGATTGTAACTGAGTTTAAGGTGGGTTTTACTGTCCTTTTATAATGAGAAGCATGCATGGATGCTTCTCAGCATTTAAAAGCAAAGTAAATTAGATTACTTGATTTTTGAGGACCATTTCTATAAAACTTTATAGTCATTTAATTTTTCCCAGGGATCCTTCATGATGGAGGTTAAGAGACCCAAGTGGAATGTTAACATTTCTATCAGGATTTTAACTGGAAAACCAAAGAACTAGTCTGCTGAAGAGCTTGAAGAAGACTGTCATGTTTGCACTGCTTGTGTTTCAGTTGCTCTTGATGATTCCTCTTTTATTGTCAGTTTACAATGTTGTGTTTTTCAAACCTGGAAAGCTTTAAATGGAGCACTCACATTGAGTTTACTGTATATTTTCCTTCAAAGCCACTCTTCAGAGGTTCTGGTCTGTTATTATTTTGACCAAAATGTTTGTGTGCCTGTGTGTAATGTGGAAAATGATTCACTCAAAATCCACGGATTATGCACACAGGTTGTTCCTGTGAATCACTGGGTCTTTCATTAGACCCAAAGGGTATGCTGGAAGGTCTTAGCATATACTAATGTAGAACATAGAATTTGAAACTTAGCCTAGATTTCATTCAAATCATGGTATTAGTTTGCTAGGGCTGCCATGAAAAATACCACAGATTGGGTGACTTAAACAACATAAATTTATATTCTCACAGTTCTGGAGGCTACAAGTCCAAGATCAAAATATCAGCAGGTTTGGTTTCTTCAGAAGCCTCTTTCCTTGGCTTGCAGATGGCCACCTTTTCACTGAGTTCTCACATGGTCCTTCCTCTCTGTGTGCCCCTCTCCTCCCATCCCTGATATTTATCTGTGTGTTCTAATCTTCTATTCTTATGACTGTGACTTCCCACCAGTCACATTGGATTCAGTCCTATCCTAAAGGCCTCATCTTAACTTAATTACCTATTCAAAAGCCCCATCTCCACATACATTCACATTCTATGGTAGTGGGGCTAGGGTTTCAATGTATTTTCAGGGGATACAAAGCAGCCTGTAACACTCCACCCTTGGGACCCTCAAAATTCATGTCCTTTTCACAAGCAAAATACATTAACTTCCATCCCAATGGCCCCAAAGTCTTAACCCATTGCAGTATCAACTCTATGTCTAAAGTCTTATCCATATATCATCTAAATCAGGTATGGGTAATATTCAAGGTATGATTTATCTTGTTGCTAAATTCCTTTCAACTGTGAACCTGTGAAACCAGACAACTATCTGTTTCCAAAATACAATGATAGGAGAGGCATGGTATAGACTTTCCAATTCCAAAAGCAGGGAATCAGATAGAAGAAAGAGGTCATGGGTTCCAGGCAAGCCCAAAACCTAGAAGGGCAAATTCCATTAGATTTTAAAGCTGGAGAATAACCTTTTTGGTTTGATGCTGTTTTCCAGGCTGGCCTACTGGGACAGCAGCATTGTCCCTGTAAACTGTGGCTGCAGCCCTCCCACTGAGGTCCTGAGTGAGCAGCCCTGCCTCCAAGGTCCCAAGTAGCCTCTCCTTGAGGTCTCAAGTGGGCAGCCTCTCATCTGAGGTTCTGAGCGAGCAGCCCAGCCTCTGAGATTCCAAGTGGGCAGCCCTGTCTCCATGGTCCTGAGTGGTCACTCCTCTGAGGTCCCTAGTAAGCAGCCTAACCTGCTAAAATGGAGGAGGTGGCCCCACCCTCTGAAACCAAGTAGGATACCCCTCAGTTCTCCTAGCACCCCCTATGACTTCTGCAGCCACTGTGGCAGTGCAGTCTTGCTTATTTCTGAATCACCTTTGGGATCATTTTCTTGAAAGATAATGCATGTTCACAGCCTAATTGCTCTATTGCCCCATCCTGTGGAATCTAAGAATTCCCAATGCCTTCCTTTATTTTGTACCATCTCTGTCCCTTTCAGTTCAAGCTCTCAGAGTTTCTGCTGAGATGTTTGATTAGATCTATGAGTCACATTCTTACTAATCTCTTTATCAAATGGTTGTCCAGCTAAATCCTGGACGTTCTCTTCAGAACATGTTTTATGTTTTGTTATTATTATTATTTTTGCAATATGGATAGGCTGAGAATTTTCCAAATCTTCAAGTTCTGGTTCCTTTTTGCATAACAATTTCTTCTTTGATTTACCTTTCTCCTCTTGCCTTTTACTATAAGTAGCAAAAAGAAACTAGGCCATACCTTTAGCACTTTGTTTAGATATCTCTGCTACTAAATATCCAAGCTCATCACTCACAAATTCTACCTTCCACACACACTAGAACACAACTCAGCCAAGTTCTTTGTCATTTTATAATAAGGAGTGTCTTTCACCAAGCATCAAATAACATGTTCCTCATTTACATCTGCACCAACAGAAACTTCAGTATCCATATTTCAACCAACAGTCTCTTTAAGGCAATCTAGGCTTTTTGTAACATTTGCCCTAAAACTTTTACAGCTTCTAACCATTATCCTATTTCAATGCCACTTCCACATTATTAGGTACATACTACAGCAGCACCTTGCTTCACTGTACCAAAATCTATTAGCTTGCTAGGGCTGCCATAACAAAATGCCACAAACTGGGTGGGTGGCGTAAACAACAGTAACTAATTTCCTCATAATTCTGGAGGGCATAAGTCCAAGATCAGGGTATTGTCAGGTTTGGTTTCTTCTCAGTCTTCACACCCAGACTTTCAGATAGCTACTGTCTGTGTCTTATTTCTATATGTGTGTCTCTCTGTGTGTCTTAATCTCCTCTCCCTATAAAGACACCAGCCATATTTGATTAAGGTTTATCCTACTGGACTCATTCTAACTTAATTACGACTTTAAAAGCCCTGTCTCCAAATAGAGTCACATTCTATGGTACTGGGGATAGGGCTTCAACATATAAATTTTGGAAGGACACATTCAGACCATAACAAATCCTTCTATCTTTTTCTGGGTAAATATGTGAGTAAAATGCCTTATGGTTTATATATTTTTTTCTGAAATATTTCAAATATCATTGAATACATTCTTACTGGGTGTCTATTAAATTTGTGATGATCCTACCTGATCTCTAGCCTTGAAGCAACCATAGGGAAAAGGAGAACAAAATACCACTGACACTCCCACCAGCTGGTTTGCAATTTCAGCCTCTCCAATTACATACTCCTTTATGATACAAAAGTAGGGAGTTCTTGGGGTGTGTGACAATTACCATATTCTGATTCAAATGGGATCTTGGCTGTCTGATAAAGGTTGTGATGATTATTTCTGAACCTGTTCCCAGTACTGCTGGGACTTTGTTTACTCCACAGCCAAATCAGCTACTGATTGGATTCCCATTTCTCTTTTTCTGCTTCAGCTATCTCAGAACCAGTGTTATAGGGTGTGTTAGTTTCCTAGGTCGACCTTAACAAATTATCATAAACTGGATGGTCTTAAAACAACAGAAATTTATTCTCTCACAGTGGTAGAGGCTAGAAGTCTAAAATCAAGGTTTCAGCAGGACTGGTTCCTTCTGGAGGCTCTGAGGAAGAATTCTTCTTTGCCTCTTCTAGTTTCTGGTGGTGACTGTCAATCTTTAATGTTCCTTGGCTTGCAGCCAAATCACTGCAATCTCTGCTTCTGTCATCACATGGCATTCTCGCTGTGTTCCTCTATACTCCTGTGCCTTTACATGACCTGATCTCCTTGTAGGGTAACAGTTATTGAACTTAGTGCCTACTTTAATCCAGTATAGACTCATTTTAACTTGAGTACAACTTCAAAGACCCTGTTTTCAAATGAGGTCACCTTCAGAGCTTCCAGGAATTATGGCTTCAACATATATTTTAAGGGAATACAATTATACCTACCACACAATGCCTTTCTGTACCTTTTCATTTATGGTTGATGTTGCTAGAGATGATTGTTGAATTCACAATTTTACTATTCTGTCAAGCTTTTCCATTCTTTGTTCAATTGACACTACGATGATAGAATTGACAGGACATGGTGACTGACTTGAAAAAGGAAGGGATAACAAATGAAGAATCAGATGGCTTCAAGCTATGGTGATCATCCTGAAAGCCCAGCCAATCCCTGAAACAGGCTTGAAGAAGGGATTATCAGCCAATCCCCAAGACAGACTGAAGTATGAATTATATGCAGGGTACGTAGGTAAGGCTGTAACTCTAGCAACTCCTACATTCAAGCAAAGCATTACATTAGGGCTAAGTGGCCCTTGCTTTCGTGTATAAAATTAAAATTGCTATTGTCTACTAAGCCTCTAAATGAGTTACCCTTATCTACCTCTCCGTATTCAATTATTTTACCTCTTTTTCCCTGTGACAAATTGCCTGTAGTATAAAATATACATTTTTTTTTTTCTCTCTTGGTAAAAAAGAAGACGTCTGTTTAGCTTCCTTCTGGAATTTCCCAACCTTTCTTATACTTAGATTAGTCATTTAACTTTTTTCTGGTCAATGGAATGTATATTAAAGTGTTGTGTTAACTTCCAGGAAATACCCTTAAAATGAGGTAGATTCTTCCATCTGCCTATACCTGGAATTCGGTTGTGAGAGCTGAAGCTCATGTGGCCATTTTAGATCACGAGGAATGTGATGGTTCCATAATATGGAAGTAACCTGGATTTCTGATGGCTTTGTGAAGCTGCCCTTCAATTCTGAACTAATGATTTCTATTTAAGGTTCTGTTACTTTGTAATTTTTGGTATTTGAAGTTGAACCAAATCCTGACTTATATTCTTATACAGACTATCCTTCAGTCACACTGTTTTTGAAACACCATGCACAATTCTAACTTGGAAATTTATTCTTGCTGCCACTTCCGCCTGAAGTATCTTCTCCCAGTTTTCATGGTTGTGTGGCTTTCTTCTGGTCTTTTTTTCTGGCCTTGCCTCATATATCACCTCTTGAAAGAGGCTTTGGCTCATGCCACCGATCCCACCTTCATTGTGACTTTGAACTCTCTCCATCTCATTAGCCCTTCTTTGCTTCATAGCTTCTCCTCTATCACTGTCTGACTCTCTGAAGGTAGCTCATTTGTTCACTTGCTTGTCAGTCTCTTGCATAGAATATAATCCCCGTCACTCCCATCACCTTGTGTATCTTTTTATCATTGTATCCTGGGGCCTAGAACAAAGTGCAACAGTAAGCACTCAAATGCCTATGGGAGCAAATGAATAAAGTTTCCTTCTGAGTCCTCTCTCAGCTTGAGAAGGGTACAGGATTTTTATTAGCTTTTTCTTTTGTCTTTATTTTTTATTTCTGTGACCCATGCTACATAGGACAAAATCTTAGAATAATCATTGAGATTTTGTCTTTGCACACTTCCTTCCAGAACCCTCTTTGCATGAGCCAGTGACTCACAAAATTATTTTTACTATTTAAAAAGCAATAATACATAATTTACCCCAATAAATAACATATTTATTCAATAGAATGGTCTGGCTTTAGTGCAGAATTAGCTACATATATTTTTAGTCAGTTATCTTTTAGGTTGTATTTAAAATATTTAAAGTTGTTTATGCATCAATACTCAGACCTTGCATGTGTGTTTAGCTGGCTTCCTAGAAGAAAATATGAAATTTCTATGCATAAAGCTATGCTGAATGTAGATATAGTCAGCATGATGAAGTATAAAAAGCATGCACTTGGGTCAAGACTGAGTTCAGCTTTGGCTCTGCTTTCACTAGTTATGTGACCCTGTGCAAACTGCTAGACCTCTATGAGTCTCTCTCCCTAGCTCTCAAGTGGGGAATGGCATAAGTCCTTAAGAGGTTTATTATTAGAATTAGAAGAAATTATGCATATAAATGGCTCAGTGTGAACCCAGTCATTTTTAATCCCCTTTCCTCTGTTTAGAGAAAATTGCTTAACAAAAAACAAACAAAAATGAGTTATTTTTCTTAACTTTTTATTGTGAAATATAAAACACAAATAGAAGTGTAGATAAGACATAACTATATAGTTCAATAGATTAAATATTGCCCAATAGGTTAATATATAGAATATCACATCCAGAAATTATACATTATTGGTGCTCCCAAATCCTGTCTTCTGAAGGCCTCTTCCCAACCACAGTTCCTCCCTACCCAGAATGTAACCACTGTTTTGATTTCTCTGGTAATGTTACCCATCTTCTTCTGAGAGTTTAAAATTTAAGAATGCAAGTCTTCACATTATAATTAACTTTTGCATGTTTTTGATGAAATCAGATGGTATGTATTCTTTGCTGTCTGGTTTCTGTTACTCAAAATTTTATATTTGGGAGTTTATCCATGTTTTCACAAATGTCTGCGGTACTCCTTTTAATTGCATGTAGTAATCCAGATTATGAACATATTTATAAATTATCTAGTCTATTCTTGATAGCCTTTTTTTCCCCAATGTGGGGTTATTATAAATAACACTACTATCTTTATTCTTATTCTTATGCACGTTCCTTGGAGCACACGTGCACTTATTTCTTTAGGGTATATCCTAGGAGTAAATATGCATATCATGCACATGAACTTTCCTAGATAATCCTACTCTGTTTCCAAAGCGTCTTTAACAATTTGTATTTCCACTAGCAGTTTAGCAGAGTTCCTCTGGTTTCATGTCCTCACATGATTTCCTTTTTCACAACAAAGTTTGCGAATAGCAAATTGGCTGTCTTTATATTGAAAACAAAGCAATATCAAAAAAAATAAAAAAAAAAAAAGGCTAGGAAAGTAAGTCACTTAAGGAAAACAAAAGCACTGTTATTTCATTGAAATGAATTTAAGAAATGTGACATAATAGCTGCTGGTATTATAGAAAGATAATCACCCTTGCCCCTTTCTTCTTCACTGAGTTCTGAAGAGACCCAGCGTATCTGATCACCTTCAATACCCCAGGGCAGTAATTATTCCATGTAACAGCATTGAGGCACCCAGAGAGTTGTTATCAATTTCCTCTTAGCACTATAGCTAAACACATTAAGTGAGGACTTTGTCAACCATGAGGTCTACGGGGATTAATCTGCCTTTCTCAGTATATAATTGACAGTCGAAATGTTTTTGGAATCTATTTTACATTATTTTCCTCAAGGGCCCAGGAAAAATTTCTTGTTACAGAAGACCAAAAATATAGACTAGATGATTTCATTGAATGATAAATGAAACTGAAATCCATAAATGTGTTTCCAAAAGGATTGCTGGAGAAGGTTAAAAAAATTTCTATTTTCCAATTATATCTGCATTCCTAGAGTTTAAATGTTTCTCAAACAAAAGGAAAGACCTGTATCAATATTTTTCCTTTAAAAATGGTGGCCGGGTGATGACCTGAAAGCAGAATGTTGAAATGTATTTAAATATATGCATTCCAATATTTTCTTTATATGTCTTTATAATTACTTATTATTTAATTTATTATTACGATGTTTTTTAAGAGTTGGAATCTCACTCTGTCACCCAGGCTGGAGTGCAGTGGCAATCAGAGCTCACTGCAACCTTGAACTCCTTGGCTCAAGCAATCCTTTCACCTCTCAGTTAATTTTTTGTAAACGATTTTAGAGACAAGGTCTCCCTGTGTTGACCAGGCTGGTCTTGAACTCGTGGCCTTGATAGTGGCGGTAAATCTGTATGTGTCTGACGTAACCTCAATTCTTGCCTCCTCAGAAGAAAGAATTCGACGGAGGGGCATGAGGCAGGAGAGACTGAGGCGAGTTTTAGAGCAGGAGGGAAAGTTTATTTAAAAGCTTTCGAGCAGGAACAAAAGGAAGGAAAGTATGCTTGGAAGAGGGCCAAGGGGACAACTTGAAAGGCAAGTGCATGGTTTGACCTTTTGACTTGGAGTTTTATATGTTGGCATACTTTTGGGGTTTTGGGTTCCTTCTGCCCTGATTCTTCTCTTGGCATGGGCCGTCCGCATGTTCAGTGGCCTGCTAGGGTTTGGGAGGGGAGCATGCGCAGTGTGTTTATTGGAGTTCTAAGCATGCGCACTTGAGGTGTTCTTCCCTCACCGATCTAACATTCCTAGAGGAAGGTCATAAACCGGTTAAACTCCACCGTTTTGCCTCGTAGTGCACAGGCTTGAGCTCACTTACCTAACTCCTGAGATCTTACTGAGAAGCTACTGATCACCAGTTTCAGGTTTTTCTACCTATAGAGAGAATGCCTTCCTCTGGCTCTGGCTGCGACCTATTATCATTTGAGAGAAACAGAGTATCAGCTGCCTGACCGTCACCTGATGGTTGCCTGATATTCCTGGTTGGGGGCGGCCCTCTCCTATGTCTGATTAGCTACCTACTGTAACAGCCTCAAGGGATCCTCCTGCCTCAGTCTCAAGAGCAGCTGGGATTATAGGCCATCCTATAATTATAATATGTAATCTTATATTTACTTTGTGCTGTCTAACTAACAAGCCATTTTTTGCTATCTTCTTCTTTTTCTTTTCTCTGAGAATTTTCACTTACACAGACTGTTTTCTCCTTAGTTTATCATGTATAACTTTGTAATTATGAAAATATTAACAATAGCTACCAATTATTGAGTCTTATCTAGTCACTGACATTTTGCAGAATGTTTGGTGTAGATTGTCAATCTTTGATATAAACTCTAGAAGACAGGCATAATTATTTCCACAATTCAAATGAAGATACAAAGCTCAGAGAAGTCACAGCGACTTGTTCTAGATCACACAGCCAGATGTACAATTACCTGTCTCTGAATCCTTAGACAACACTTGTTCCACTGCATTCCACTGGCTCTCCGAAACGCCTGTTTTTCTTGGTATTTATCTCTAGGAGAAGCGTTGGCATTTGGGCTGTGTGATCCTTGCTTATTTGGAAACGTTCCATGCATTGCAGTGTTTAGCATCAGCACTGCTACCCTGCTTCTAATCTTGCAAGGGAAATGGATGGTGATGAACCTACTCTCTGTAGTTCATCATGGACCATCATAAGATCATGGACCTATCATCTCTGGACTCATTTATTTTCCCCATCAGCCTGTGAGCCCTTCAGAGGCAATGACTATGTATTATGCATCTTGTCCCTTTTGAATGTTTATACACAAAAAAGGAAATGTAATGAACATTTATCGAATGGTTACTGAATATTAATGTTGAAAAAACAATGTCCAGTGGTGCGATCTCAGCTCAGTTGCTTCAGATGCTGACCTGCAGTTAATTCTGTTTAGCTTTTCTCTTTCTGATCACTTCATTCTTTTATGTGCTGTAAATCTTTTTAATCCCTTTAACTCCCTCTTTTCCTTTATCATTTTGGCTGTCATCACTTCCTTTATGCAAGGAACGCTCAAGTTACTGAGGGAAGAAAGGGGTATACAGATAGAAGGAAATAACCTGGAAACAAACATTTAATGAAAAATACTGTAACAATAATATATCCATCTACACACAGAGCCAAATGTGGGAGTTAGCTCCCTCATCTGGAAAGTGTTGAATTATTTGCTGATGAATAGCAGAGAAGAACTCTGTCTTTCTGTGTTGTGGAAGAAACAGAGTTACGAAGTGTGCCCCTTTGGAATTTACTAGGTGATATGATTTGACTCTGTATTCCCAAACAAATCTCATGTTGATTTGTAATCTCCGGTGTTGGAGGTGAGGCCTGGTGGGAAGTGATTGGATCATGGGGGTGCTCTCTAATGGTTTAGCACCATCCCCCTAGTGCTGTTCCCCCCCCCCTTTTTTTTTTGTTTTTGAGAGGGAGTCTCTGCTCCGTCACCCAGGCTGGAATCCAGTGGTGCAATCTCAGCTTACCGCAACCTCCGCCTCCCAGGTTTAAGCGATTCTTCTGCCTCAGTCTCCTGAGTAGCTGGCATTACAGGCCAGCTGGGATTACACCACCAGGTCCGGCTAATTTTTGTTTTTATTTTTTTGGTATTTTTAGTAGAAATGGGGTTTCACCATGTTGGTCAGGCTGGTCTCGAACTCCTGACCTCAGGTGATCCACCTCCCTTGGCCTCCCAAAGTGCTGGGATTACAGATGTGAGCCACCGCGCCCGGCATCTAGTGCTGCCTCATGATAGAGTTCTCATGAGATCTTCTTATTTAAAAGTGTGTGGGGCGTTCCCCTTCTCTCTCTTCCTCCTGGTCTGGCAATGTAAGATTGCCTGCTTTCCCTTCACCTTCTGCCGTGACTGTGTTTCCTGGGGTCTCCCCAGCCATGCTTCCTGTACAGTCTGCAGAACTGTAAGCCAGATAAATCTCTTTTCTTTATAAATTATGCAGTCTCAGATAGTTGTTTATAGCAGTGAGAGAATGGACTAATATAGTAGGTTTCAACTAGCTAATCATCGAGGAGCACCCTATGTTAGGATTTCCAGGTTTAGCAAATAAAAATACAGGAATTCGTTAAATATGAATTTCAGATAAAACAAAAGTTTTTTTTTTTTTTTTTTTTTTTTTTTTTAGTATATATCATACATTATTTGAGACATACGTTGTTTTATGTTGGCTATCTGAAAGTCAAATTAAATTTGGCATCCTGTATTTTATTTGGCATTGCCAACTTGAGTTAATCTGGTTAAAAATGAGTTTATTGTTCCAGTTTGTTAAAGGTATTACCAGTTATTACCAACAATAGGTCAGAGCACTTGTAGGTATAAAATGTTTCTCCTTGACTGCTCCAACACAGGCAGGACTCACAAGTCAGGGTGTGCAAGGCCTCTCTGGAAGTTGCCTGTGTGTTTACCACTGGAGAGGACTAGGTACTACTGCCAGGAGAACTGTCTGTTGCCACCTGCTTCGGAGCCCAGTCCTATGCTAACCCAATCCAACCCAGACCAGTCCCAGCTGCCAACACCTGTTCAAAAAAAAGAAAAAGAAAAAGAAAAAAAGTTAGTTTCATTTATCGTGCAACTATTGACTCGGATTTCTTATTATTTGGTTGACATCAGTCTAACCATATTCCAAACCTGCCCTGGGTCCTGAATCTGCTTGCTTTCTGATTTAATATAATTATAAATTAGAAACCATTTCTGAACTAATTATGCCTGCCATCTGAGTCCCACACTTATTGACAAGCTGAACAAGTATTCACCTGGCTGTCTATGCTACACCTTTATCTCACTGGCCTCAGACCTGTCTGAATACTCCTCTGTCAACATGACTCAACCAAATGTAGTCACAGATGGAGTGGTTTGGAAATTATGTTGCGAGTGCGTCAGTTATCTATTGACACAATAATGCTGAGTAACAACCAACCACAAAATCTCAGTGGCAGGTAACGTTAAAACATCATTTAGCTCATGAGTCTGTGGGGTTCAGCTAATCTAGTCTACTCCTGAGGATCTGGGCTGTGCTTGCTCATGTGTCTGTGGTCTGCTGTGCTTCTGCAAGGCAGAGCTGTTATGTCAGGGGGCTGTGGGCTGAACTAGCACAGTTTGGTTTCACCTGGAAAAACTGACCTGTCTTCTATTTTCCGTCTTTCAGTAGGCATGCCCTTGTAGTACCAGCAGAGTGTGAGATCGAGCAGAAACGCATGTGCACTTTTCAAGATTTCCTGAGTCAGACTTGTTAATGTTCCATTGGCTGATGGAAATCACAGTGTCAGTCCAAATTCAAGAAGTGGGAAAATAGACCCTGCCATTTTGCTAAGAGAGTCTTGGAAGATCACGGTGGTAAAAGTTGAGATTGGGTTTGGGGAGTGAGTATCTAGAGGGAAATGAGACTGGAGAATTTGGAAGGGACCGTCCAGGACTTGCCAGCCTTTTTGAAAAAAGAACTACTTATCAAATCCTTCTTATCTTATAGTCATTTTGCTATCTCATAGTAGTTTTGTCACTTATCATTTCTGAATATTACTTTCTCCAATTGTAAAATGAGGGAATTGAATTAAATAAAACCATAAAACCTTAATAACTTTGAGATTGATCCAGCTAACAAATACAGATTTTTTGGTCAAAATAGCATTAATTAGTACTCTAAAATGCTTTATGGTAATAGCTGTCCTTCAAGTTTCCACAGGTTTGTAATCTTAATCTTTAAACTCGCTGCTTCACACATTTATATTTTCTTCTCTTTTTTTTACCTTCTTCACTTTTTAAAAAATTTTATGTTCAGGGGTACGTGTGCAGGTTTGTTACATAGGTAAACTCTGTGTCACAGGAGTTTGGTGTACAGATTATTTAGTCACCCAGATAATCAGCATTGTATCTGATAGGTAGTTTTTTTTTTTTTTTTTTTTTTTTTTTGAGACGGAGTCTCACTCTGTCGCCCAGGCTGGAGTGCAGTGGCACGATCTCGGCTCACTGCAAGCTCTGCCTCCTGGGTTCATGCCATTCTCCTGCCTCAGCCTCCCGTGTAGCTGGGACTACAGGTGACCACCACCATGCCTGGCTAATTTTTTTTTTTTTTTTTTTTTGTACTTTTTTAGTAGAGACGGAGTTTCACCGTGTTAGCCAGGATGGTCTCGATCTCCTGACCCCGTGATCCACTCGTCTCGGCCTCCCAAAGTGCTGGGATTACAGGCGTGAGCCACCGCCCCCAGCCCCGATAGGTAGTTTTTTGATCCTCACCCTCCTCCTACCCTCCACCCTCAAGTAGGTCATGGTGTCTGCTGTTCCCTTCTCCGTGTTCATATGTACTCAGTGTTTATAAGTGAG
Source organism: Chlorocebus sabaeus (assembly GCF_047675955.1). Classification (NCBI taxonomy): domain Eukaryota; kingdom Metazoa; phylum Chordata; class Mammalia; order Primates; family Cercopithecidae; genus Chlorocebus; species Chlorocebus sabaeus. Next base: position 26,181,082 of record NC_132913.1, read on the forward strand.
AACATGAGGTATTTGGTCTTCTGTTCCTGGGTTAGTTTGCTTAGTTTAATGACCTTTCTATTTTCTATGTAGCTCTTAAGGTATTTGCATTGGCAGGTCCACAGTTAGGATATTTTTAAATTTTCTTTCAGTTCTGTGTTTTCCATCATCAGAGAAGCATGCATATAAATTTGGGAGGCATTCATTAGAGAAGTAAAGCAGCATGAGTGAAAAACATTTTATATAATCCCTATGAAAATATCAGTGAATCAAGAACAATTTCAGGCTGGCAACGGAACAACTAAGATAAGTTGCTTAATTAAGGGAGGCAACATTATCACGGCCAAGATGACAATGGATTCTTGTCTATTTACCTGTCCCAGGAGAACAAAATTCTGATAAGTGAGAAGAATGTAAGTGAATGAGGTGTGTGGAAATTACAACTAACTCTAACTGAGAGCACTATAGACCCAGGGTTAGGAAATGTTCTTTACCTTTTCTTTTCATTTAAATGTAATACTTCTCTTTTAATTTAAATCTAACTCTTTGATTTTCTTAAAAGTTCTTTTTTGTAGTCTCTATTAGTTCGTTTTTACACTCCTATCAAGATACTGCTCAATATTGGATAATTTATAAACAAAGGAGGTTTGATTGACTCACAGTTCTATATGTCTGGGGAGGCCTCAGGAGACTTACAATCATGGTGGAAAGCAGGCACCTTCTTCACAAGGTGGCCGGAGAGAGAAGTGTGTGAAGAAGAGACTGCCAAACGCTTATAAAACTATCAGCTCTTGTGAGAACTCAGTCACTGTCAGAAGAAGAGCATGGGGAAAACTGACCCCATGATCCAATCACCTCTCTCCTTCAACACGTGGGGGTTACAAGTCCTTCCCTCAACACGCAGGGATTACAATTTGAGATGAGATTTGGGTGGGGACACAAAGCGGAACCATATCATTGTCACTTTGAAATACATGCCATCTTGCCTTTGAAAGAGGAACTAATTGTGTGCAAAGATGAAGTACGTATCCTTGCCCTCTCAAATTATACTCTTCAAAACTGAGAACGTATGTTTTAGGTACAGCAGACTTCAGATAATTATCTTGGGGTGGATGCTAGAGGCACATGGTTTGAAATTGATAAAATATGCAGATTTGTATGTCTGTGTTTTGTCAACTGGACAAGGAAATTTCTCACCAATTTTGGCTTCACAAATTGATTCTCCTACAATAGAGTATCTACATTTGTTGTATAAAATAAATGAAAAAAAAAATCAGGAAAGTGTTTCAACCCACAGGATTTCAGTTTACAGATCAGTCAGAATTATAGTCATCCCTTGGTGTTCATGGGGTTTTGGTTCCAGGACCTCCCACAGATACCAAAATCTTTTTATATAGAATGGCACAGTATTTGGATATGACCTATGCACACATCCCCTTGTATGCTTTAAACCATCATGAGATTACTTAGAATATCTAATACAGGCCGGGCACAGAGGTTCATGTCTGTAATCCCAGTGCTTTGGGAGGCTGAGGCAGGAGGATCCCTTGAGCCCAGGAGTTTGAGGTTAGAGTGAGCCATGACATCACCACTGCACTCCAGCCTGGATGACGGGAACCCTGTCTCCAAAACCAATGAAAAACCTGGGACAATGCAAATGCTAAGTAAATAGTGGCTATACTGTATTGTTTAGGGGATAATGACAAGAAAAAAAATCTGTACATGTTAAGCCCAAACATAGTGTTTAAAAAATATTTTTGCTCTGCAGTTAGTTATATCCATGGAGGCAGAACCCATGGATATGGAAAGCTGACTCTATATCATTTAAAGTGTAGGTTAGATTACATGTTTATATTTTGCTATTTCTGGAAGATTTTAGGTCCACTTGACTTTCTATTGGCAAAATGGAAAGACATGGGATGAGGGGGAACATTGTGGGAATCACATTTTGAGAATCAGGAAGCAGCAATGAGAAAGTAGATTCTTTCTTCACACGTAAAAGGTAACTGCAGTCATTGAGAAATAAATTGAAACAAAAATTGACTTTAGCTGATAATTCCCCTTTGGGAACCACAGCAAGTAAGCAGATCCTATCAAAGGTAGGACCAGGACATCAGGTAGGGGCAGGCAGGACCAATCAACTTGCTTCGTGTTAGAGTTATGCTGTATGGGTGAAGTAGCTCCAATCCGGCAAAATTACTCTTTATTTTATTATTATTGAGATGGAGTCTCGCTCTGTTGCCCAGGCTGGAGTGCAGTGGCACGATCTCGGGTCTCTGCAACGTCTGCCTCCCGGGTTCAAGCAATTCTCTGCCTCAACCTCCTGAGTAGCTGGGATTACAGGTGCCCACCACTACACCCAGCTAATTTTTGTATTTTTAGTAGAGACGAGGTTTCACCATCTTGGCCAGGCTGGTCTTGAACTCCTGAACTCGTGATCCACCCTCCTCGGCCTCCCAAAGTTCTGGGATTACAGGCATGAGCCAACGTGCCTGGCATCTTCATTTTTTAAATTCACTTTTGTTTATTCATTTTAACATTGCCAAAATAATTATTAGCTTAATATCTGTGTAATCAGCATATAATAGAAACATAATAAATATTTTTGAATGAAAGTGTAAAATATTGATTGTAGAAAATACAGAGAAAAAAATTAACCCATCACTATTGATATTTTGGTTTTAAAAAGGGTCATACTATACATAATGTTTGCTAATCTTTTTTTTCCTGTAAATCTGTTTCCATGCTACTAAATGTGCTGGCCAACATTATTATTTATCCACTAAATAGTAATTGCATAGTTTCTAGAAAGTTATTTGTAGATTGCCTATAAAAGTCTCTAGATAACTCACCTATTTATTTTAGTCACTGTATTTTAATTTACATTTTCAAAATTCAATTTGTTTATTCCAATTATGCAAAGAATATTTGCCTATTAAAATTACAGATATACATAATAAAAATGTTGTATTTCCTCAATTATAAGATAATAGCAAATGAAACTTACACCAATATTTTATAACTTTTTATTTTTTAGTAGAGTTGGAGTCTCAATATGTTGCCCAGGCTGGTCTCGAACTCCTTTCTCAAGTGATTCTCCCTCCTCAGCCTCCAAAGGTGTTGGGATTACAGGTGTAAACCATTGTGCGAAGTCTTTAATAATATTTATTAGATAAAAATATTTTGTTACATATGCCTGTCAATTGTAGGAAACAACGTAATTTTAAAATGAATGAAAAAACACTTTTCAGAATAGAGGATGTACAGTATTCGAGATAACTATTGTGATTGTGTTTGGAGGATGCTGAAGGTGCAAATTGTCCCACTCCCTACTGCAGGCTAATGAGGGAGGTGTGGGGCTGTAGTTATAATTCATATTTTACCGCTAAAGAAACCCCTACTTAGAAATATTAAATAACTTGTTCAAGATTCCTCAATAGGTGGTAAAAGCAAAATCCAAACCTACACGAATCTAGGTGAGAAAATATATTTTTAAAACTTGTGATGAGATATATATGATATATTTTCCATTTGTAAAGGTATATTATATCTAACATGTATGTTAATATGTTATATTAACATGTTAGCATATTATATAAAATATGTTATACATAATACATGCAAACAATTTGTTATATATCATATAACTGTATATTATTATAAAATAATTTGTATTATGCATTATTTGTGGTACATAACAGACGCATTATTATGTATAATAATATGTGATATATGATAAAACATATACGTATACAATAAATATATATTACCTAATATATATACTATGTAATGTATATAACAAACATGTAATATATAAATATATAACAAAGTTTGCTATTTTAATCATTTAAAAGTGTACATTCACACCGTTGTGCAAACATCACCACTATTTCTTGAACTTTTTAATGACTTTACACAGAAACTCTTCAGCCATTAAGCAGTAACATCCCATTCTCTCCTCTCTTAGCGCTTGGTAATTGCTAATATACTTTCTGTCTCTGTCTCTTTACTCATTCTAGATCTTTTATATAAGTGAAATTATTCAGTATTTGTTCTTTTGTGTCTGGCTTATTTTGCTTTGCATACTGTTTTCAAGGTTTGTCCATGTTGTAGCACATAACAAAACTTAATTCCTTTTTATAGCTGAATAATATTCCATGATCCAGGCATTGATTTTCCATTAGTCTGTTGACAGATTCTTGACACCTTCTGTCTATTTTGAGTAATGCTGCTATGAACATATCTTTTTGAGTACTTGCTTTTAATTCTTTTGGGTATATTCCTAGGTGTGAAATATCTGGATGATATGATAATTATATGTTTAGCTTTTAGAGGAATCACTCAAATGTTTTCTTCAGTGGCTACATCATTTTGTATATATCCACCAGCAATGTAGAGGTTTCCAATATTTTTATATGCTTACCAACATTTGTTATTTTTCAATTAAAAGAAAATTATAGCCAGGCTAGGGAATGTAAAGTGGTTTCTCATAGTGGTTTTGATATGGATCTTCCTAATGATTAATGATGTTGGGAATCTTTTCATGTGTTTATTGGCCATTAGTATATCTTTTCTGGAAAAATATCTATTCAAAGATTTTGCTCATTTTTATCAAATTGTATTTTTGTTGTTAAATTTTATGAGTTCTTTATACATTCTGACTAGTAAACTCTTATCAGATAAATGTTTTGCAAATACTTTCTCCAATTTCGTAGGTTGTCTTTTTAATATCTTGATACTGCCCTTTGATGTGTACAATTTTAATATTGATGAAGTTTAATTTATTTTTTGTTTTATTGCCTGTGCTTTTGGTGTCATGTCTAAGAATTCATTGCTAAATCCCAGGTCATGAAGATTTACCACTATATTTTTTTCTAAGAATTTTATGGCTTTAACTCTTACATTTAGTCATTAATCTATGTTGACTTCTTTTTCTTAATATGGTGTGAGATAGGGGTCCAACCTCATTCTTCTGCCTGTGGAAATTTAGTCATCCAAGCACCATTTGTTGAATAGATTGTTTCCCCACTGAATGAACTTGGCACCCTTGTTGAAAAATGAATTGGTTAGAGATGTCTACGGTAGCTTTGTAGAAAGTTTTGAAATCCAGTGGGATTCTTCCAACTTTATTCTTATTTTTCAAGATTGTTTTGACTATTCGAGACCCCTTGAAATTCCATATGAATTTGAGGTTTGGCTTTTCCAGTTCTGCAAAATGGCTTGAAATTTTTATAGGGGTTGAATTAATTTGTAGCTCACTCTGCATAGTATTGTCAGCTTAACAATACTAAGTCACCTAATTCATAAACGAGATGTTTTTCAATTTATTTAGGTCTTCTTTAAATTATTTCGGCAATATTTTGTTGTTTTCAGTCTATAAGTCTTTCACATTCTTTGTAAAAATTATTTTTAAGTATTTTATTATTTTAGAGGTTATAGTGCATGGAAATGCTTTTTTAAAATTTCCTTTTTGATTGTTCTTTGCTGGTATACAGAAACATTAACTCATTTTTGTGTCTTTATCTTGTGCCTTGCAACTTGCTGAATTTATTCAGTAACTCCAGTAACTTTTATTCTTTGAGATTTTCTATATGTGGGATTCTATCATCTGTAAATAAAGATAATTTTGCTTCTTTTCAAATTTAAGTGCTTTTGTGTTTTCAGCGAATTTACTACTACTACTTTTCAAGAAAATAAAATTCAACCCTAATTTTATTACTCAGGAAGAGATTAATTTTTGACAATTGACAGATAACTTTCTAGATTCATTCATCTATGAATTTCCTCACTCATCATTTTATACACACACACACATATAAACATATACACACACATAGATACATAAAATGCTCTAAAATTTTCCTGATAAATTGATTTTAGAAATTTATATATTTTTATAAAGTTATCTATTTCATTTATGGTTGCAATTATTTTGACGCAATATAATTTTATTTTATGGATACATTCAATGAATTACCTCTTCAATTTAGTTTTTTAATGCCTTAATTTTTATTAGTAAAATATTACTAATGTATTTTTTTAATAAAAATACTAAAAATTCTATCTTTTGTTATTTTCTTCTTCCTACCTACTCGTTTACCATTTTTTTCTCAGAATTTCGTTACAAATTTTAACATTTATACTTTATTTAAATACAGTTTAAGGGCTTTGCTTGTCCAATTACAATTTTAATTATGTTTCATGTGTACTTTTGTCATTATAGGTACATGTTCTTAACCTGTAATTGCAGTTTTACATTCTATTTTGACTCATGAATAATTCAGGATGTTTAATTACTTCTGATGATCTTTGCATTTGTAAATGGAGATGGAGGATCTGAACTGTTGTTTGTGGTAATTGGGGGATTTGTTTCTACTCTCTTTTGCTATAATTTAGTTAAATGGCATGTCCAGTTTTTTCTTTTTTATACAGTCAACCAGTCAAAAGCCTCCCTGACATACTGAGGTGGCATTTCCTTCCTACCCTTAATTCATGCCTAAAATTTCTTGTTTTCGTTATGCTTTAAGGTTTTTTTCTATCTCAGCCTCCCCTGGAAGTCCCCAGAGCATTCTGCTACCACCAATCAGCTTCCATTTCCTGCCTGGCAGTTTTTATGAAATTTGAAGCTTTTTTTTTTTTTTTTTTTTCCAACAATACAGCCAGTGCAACTGATACAGGGTGGAGAGAAGGCAGGAGGCTACAAACTTCCCGTCCCACATTGCATCACCCACGAGTTATAGTTATTCCTCTTGTCAGCACCATTGTGGGTCTCGGAATTAGGAAACATATGATGGTAAGATAAAACAGAATTTCCTTTTTTTTTTTTTTTTTTTTTGATCAGGCATCCCCATTTTGTGAAGGAAACCTGAGGCACGCAACAGACCAAAGCATGTGCTAGTCTATTGCATTCTTGTCATATAAGCACTATTGTTATGTTTTCCATTAGACTTCTGTGGAGTTTTCTGACTGTCTTATATTTAAATATTAGAGAAAATTTCCCTCTTTTTGGAAATTTGAAAGTATTTAGTTAGCATTTTCAAGAGACTATATAAAGAAAACCTTGGCTAGATGATATTTTTGAACTTGAAGATACTCCAGAGAGCTTCTTAAATGCACATCTCAAGTTCTGACAACAAACATGCTGTCTATGTGGTAGATGCACTTACAAAAATCTAAGTGGCACAAAATAATTGAAGCAGGTTTAGCAATGCTCTTGACACTCAGTGCCACTGACAGCCCTCACAAAAATAATCTGTAACTCTCAGGAAAAATAGATAGAAGGATATAATTAATTCATGACAAAACTAGAATATTAAAATAAATAATGGCTTCTTGGAGGTAAGATACATAGATACGAGCTTTAAGTTTAACCAAGTTTAAGAGAAATCTCATTTATATAAATTAAAAAGTAGAGATGTATTTTCTCTATGGGAATAATTTAAACATTAATTAAAGATTTGTATCAGGATCTTTAAAAGGTTAACACCATTATAAGATTTCAAATGCAATGTATTTTCAGAAAGCTGACCTAATCACAGATTTTCTGAAAAATATAGCAGATTGCATTTTCCAAAATGGCCACAACACTATTTCTTATGCCTTCCACATCTCTTAGAATATAATTTTTATACTCCTACTATAGAAAGGTGGGGATCTATGATTTTTTTACCCTTTTACTAGACTGGACTCCTGACAATGGCAGTAGTGATGCCGTGTGACGTCTAAGAGTAGTTTATAAAACACAATCCTCTTGAGTTGCTTGCTCTAGAAACTCAGCAACCATACTATAAGGAAGGCATTCTGTTATGTGGAGGGGAGGCATGAATGTGTTCCAGCCAACAGCCCTGTACCAGTCAATAGCCCATATCAACCATCAGATACGCTGTGAGGGAGCTCTCAGTCTTTGCCCCAAATGACAGCATGAAAGTAGAAGCAAACATTCTTCCCTCAGCTCTGCTCATATTATTGTGAATTGCAAATCAAAATACATAGTTATTGTTGGATTATGTTGCTAAATTTTAGGGAGAAGGGTTGTTATGCAACAATAAATAACTGGAATACCATCTATCCTACGATGAACATTATAACCTTAATATGGTGTTATGGATATATCCAATTTGTATGTCAAACCTATAAAATACATTTTTAAAAAGTAGCATCTAAAATATCTGATTCAGCTTTTCTAAATATTGATTGATGATTATGTTTATCAGTTGGTATGAGCCAAAATGTTCATTGAGCAACTTACAAACAAACTTTAGATCTTAAGTGAAAATGAAACATAATAAAACCACTTCTCCTGAAAGGGTATGTGTTAACCTGTTTTGTGTTGCTATAAAGGAGTACCTGAGACTTTATTAAAGTCTCAAAGACTTTATTAAAGACTTTATTAAAGTCAGGAGTACCTGAGACTTTATTAAAAAAAAAAAAAAAAAGAGGTTTATTTTGGTCAGTATTCTACAGGCTGTACAAGCGTGGCATCAGTGTTTACTTCTGGTGAGGGCTTCAGAAAGACTATAATCATGGCAGAAGTTGAAAACAGAGCAGGTGCATAACATGGGAAAGGGGGCATGAGAAAGGGGGGTAGGTGCCAGGCTCTTTTAAACACTCAACTCTCACAGTAACTCATTACCATATGGAGGGCACCAAGCCATTCATGAGACACCTGCCCCCATGACCCAACCACCTCCCACAGAGTTCTACCTTCAACATTGGGGATCACATTCCAACAAGAGGTTCGGAGGGGACAAATATCCAAACTATATCAGTATATTATAGCGCAAAATAGTCAGGTTTCTGATTCTGCCGATATTGTAATAGATCAACTTATTAAGAACAACTAGAAAAAAAAAACACAAAAACATGGAAAAACATTTATCTGAAGGAGACATCAGACAGAAGTCAAGAAAGTGAGTTATTGAGTTGTCAAGGTCTTTGGGAAATAGAATACCTAAAGAAGAAATCTAAAATTTGGTGTTCTTTTTTTTCTTCCAGAAAATTATTAATTTAAAAGATGCAGATGAGAACCTGAAGAGCTGACTAAAAAGTAGTGACTAATAAACTGAGATACTGAGCAGAGCTTCCAAATGTCTCATGGGGCTATAGAGAAAAACCCTGTGTTCATGGCCCACTGTGAAATAAGAATACTAGGAATCCCCAGGCTTTTAGTTAGGACTCCTGAGACATGATAGTGAGGAATGTGAATATAAACATAGGAGAAAACCCAAAATATGCCAGACCTCACAAAGACTGAAGCCTGAATTTGAATTAGCTCAGTGGTTGATTGAATTAGGTCATATTCCTTCTTTAAACTGCCTCATTGGAATAAAAAGTAAATTCTTTCTGGAGGAAAATAACATCACCGAGTTCCTTAAATTACTTGTATATGTTCCCAGACTTTGTGCATTCAATCTAAAATACTCAGGTACATAAAAAGGTGAAAGTTAACAAACAAAAGAATACAACAAAGAGGATCCAGATATTAGAACTATCAATCACATCCTTTAAATAAGTATCAATAGTACGTTTAAGAAGTGCCAATCTGAAAGACTTAAGTAGGTAACTGAAAATTATTGAAAACAACAAAAGAATGGAAAAGAAAAAATGATAAATGAAATTAGATAATAGGTTTGCTCAACATCTTACTGAACAAAGAAAAAAAGATAATTAGTGCATCATAAAATAAATCAGAAGAAAATATCTATACTGAAATACAAAAACAAAAAAGGAATAGAAAAAGATAGAAAACAGAATGAGTCATGTGAAATATATGAAAGTAAAAAAAGTACAATGCATATATTGTGTTCTCAGAAAGATGAGAGAGAGCAAAGGGAATAAAGACAATATTTAAAGAAACAATGGATACACATATTCTGAAAGTGATAAAATACATCAAATCACAGATGTAAAAAGCCACAATTAAGCCAAAGGAAATACATAGAAATGAAAGCACATCTTGTCATTCAATGCAAACATTGTGGAAAACCAAAAGAAAAGAGAATATATTGATAAAAAGAAAAGTCCTATTTTAAAATTAATGATGATGATATTTATAACTGAGTTTTCATAAAAGCAAATGAAGATGAAAGACTATAGATGATCGTTTTCAAATATTAAGAGAATATAAATGTAAATATATTTTGCCCAGAAAAAGTATAGCCAAAAGGAGAGAGCAAAATAAAAATACCTTCAAAAAAGGAAACAAAAAACTCAGAAAATTCATTACTAGTTGATCTGATACTAAATTCCTATAGTATAAAGAAAATGATTCCAGATAGAAGCTTAAAGATGGAAGTATTAATAAATAGTAGATAAAATGGTAAATATATGGAAAATATAAAAACATTTGACTATACAAAAGAACAACAGTTTTATGAAGTTTAAAACCTATAGGATTAAATACATAAAAAATTAACAGATGTTAAAATTTTCTCTGTATTGACTATAAGAAAACAAACATAATAACTCTTATTACATTTAATAAGTAAAACATTCTTGTTTTAGTATCTATGGCAACCACCAAAGGAATTGTTTATTTCTGGAAATGTACATATATTTTTAGAGTGGTTGACTCCAGATAACTGAAACCATGGAAAGTAAAGCCACAGATAAAGGGGTAGTACTGCACATGCATTTCTGAAATTTTTTTCTCAAGAACTAAAGAAAGAAAGATATAACTGGGTTATATCTGAACTGGGTTTAGAGCCCCAGTCATTCAGGAATAATATGTATTTTTTTGACTACTTATTCTAAACTAACATTTGTTTTCCCCAAAGATAGTGAAGAAATAAAATACACAAATTAGTAGGCTGACTCTTTTTTTGTTTTGTTTTGTTTTTGAGATGGAGTCTCATTTATTTTGTCACCAGGCTGTAGTGCAGTGGCACCATCTCGGCGCACTACAACCTCCGACTCCCTGGTTCAAGCGATTCTCCTGCCTCAGCCTCCTGAGTAGCCGGGATTACAGGCACCCGTCACCACATCCAGCCAGTTTCTGTATTTTTAGCAGAGACAGGGTTTCACCATATTGACCAGGATGGTCTCGCTCTCTTGACTTCATAATCTGCCCACCTTGACCTCCCAGAGTGCTGGGATTACAGGCATGAGCCACCGAGCCCGGCCTAGACTGATTTTTTTTATACCCAGGATTATGGTAAATTCTGGCTGTAATAACTGTCATTAGATGTTATGAGTTGAATCATGTCCCATTAAAATTAATTTATTGAAGTCCTAACCTTCACTACTTCAGAATGTGACCTTACTTGGAAATTAGACAGTTGAAGATGTCATTAATTATTTAAAGATGAGCTCATACTGGAGAAGGATGGGCCCCTAAGTCAATGTGGCTGGTGTCCATAGAAAAACAATGCCCTTATGAAGTGATAGACATGTACACAGAGAGAATACCGTGTGAAGATTGGAGGCATGCTGCCAGAAGCCAAGGGACTACGTGAAACTAGGAGAGTGGTCTGAAATAGATCTTCTCCATTGCCTTCACTTTGGACTCAGACTTGTAGCCTTCAGAATCGTGAGACAATAAATTTCTGTTGTCTAATCCGTTTAGTTTGTGATAATTTATCCTCAAAACTCTCAAGAAATAAGCATAGGAGGAATATACTTCAAACACAGAGAAGGGCATATATGACTAGTACACAGCTGACATCATACTCAATAGTGAAAAGTCGAAAGATTTTCCTGTAAGGTCAGGGATAAGACAAGGTGCCCTCACTGATCACTTTTATTCAATATATTGCTGGAAATTCTAGCCAGAGCAGTTAGGTAAGAAAAAAAAAATAAGCAGCAACCATATAGGAAAGGAAAAAGTAAAATTATCTCTTCATTTCATCATGCTGATGACATAATCTTACATATAGAAAACCTTAAAGACTCCACCAAAGCATGGTTAGAACTGATCAACAAATTCACTAAAGTTTCAGGTTACAAAATCAACAAATAAAAATTAATAGCATTTTTTTTATGTTGAAAAGATATATATATATATATTTAGAATTAGGCAGCTGGACTCAGTTTAGATGATCCCAATTTTGTTGGCAACATCCAAAGCGTCGTAATCAGGAGCCAGTTGAACATACGCCTTTTTCTCTCCATCAGGCCGAATCAGGGTGTTGACCTTGGCCACATCAATGTCATAGAGCTTCTTCACAGCCTGTTTAATCTGGTGTTTGTTGGCTTTAACATCCACAATGAACACAAATGTGTTGTCTTCTATCTTCTTCATGGCAGACTCAGTGGTCAGCGGAAACTTGATGATAGGATAGTGGTCAAGCTTGTTTCTCCTGGGGGCGCTCTTTCGAGGATATTTGGGCTGCCTCCGGAGTCGCAGTGTCTTGGGCCGCGGTGGGTGAGGTGCGGATCTTCTTTTTTTTGTGGCTGTGGACACCTTTCAACACTGCCTTCTTGGCCTTTAAAGCCTTCGCTTTGGCTTCGGCTTTAGGAGGGGCAGGAGCTTCCTTCTTCGCTTTCGGCGCCATCTTGTGAAAAGGCTAATAGCATTTTTACACAGTATTAATGAACTATCTAGACAAGAAATTATGAAAACAGTCCCACTTACAATAGCATAAAAATAAAATACTTAGGTGTAAATTAACCAAAGAAGTGAAATATCTATACCATGAAAACCATAAAACCTTGAGAGAAATTGAAGAAGACACAAATTAAGGAAAGATATTTTATGTTTATGAATTGTAATAATTAATATTGTTAAAATGTCTATTAAAGTTTTTACAGCAGATCAAAGTATTACATTTGTGTTTGAACTCTAGAGTTTTTATCTGTAAAATTTGTATTGTAAAATGTGAATAATAAATTACTTGTCAATTGCCAATTAATTCACCTCTAAGTTCTTTAAATGAAAGTAGTTCTCTAGGAAGATTCATGATATTTATCACCTAGATTCTCCCACCCTTTCATCCTTTATTTAACACCTGATATCACCTGGGGTTCACTCTTTTCTTTTTTTAAAGGTAGGTTCTTGATCTGTTGGTCAGGCTGGAGTGTAGTGGCTTGATTATAACTCCCTGCAGCCTCAAACTCCTGGGTTCAAGTGACCCTTCCATCTTAGCCTCCTGAGTACCTGGGACTATAGGCATCCACCCCCATGCCTACTACTTAAAAGAACTGTTTTTAGCGATGGAATCTTGCAATGTTGCCCAGTCTGATCTTGAACTTCTGGCTTCAAAGGATCATCCTGTCCCAGCCTCCCAAGTTGCTGAGATTATAGGTGTGAGCCACCACACCCAGTCAGGGTTCCATTCTTGAGAAATGTAGATCTCGTCTTTCAGTCTAAGACAATTTTCCCTTTCTTTCCTTGCCTGGATCACCACCTGGATGAAATGGAAAGTCACATGTACAGTGTTTGAAGACTACCACAGAGCACCATATACAAACTGAAAACATTAAAATAAAATTTAAGAAATGTATTCTGGCCTCCTACAGGGCCTATAATTATCTCCTCTATAAGGTTATATAATCTAATATTCTTTTGGTTAAGGCTTGGTTTGTGGATGTTTCTATTAAAATATTAAACTATTGACATTCTATATGGAAACAGCCATTTGTCATCATAAATCAGGTTATTGATTCATTATGGAACAAGATATAGGATAGATGGCTTTTCATGGGTGTCAATTCACTTATTATAGAGGCAGTTGGACCAGATCAAGCTTTCCCAGTAGAAATTTTAGTGTATACCACACTCTCTCAGGATTCTTCAAGGATGAGAAAGATCAAGAAGAGAGAAGTAGAAAGAAAAAATAAATTGCCTAAATAGTAAGTTGGGGACAGGATTCACCATCATAAAATATTTGACAGTTCATAATGGTTAGAAATCACTGGTCTCAATTGTAGTCAGGTCCCACGTATCCTAGGGAGACTCTGAGAGCCCCGGCAGTGACAATTTGGCCGTTCAGCTTCATGAGATGGAGAACACGGCACCAGGAAGAGGCCCAGGTCTCTGAGCTACCCAATTCTAAGCATGGCCCTGCTTCGATGCCCTTGTTAAACCTCAGCTAACTTTGGGAAGATGAATTACTTTGTTATGCTTAAGTAAAAATAACTGGGAAGAAAACACTGCTAAAAACAAATAAGCAATCAACCCAACAAAAATCCAGCATAATAACATGTGCAAGAGCCAAGAAGAAATGCTTAGGGGATTATCCCCCACAGGGCTGTTTCTCTCCACTAAAGCAGGTAATTGAGAGCTAGCCAGATTGGTCTTGGATTTAATTCTAGTCAGCCACACTAATTAGTGCACTTGATTTGATATTTCATACTTGGACTTAGGGGTTTATCAACATATTATGCAGATTTATAGAAAATTAGACACAAATGAACACTTGGAACAAATCGCCCTGATGGTTTTTAAAATAGGTCTGTAATATTTTATAACAATTTTTTACCAGTGACTTTTTCCCCTTGCATGTCCAGTCTTTTCTAGGTATCCTGTGGCTTTATATTTTCTAGATTATTTGAAGAAACATCTTTCATTCCCTTGCATTTGTGGGAATTGGATGAATTTTGTCATATTTATGCCAGACTTCACTTCAGCAGAAAACTCCCATCTTTAGCCTAATTCTCTTTTATTGCCATAACTTAGGATTGTCTGAGGTTTGAAAATAGAAGACAACCATTTGCAAAAAGAGAGTAGAGTTTGTTAATGATCAGGAAAGAAAGAAAAAGTAAATATACTCCCTGACTCAGGAGGCTGAGTCAGGAAGATGACCTGAACCTGGGGAGGTCAAGGCCGAAGTGAACTGTGATTGTACCATTGCACTCCAGTGTGGGTGACTGACAGTGAGACCCTGTCCAAAAAAAAATAAAAAAGTAAATAAAATTATTCTTCTGTTAGGATACTGCTAGTCTGCCCTTGACATCAGATTTTTTTTTTAAAAAAGTAAAGTATTTCAAGTTTGGTTATTTTAACAAAGTCTTCTTGATAATTTTAAATAGTAATAAGGTTATAAAATGTCTATAAAATATTGTAAGTTGGGGATTGTGGAGGCAAAAGGAAAATAAGTTAAATCGAGAAGAGGTGAGCTGAATTCTCTTTGTAGGTCAAGCATGTGTTCTTGCTTAGAGGGACAGGAATAATTGTCATGCCCTTTGAGGGTGATGGAGGCTTGACACACTGGCTAGCTTTGACATAAAATTATACTGCCTCTCTTTAACCTGTCTGCCACATATATCAGTCTTTCCCTTCTCCTCCTGGGCATCCTGAGCTTCAGTTAGCCTAATAACTCTCTTGGCTCTTATCAGTCTGATAACCCCAATTTCAAGATGAATGATAGGTCTTCTATTAGAGACAAATGGACATTCACATTGACATTCAATGGGGGCACCTTGCTCAGGCTTTTGAAATTCATCCTTTCTTTGATTATGCCTTTCACTAAGTCAAGAAAGCAGGGTTAGAAGAGGCGACAGAATGGGACATTTTTCTTCTTGTGTTCTCCACCTCATTTGTCAGTCACTGCACTGTGCTTTTGGCTTTCAGTTCTGCCTCCCATTTATTTCCATCATCCATCTTTTCTACACCATTTTTCTTCCTCTGGTTGTTTCTTAACCTTCACTTTTTATTTGATCTAGATCTAGTTCTATACAAGAACATTCAAGATAGAGACAACTGCAAGAAGGGGGAAAATAGTGATCTAAAAAAAGCTCACAGGTATTCTTGATAGATTTCACTGCTCTGGCAGAACCCAGTGAGAGGCACCCTTGCCAGAATTGGGCCAACTATGATCACTGCAGCCTTAGGTAGAGAAATTCAGTAACTGCCAAATTGCAGCCATCAAGGAGGGAGCCAGGGGCTAATACCATCACCTCTCTTTCGTCACATCCTTCAGTCTTTTCCAGGGCCTTCTATTGGTTGAATACAAGCAGAAGCCAGAAGGCAAGATAACTTACTTTATATTATTATCCATTAAGGTTAGCATTCTGTGCTGCACAGTAGGATGAAAAGGGGTAGAGAATAAATATTGAGGAGAAAATAGATAATATGCAGTACAGAGGGTAAAAGGAGAAAAATTTTATACATATTTTTCTTTCTCATCCTTATTTTTCTCTTTTATTTATTCTTTATTCAACGCATGCCCGGTCTCTTTCACTTCTGAGCTTCATTCTGGCCTCTGGTTCCTGAGGTACCTATCTTCTTTACTATTCATTTGCTAAATTAATATATGTTTCTGGCCCTTAAATTTTTTTAAATCTATGTATTCTTTTGCCCAGCTCTAGACCACACCTTGTGCTCTCTGTGAACTTAAACTTTAAAACTTTTAATAATTACAGATTAGTTTTTTTGAATGACATTTTGTGAGCATGGAAGGTATAAACCAAAAAACTGAACTTCAACCACATAATCAAAAATAAGAATTAGAAAGTCTTCTACAATTTTAAAACAATATGGCTGGTTTTATATAGCCTTGCTATATGTTTCTTTATAACTAGAAATTTTGAGGGCTACATGATACCACCAAGAAGATCCTCGATCTTACTCCTTTGTAGCTAAGAGACCAAGGGCAACTGATAGTCAGCTACCTCAATCAAAACTGGAATAATAATACCAGCCTCATACAAATATTT
Organism: Chlorocebus sabaeus; assembly: GCF_047675955.1. NCBI lineage: Eukaryota > Metazoa > Chordata > Mammalia > Primates > Cercopithecidae > Chlorocebus > Chlorocebus sabaeus. The sequence continues at coordinate 26,197,654 of NC_132913.1, forward strand.
ATTTGAAGAATTGAATGTGATAAATGAAATAAAAATATACATCAGTGCTTGCTATTTTACACTCTTAACTTGCTTTTATTTTTGTCTAAATGAAAGCAAGAGTCCTACTTTGTTCTTTGTAAGGATCATAGTCAAAATAAAATAACAATTGTATCTCAGAAACGATACAGAATAATGCAACTGCTTGCTATAGGGATGTTTAAAATGGACAAGCCTAAAGTTATATTTTTCTGCATTCGTTTTTACAACATATCATGCTGAAAGTGTCACAGATAGTTTCACTGAAGACTGTTCCGAAAATCTCTGTCATTTGTATTCACATGTTTCTAGGTTCTCTCATCAACATGTAGGTTCCCTGATTACTTCTTCCCTCATATCTCCTCTTTCCTTTTGTTGGCCACATCGTTCTTTCTCCTGTCTAGAAGTTACAGTGTTCCAAATGAATTTCACTCTTATGAAAGGAGTCAAAGGCATAATAGAGTTAAGGGGAATGTTAGTGAAGCCATTATCTGCACTATCCAAGATAGCACTGAGTCCACAGAACTCACTTGCTGTCTATTCAGCCTACAAACTTTAGTTCAGAATATCTCAAAGTTCATTCAGTGCAAAAGTAGTATCACAAATGTTTTTGTTTGTATATAAACACCACAGGCATTGAAAGTCAATTTTATGTGAGAATTTCTTATCTTAGAGATTCACCATATTTTAAAGATTCACCATATTAGCATAATAAAGACTGAGATGTATACAGTAAAACCAAAAAATTATGTTTTTTTTTTTTTAAATTGGGCCATTATTTTCCAAACTAAGTTGACCACAGATCAAGTTTTTTCCCTAGTTATATCTCATAGGACAAACTTTAGGCACCCGGACCTATGTCATATTGCATAAATTATGGAGAAAATGTTTTCTTAGCAGCTGTTATAATCAAATATTTTCCCTAAGGAAATGACCTTTTAGTTGAAATTTCTACATAATTAAAGAGGGATATAAAAGGCAGTGAAGTGAAAATAACTGACGATGGGAAGAAAGAAGAATCAATTTAAAAAAAAAACACAACTGTGGTTTGGCAATGAATTAGGACTTTGAGGAAAACAGACACATCTAATGATTATTTTGTTGTGTGGTAAGCATCATAACATTCTCATTTTCCTTCTTTTCCCCAAATTTTGCATTTGAATCTATAATGTTCACTAATTATTTGTGAAATGTATTTGATTTGGGCAAATGGAGCAACATACTGAGTCCTGCTCCATGGCTAGAGTATGTGGTGAAACCAGAGATTGCTCATGAAAGAAAAGACATTAAAATTTGTATAGTACAGGAGGATCCTATCAACAGAATTCTTAATTATGAATAAAATGGAAGCATAAAGGGAAAGAAGAAAAAAGCATTCACATATGGGAGTGTGCAAGGTTGTCAAGATGCCTCTTGGAGGCAACATTAAAAATGGCACTAAACTTTCTACACAAAATTGCATTTTCAGGTTGCATCTTGATTATAACTTTAGTCCCATGGACAAATGACCAATAAAATATTCATAGAAAAATTTATCTGATGACTGGATATTAGAAAACCATATCCTAAAAACAAAACAAAACAAACCAAACACAAAAATCCCATCTATTCTTATATTAAGTCACTGCAGCAAAGGTAAATACCATACAGGTAATTCTGAAATGGCATTTTGTTTTGAGAAGTGAATGTATAATTTTTATAGCTTGTGTGTTGGGCTTAGAGTTTTTGAGGTTAGATATTAGGGGCAGAAAAATCTGTGGATTGATTGGATTTTTCAAAAACCTCTTTATTGAGTTATAATTGATATACAAAAGTTGTACATATTAAATTTACACAAGCTAATGAATTTAGAGATAAGTATACACCTTTGAAACTGTTGACACAATCTATGCCATAATGGTTCACAATATACCATCCAAAATTTCCTCCTGATATATTTATGTATTTATTTATTGTTTTTGCAGTAAGGAATCAACATAAGATCTACTCTTTTAGCAACTTTCAAGTATGTAATATGGTATTGTTTACTGTAGGCAGTATGTTATACAGTAAATCTCTAGGATTTATTCATTCCCTTAACTGAAACTTTGTACTCTTTGACATTTCACCCTCCCCTGTCTCTTGGGAAAAAGACCTTTCTACTTTCTGCTTCTATGAGTTTGACTAATTTAGATTCCTCATATAAGTGGTAGCATGAATTATTTATCCTTTTTGTGTCTGGTTTATTTCACTTAGCATAATGTTCCCTGGGTTCGCCCATATTGTTGCATATGGGGCAATTTCCTTTTTTTAAAAAAATAGAATGATGATCCATTGTATGCATATATCACGTGTTCTTTATCCATTTATTCAGTAATAAATATTTAGGTTGCTCCTACATCTTAGGTGTTGTGAATAATGCTACAATAAACATGGAAAGGCAGATATTTCTAAGAGATGTTAATTTTAATTACTTTGGTACACCTTTTAATTACTTTGGTATACTTTTACTCCTCCCTCAAAACTTTATGTTATTTATGTTACAATTTCTATCTTTTTTTTTTTTTTTTTTTTTTTTTTGAGACGGAGTCTTGCTCTGTCGCCCAGGCTGGAGTGCAGTGGCCGGATCTCAGCTCACTGCAAGCTCCGCCTCCCGGGTTTACGCCATTCTCCTGCCTCAGCCTCCCGTCTCTACTAAAAAATACAAAAAAACTAGCCGGGCGAGATGGCGGCCGCCTGTAGCCTATCTTTTATATTGTATAACCTTTTATAGATTTTTGTACTTACAAAGTTACAGTTTCCTTCCCTCCCTCCCTTCCTTCCTTCCTTCCTTCCTTCCTTCCTTCCTTCCTTCCTTCCTTCCTTCCTTCCTCCCTCCCTTCCTCCCTCCCTCCCTCCCTTTCATTCTTTTTTTGAGACAGGGTCTTATGCTACCACCCAGGCTGAAGTGCAGTGACACAATTATTGCTTACTGCAGCCTCAAACTCCTGGGCTCAAGCAATCCTCCCACCTCTGCCTCTTAGGTAGCCGGGACCACAGGTGTATGTAACCATGCACAACTGATTTAATATATATATATATATATATATATATATATATATATATATATATAGTGTGTGTGTGTGTGTGTATAGTGTACAGATGAGGTTATACTATACTGCTGGGATCACAGATGTATGCCACCATGCACAACTGGTTTATTTATAATCTGTACAACATAAATCTGGATGTCCATGTCTCTCTCCAGATTTGGTAAGCTTTCAACTATTATTTGTTTAAATAAGCTCTCTGTTTCTTTCCTCCTTATCTCCACTAGTTTGTATTCCATAATATGTATACTGGTTCATTTGATGGTGCATATATATATATTACAAATGAGGTTTCAGTATGTTGCTGCCCAGGCTGGTGCCAAACAACCCAGCTCAAACCATCTTCCTGCCTTGGCCTCCCAAATGCTGGGATTGCAGGCAAGAGCCATTGCACCCAGCCTATAGCTATTACTAATACTATGTTTGTTTGTTTTTTTTAACTTGTATACTTGGGCTAAAAATGATTTGCACGATTAAACATTATGTTATTCTGTGTCTATGTATATATTTACTTTTGCCTGTAAGTTTTCGACTTTCTTATGCTGTCTTGTTGCTTTTAAGCATCCTTTTATTTCAATTTGAATAACTTTCTTTAGCACTTTTTGTAATGCAGGTCTAACAGTGATAAATTCCCTCTGTTTTTGTTTGTTAGTGAAAGTCTTTAGCTCTCCTTCATTTTAAAAGGAGGGTTTTACCAAGTGAAATATTCTTGGTTGGCACTTTTTTTTCCAGTGTCTTGAATAAATCATCCTGCTCTCTCTTCATCTGAAAGATTTTTGCTGAGAAATCAGCTGATAGTCTTTTGAAAGTTCCCTTGTAAATAATAAGTTAATTTATCCTACTACCTTCAAAATTCTGCTTGTTTTTGACTTTTGACAATTTAAATGTAATGCGTCTCAGTGTAGACCTCTTTAGATTCGACATATTTGGTGTGTCTTTGGTAAATCATAAATCTAGATGTCCATCTCTCTCCCCAGATTTGGTAAGTTTTCAGCTATTATTTCTTTAAATAAGCTTTCTGCTTCTTTCCTCCTTATCTTCACCTGTTTGTATTCCATAATCTGTACACTGGTTCATTTGATGGTAGCCTGTAAGTCCCACAGGCTTTCTTCATTCTTTTCACTGTTGCTCCTCTGACTAGACAATTTCAAATGAAACGCTCTTCACATTCATTGGTTATTTTTTCTACTTGAGTTTACTCTTCAAGCTTTCTATGGAAACGTTTCTATTTTACAGTTCAGTCATTATATTCATCATCTCTAAAATTTCTGTTTTGTTGTTTCTTATGTTTTCAATCTTTTAGTTGAACTTCTGGTTTTGCTGATATATTGTTTTCTTTTTTCAAAAAAATTTTATTTCAGGTTCAGGGGTACATGTGCAGGTTTGTTATATAGATAAATTACATGCTGTAGGGGTTTGGTGTACAGGTTTTTCATCACCAGGGTAATAAGCATAGTACGTGATCAGTACTTTTTTGATTCTCATTCTCCTCCCTCCCTTCACCCTCAAGTAGGTCCTGGTGTCTGTTGTTCCCTTCTTTGTTTTCACATATGTACTCAGTATTTAGCTCCCACTTATAAATAAGAACATATGGTATTTGGTTTTCTAATCCTGTGTTAGTTTTATTAGGATACTGGCCTCCAACTCTATGCATGTTATTGCAAAGGACATAATCTAATTCATTTTTAAGACTGCATAGTATTCTATGGTGTATATGTACAATATTTTCTTTATCCAGTCTATAATTAACGAGCATTTAGGTTGATTATGTCTTTGCTATTGTGAATAGTACTGCAATGAACATATGTGTGCATGTGTCTTCATGGTAGAATGATTTATATTCTTTTGAGTATATACCTAATAATGGGATTTTGGGTCAATTGATAACTCTGTTTTCAGTTCTTTGAGAAATTGCCAAACTACTTTTTACAATGGCTGAACTAATTTACATTCCCATCAGTACTGTGTAAGTGTTCTCTTTTCCCCACAGCCTCACCAATATCTGTTATTTATTTATTTATTTATTCATTCATTCATTCATTCTTTCATTTTTTGTGAGGGAGTCTCACTCTGTTGCCCAGACTGGAGTGCAGTGGTGCGATCTCGGCTCACTGCAACCTCCACCTCCCGGGTTCAAGTGATTCTCCCACCTCAGCCTCCCGAGTAGCTGGGATTACAGGTGCTTGATACCATGTCTGGCTAACTTTTGTGTTTTTAGTAGAGATGGCGTTTTTCCATGTTAGCCAGGCTGGTCTGGAACTCCTGACCTCAGGTGGTCCACCCACCTCAGCCTCCCAAAGTGCTGAAATTACAGGCGTGAGCCCCTGCACCCAGCCAACATCTGTTATTTTTGACTTTTCCATAATACCATTCTGACTGGTGTGAGAAAGTTATTTCACTGTGGTTTTGATCTACATATCCCTAATATTAGTTTATTTATTTTAGTTGCATGTCTGTGTTCTCTTGTGGCTCACCAAGCCACCTAACAATGATTATTTTGAATTATTTATCAGGCAATCCATAGATCTCCATTTATTTAAGTCAGTTATTGTACTTTATTTTGTTTCTTTGGTGGTGTAATGTTTCCCTAATTATTCATAATATTTGTAATCTTGCATTGATGTCTACACAGTTGAAAAAAAAGTCCCCCTCTTCCAGTCTTTATAAACTTGCTTTGGGATGAAAAGACCTTCATCAGTCAGCCCAGCTAGAGATTATAGAGATCTCTTAAATCTTTTCTGTGGATACACCCACTCAACTTTTCTTATTCCATCCTGGGGTAAAGTCTTAAATCTGTATGCCTTCTCTTTATCCCATAAAACCATGTTGGGTGCTGAGAGCTGCCCATTCTTTCTCCTAGGTAAGTGCTGGGATGTTCTAGGGCATTGCATGCAAACTCCTTTTCCTCTTTCCTCCATGAATGGGATGTTTCAGGTTGATGCACCTTTCTTCTACCCTGCAGAGTCACACGAAAAGTCAAGTGTCACCCACCCCTTTTCCTTGGAACTGTGCACTAAAATGCTGGGACAATGGGTGTAAGATTCATTTATTTCTATCTCTTCTGAAGGAGCAGTTTCAGGCTTGTGTGCTTTCTCCCAGTCCCACAGAGTTAAGCCAGTTCCTGAAGTCTACATGCTAACTTGGAAGTACTTGGGATGCTGGTTTTGGACATTTACAGGGTGCCATCTGTGGAGGCACACATGCTGGTTTCTGTGAGCTCCCTTCTTTCTTCTTTCTTTTTTGTTCCTAGTTGCTCTCAGATTCTCCAGTCATCCAATTTTCTCAGTGTTCAGGATGCAGTAAGATACAAGCAGGACTCTCAAGATGTTCCCCTTCAAATTCTGGGAAACCCAGATCTTTTCTATGCTCTCTCTTTCTCCTGCAGGAAAAAAACAAATTTCTTTTGGCACTGATTTGTACCTGCCTCTGGGAGGGTGTTATTGGCAGGGTGAAACTGCTTTCTGTACCCCTTTCAGTGTAGTTGATCTTGTACTTTGTCGTCCACCAGAGTGATGGAAACTTTCAACTGGACTCTGGAACTCTCAAAAAGGTATTTTCATTTATGAATGATTGTCAAAATAATGTTTCTCTGGAGGGATAAGGGCTGAAATCGCCTATTTTACCACTTTGCTGATGTCACATTCTAGATTAATTGATTTCTTAAAGTGAGGGTTGATCAAAGCAAGGTTCTGAGCAAAGAAGGAAATATTATATGAAACCATTCCTCATTTATAATCACCTAACTAATGAAGTGACTGCTCTGGTTCTTGTGATTAAAAACCTAGTAATACCAAAACCTGTATTTCAATGACTTTTCTTACTTTGCACTAGATTTTAGAATCCAAAATCAGTACCTGTTTAGTTAAAGGAAACCTATATAAAATAATTTAATAGTAAAAGTTTAAAAACAAATTCTCTAAAGAAACCAACAAAAATAAATCATGATTATGAGTATTTGCCTTTTCTGTTGTATAAATACTGTTTTTTTTACCATGATAAACTTCAAGCCATCAAAGTCACTGAATGTGGAACTGGGAAGAGATGCATAGGTAGCACACCAATATATAGTATTTACAGCATACAGATAGAATAGATGTAAATAACCTTAAGAGTATAGGTAAAAATATGATATTTAGAAAGTCTGAGTTCTGGGTGTATATTAACTTTTTTAAAAAATTGCACAAATGTAAGTTTACATAATTTGCTTTTTAATAATAATTGTGTTTAAAAACAGGATTACAACATTTCCGAAAATTCAAGATATAATCACACCACAGCCTATATTCATGAAGGATAATCTGAGAATTATGAACAGATCTTTCTACTTTAAGTGATCTTCCAAGTTATCTTTCTAGCCAGAATTCACAATGTTTCTTTTTCTTTGGATGTTCATGATAAAATACACAGTTGTCCTTGGAACAACACAGGGGTTGGGGATGCTGGCCCCCCACATAGTCAAAAATCCATATGTAGCTTTTGACCTTCCAAAAACTTAACTACTCATAGCCTACTGTTGGCCAAATGACTGGCCAATAAACACAAAGAGTTACCACATATTTCATTTAAGTGTTATACACTGTATTCTTACAACAAAGTAAGCTAGTGGAAAGAAAATGTTATTAGGAAAATCATAAAGTATGATTATTATGCATTGCATTCCTATATCAGAACATCTCGTGTACCTTGTAAATGTATATACCAATTATGTACCTACAAAAATTAAAAACTAAAAAATTTAAAAAGGGCTGCTCTGCGTATGGAGTAGCATTGTTTATTTATTTACTTTCCTAATAAACTTGCTTTCACTTTACTCTGTGGACTCACTCCGAATTCTTTCTTGTGTGAGGGTCAAGAACCCTCTCTTGGGGTCTGGATCAGGACTCCATTCTGGTAACACCTTCTTGGGAAACCACAAAGGGATGATACTGAGTAGACCCTGACCCAAAGGAAATAGACTGCAGCACCAACTGGCCAGCTTTGGGTAAGTGGTAGGGTACCCGGGTAAAGGATGGGATTGAGTTAGAGGCCTAACTTAGGGGAGTTCGAGTCTCTCCTAAGACAGAGTGGGTTAAAAGTCCCTCTTAATAAAAGACAAGGGTGCTTGACCGAATATGGTTTTGAGGCCCAACTTACGAAGGTTAGAATCTTCCTAAGATTTAGTGGGTTAGAAGCCCCTCTCGGTAAAGTCTGTCTTGGCTAAGGGTGGATTTGGCACTATGGGATGTTAACTGCTATTTTCTTTGGATTAATCTACCTTGCAGTCTTTGCCGACAGCTGTGGGTGACAGGATTAGGCATGTACAGGACAAATGGGACATGGGGAGCTTTTTTCTCCCCAGAAGGGAAACTTGAGAGCTGATGGGATGCTGGAAAAGGTCCCTTCCCGACCGACAAGTTGTCGCCTAAACTTTTGATTCAGTATTGCTGCAATGGCTGGGTCTTTCTCTGGCCTCCCTGAACTCCTTGCCTTCTCCACCTTGTCACAGGCAATGCTTTTCTCCTTTTCTCTCCTTTCTCTCTTCTGTTACTGAGGGCAACCATCTTGCCCAGAGACCACATGTCGGAACTCCTCATTGGAGGTTGGATTAAAGATGACAGGGCCCATCCAGGGGCAAGTTTGAGCCGTGCCAGTTAGATATTGGGTGCTAAGTAGAGTGGCTAATGTCTACGTTTTGTCACATCACATGTATTTTGCTCTGGCTAGAATGGAAAATGTTAATTTGGTTACCCCATGCAACCTCTTGGGCTGTGTCTTGAAAAGTTGAGAGGCTTTTGCCTGTGAAATGTTCCTTGGGAGCTTGACCTTGTAACCACATGGTGGTACTTTCTCCTGGTCTCCACTAAGGGAACAGAAATTTTAGAATTCATGCCATAGTTAGCCCTAAAAATTATCTCAAGCAGTTAAAAGCCTTTGCGAGCTCAAAATTGGCTGCTCTAGGCTCTTTCTGGGAAGGGCAATGGAGACTGTCCAGTGTTGTAGCTCAGTAGATAAACTTTGTTTTTTCACAATGGTGGCCCAGGTTCAGGTTCAATTTTTGGCCTAGGGAATAAGTACTTTTTAGTTGAAATCTGTATGATTTTTACTATTTGTTGAGTCTATTTCTTCCACATCTTGAAATTTCCTTTCTCTGAGTGCCTGGAAAGTTACCTTTGGTAAAGTTCAAAAGCCAGAAGTATTGGCCATTTCACATGGTTAAAGTAGGGAAATAAGAAATTTTAAAAATTGTTTTTTAAAGAGTGCTATGGTTAAAAGTCAGCTTAATAAAAAGCAGATATTCAAGCTCTAACAGCCTGAGACTCCATATGGAGAAAAGATGCATTAGTTCTATTTCATACTGCTATAAAGAACTGCCCAAGACTGGGTAATTTATAAAGTAAAGAAGTTTAATTCACTCATAGTTCTTCCTGGCAGAGGAGGCCTCAGGAAACTACAATCATGGTGGAAGGTGAAGGGAAAACAAGGACCTTCTTCATAAGGCTGCAGAAGAGAGAGAGCAGAGAGCAAATGGGGAAAAGCCCTTTATAAAACCATCAGACCTCATGAGAACTCATTCACTAGAGAACAGTTCGAGGGAAACTGCCACCATGATCCAACTACCTCTCACCAGGTCCATCCCTCGACACTTGGGGATTACAGTGTGAGATGAGATTTGAGTGGAGACACAAAGCCAACAATATTAACCAAGGAGGTGCCACAGAACCTGTTTTAGGAACAAAACAAAACAAAACCTTTTGTTTTCCTCAAGAAACCCGAGGACTTGAAAGTAGACACATCTCTGTGAAAATCTAAGGCTCTATTCTGCTTTACATTGAATTATCTCACTTTTTAAACTTTTGGGGATATCAGAAATTACTCTGAATTATGAGAGAGGTTTGGTGTGTAACAACAAGGCAGGAAGCATACTTCTGGGGACAGCTAATGGCAGTTATGGGGGAATACACGGCTCTTTGCACTGTCTTCATAAGGCTGCAGAAGAGAGAGAGAGCAGAGAGTAAAGGGGGAAGAGCCCTTTATAAAACCATCAGACCTCGTAAGAACTCCTTCACTATCAAGGGAACAGCATGGGGGAAACTGCCACCATGATCCAATCACTTCCCAGCAGGTCCATCCCTCAACACCTGGTGATTACAGCGTGAGATGAGAAGCATGCTCTTGGTCATCTAGAAGGTATGGAAATGTTCCCAACCCCCACCCCCCCCCACACACACCCCCACCCCCATTGAGAGATAAGATTCCCATTGGGAAATGGGTTGATTCCCTCTTTGGGGGAGATCCAGGATCTGGTATAAAAATGAGACACTTTTGAGGAAAAATAACGGATTCTGGTGAGGATGCAGAGAAAAGGAACGCTTATACACTGTTAGAGGGAGTGTAAATAAGTTCAACTACTGTGGAAGACAGTACGGTGATTCCTCAAAGAGCTAAAAGGAGAACTACCATTCAACCCAGAAATCCCATTACTAGGTGTATACCCAAAGGAACATAAAACATTTTATCGTAAAGACACATGCACACAAATGTTCACTGCAGCACTGTTCACAAAAGTAAAGACATGGAATCGACGTAATCCCTAGCAATGACAGATTGGATAAAGAAAATGTGGTACATATACACCATGGAATATTATGCAGCCATAAAACATAATAAGATTGTGTCTTTTGCAGGAACATGGATGAAATTGGAAGCTATCATCCTTAGCAAACTAATGCAGAAACAGAAAACCAAATATTCCATGTTCTCACTTAATATTGGGAGCTAAATGATAAGAACTCATGAACACAAAAACGGAAATAACAGACACTGGGGTCTACTTGAGGGTGGAGGCTGGAAGGAGCAAGAAGAGGAGAAAAGATTGGGTACTGGGCTTAATACCTGGGTAATGTAATAATATATACCCTAATGACATATTGACTCATGCTTATGCATGTATCAAGCCTTCACCTGTATCCCCAAAGCTAAATTAAAAATTAAAAAAGAAAATAAGAAAATTGTATGGAAGAGAACATACATTTACCATTCAATGAGTGCAGTCAATCCTTATAAAGGTCTTCATTGTCTTCATGTTAAGTGGACCTAGGAAGGAAAGGAAGATAATGGGTTGGACTTGCTGTCTCAGAAGCGGCAGAGACAGAAGAAAATTCACCTATAAGTGGACCACGTGAGTTGGACAACTCTTGTTGTTCAATGGTCAGCTGTAACATATTGTCCTGGTGATGTAGCTGGCGGTTACTGAATATGTGTCTGAGTGAATGGAAAGCGCAGATGGTTGATGAGATAGAGAACTATGAGAGAATGTTTGTTGCACATGCCCTGATGCTTATAAAGGACACACACTGATAGACAGCCAGAATGAAGGGACTCTGGCATTCTACATAAAGAGAGTTCATAAATACTCAAAGTTCTGACTTCCTAAACGTTTTACTGTAGATATTGAGGAGTATTTTTATTCCTGAACTTTGACGTCAACTCATCATTGACTAGAACTTAGAATAAATGCAAGCAAGCAAGCAAAAAACTCTTCTGCATATACTGTCATAAAGCAAATCAATACTAATTCTGTGTAGTTCCTTTTGTTCATGAAACATATGACAGGATCAGATTATGACCCCCAAATTGATAAAGAAATAAAGAAATTATTCAAATGGGAAACAAATCTTTTGGAGAAGCAAAACAGGAAAGAACCACAAGAATTCCCAGACTCTAAGATTCTGGATTTTTCTTTCTTGGCTCCCCTTATTGCTTTGAGATTTCTGAGTTCGGATGTCCAAACTTATGCAGAACAAAGAAGATATGTGATTATAGAGCCTCTCTAAATATATCAAAGCATACTAAAAAGGGAGCTCTGATTTTTGCCATAGGACCTTTAAACATAAGAACCAGACATTGCAAATGAAAGCATGGTCTGTATTGAAATTGCTTAATTATCAATCCATCTCCCCATAGATCTTAAATTCTGTGAGAATAGAAATTATTTGTCTTATTTATGACAGTTCCCTTTAGTACCTGGTACTGTGACAGCCAAGTTTCTGTGCAGAACACAAAACGTGTTCAATTAATATTTGTTGGCTGAATGAACATGTGCATGTTACCTTTGACATAAGTGGGTTAATGTTGGCTGGATCACATTTCTCTACATAATATCTGTGTGATATTGACATATTACCTCCCCTATAAAATGAGGACAATAATAGTACCTCATATGGTTGTGTTGAGGTTTAAGAGAGGTGATTAACATAAAGTCCTCAGTACAGTGTCTGACTTATGGTAAAGTCATAATAAATCTTAATTATTATTCTACCCTTTGATAGATAGATGTTAATTATTTTCCTTGTATTTTATGAATTATATTACAATAAATGCAATCGAATCCAAAATATTTTATTATGTGAATAGTCTTCTCTATTAGATAATCCTAGAGATTATTGGTAAAGATGGCAATCATTGGCAAAGAAAAAAATCATGAAGATTTCTACAATTTTTATTTGGAGAATTACTTAAAACTTTATATTGTCACATCCTCTAAAGCTTAGCATATATTAATAGTACAATAATACAGATGTTCAAGAAGTATGAAATGAAAACATTTTATATTAACTGTCAATGGGAAATAACCCCCCAGGTTAGTGCCTATGAAATGTTAAGCCTGGCTTGTGAACTAAAATTGGGTGTTATTAAAATAAGGGGCAAAATCGAATTTCCTCATGATAATTTTACCAGTTCTTGTTTAAATGTATCTTCAAAATTCAGACCATCACCATGTTAGCATTTAACATAACACATTTGGTTGACTTTAATCTATAGCAATAATAATGACTGAAAATGTCACTACCATTATGCAACAAATTGTAGGTTCTTGTGATATGCCCTTAAGCAGTCTGTCTGCTAAGTAGAACAGCAAATTACTGGACTTAGATAATACTCTTTCGGCAGTTTTGTATTTGTATATTTTTAATTGGCAAAGCAATTACAGAGCCTTCTGCTCAAGCAGGCTCTGTTATATGGTAGGGAAGTATAAAATATTTTTATTATTTATCTTTAAGTATTAAGAAGCATTTGTCTTGTTGGGAGACAAGAGTTGAATTCAAACTTTGAAGCAAAACATTTTCAAAAATGTTCATGCAGACTTTAGGTCTTTCCTTGATTTAAAAGGGTTTTGTCTTTTAGAATGCTAAGGTTGATATTATTTTTTAACATTATAAATAAGACTGAATTGTACAGTGAGGAAGGAATAGTTGAGAATGTGGGAAGGCCACAATTAATTTAGCAGAATAATGATAGCCACATTTATGGGGTTATATAAAGGAGTTCAGTGTTAATTTCTGTTGTGTGAGTGCAATCATATTCGCCAAAGGTTTATGTATATAGTTTTTGTTTCTCACAGTACATTTCTCAACAGGTTTTAAAAACAACAGGGATGTAAAGTCAGTATATTATAGCACTGGAGACTACCATTGTAAATATATTTTTGTATACATAGATTTCCTGACATGTTTACCTCTTTAAATAGTGGAAAATCTCATCTTGTAATTTTCACTGAATTTAGGCACAGAATGCTTGCCTTTCTCAAGTCTGCAGTAACCAGGTTCTTCTTGGTCAATGTTCTTTGCAGATCAGTTATCAAGGAGTCATTCTAGCATCATCTTCATGAAAAGGCAATAAATATGAAATGGTTCTAAAATGACAAGCAGAGTCTTACATAATGATGATTAAGGCTCAAATTGATGGCACCCTTGATAGAATGTTCAATATTTCCTGAAAAAATATTAGCCAGCACTCTGAGTGAATGAAAGAAGAAATATAGACACCACTATTGAATGGGCCAAAATTGGTCTCAGTGGCATAATATCTAGTACATACAGTCTAATCTGCATGAAAGAATCAACTCATCAATATCGTCAATTCAATTACACTTCAGGTCACAGGAAAGTCTCATCTTCCTTTTCAATGATGGGAGACTCTGTCCTCCATGCCTAACTCTTTTGTTGAAAAGTATTGGTCAGTATCTAGGTTTCCGTTGCCATATCTGAGTTTGGTAAGAGTTTGAGCTTTTAGAATGGCTTGAACTTTCTTGGATGCTTCTTTTATCCCACTGAGCTTTGATTTCTTAATTCATACATTGAATATATGCTTATTTCACAGTACAGCTGTATTTATGAGATGTTACATGAGAAGGACCTGGCTGAGTGGCACATGATCCTCTTTACCTAGGGTCACAATAACGCCTAAGACACAATAACGCCTAAGACCCCTGTCCGCATGCGCTGGCAACATCAACTGAAAGCTTGAATGCCCCACTCACTATTTCTAGGTTTTCATCACTTGGCTCAGCTTCCTTTTGTACTATACATTTTCTCTACATGATTATTTTTTCCCCTCTTGAGTCTTTGCTAACATAGATTCTGTTTCCTAAGAATGCCTTTGAGTCTTGCTCACTTACATAAAAATTCAATCTGTTTTTAAAGATACGGTTAGATTTTAACCCGATCCATAGAAATTATTTAACAACTGGGATTCTGAAACATAGGCTTCTTCAATCAATCCTCAATAAACACGTTTGTTAGATGAATAAATGAGTGACTGAATAAAAACTTAGAAGGAATTCTCAACTCTTCCAAATTTTATGGTGTTTGTTCATACCTATCTCGTAACAAATAGTGTTACTTTATTACTTATTTGTTACTTAAATGTTGCTTTAGTTTTCTTAAAATGGTGCACAGGAGATTCCTAGTGTAATAGTCAAGTTTCTCTAGAGGGACAGAACTAATAGAAATATATATATGTGTGTGTGTGTGTGTGTTTATTAAGTATTAACTTACACAATCACAAGGTCCCACAATAGGCTGTCTGCAAGCTGAGGAGCAAGGAGAGCCAGTCCAGGTTCCAAAACTGAAGGACTTTGGAGTCTGATGTTCCAGGGAAGGAAGCATCCAGCACAGGAGAAAGGTGTGGGCCTGGAGGCTAGGCCAGTCTCTCCCTTTTCACGTTTTTCTGCCTGCTTTATATTCACTGGCAGCTGATTAGATTGTATCCACCAGATTAAGGGTGGGTCTGCCTTCTTTGGCCCACTGACTCAAATGTGAATTTCTTTTGGCAACACCCTCACAGGCACACCAAGGATCAATACTTTGTATCCTTCAATCCAGTCAAGTTGACAGTCAGTATTAACCATCACACCTGGATAGAAAATATCTCATGATCTTTGTATGCATATAGAGAAAATAAATTCTTTGTCTGTGAGAAATGACCAGTTTAATCAAGCCAAACAATTGACTAATTAGCATAAATATGGTCATAGAATTTCTTTTAACTGATGTATTTTGTATGGCTTTGGAAGAATTGCTTAACCTTTTGGGCTTCGGTTTTCTTGTATACTAAATGAGTTAATTGAATAAGATAATCTCCAAGAACTCTTTCATCTTTAGAAATAATGATGCTATAAAAAGAAGAAAAAAGTACATTAAAATAAGACCATATGAAAGAAGCAACATGCCTCTAAATATCAATATAATAGAGTGAGTTTTTACTAAAGTGTTATGTGTGTAAGTCAAATATAGGCCAGTGAAGAAATTAACACAGAAACTCAGACTCAGAGTTTATTGATTTGCTGAAGGTAGAGACACGACTAGTGATTTTTTTTTTTTTTTGCAAGAAAACCCAGAGCTAGTAAAGTGAGTGAAATAACGTATCTGTTATGACTCTTTATGTTGCAAATAAGAGGAAGAAAATTCAATGTGGTTTAAATGACAAAAAAATCCATCAGCTCGTATAATTGAAAAGTTAATACATTGGTATAATTTAAGGGAGACTTGATCTTAGAGCACTAAATATTTCAGAAATAGCCCCATTTCTCTTCATCTCTTTCTCTGGCCTCAAGTACTCCTAACAGTTTTGGATACCTTGGTTGATGTTAACAAAATAAATTTTGAATTCCAAATTTTACATTTTATACTACTTATAGCCAGGGAGGAGTTATAGCATTGTGGAAGCAAATTATCCCAGGATTTTGTGATAAATGTCTCCTTGCATCTGATTAGCTTTATTTCAGTTATGTGTTGCTCTATGAGTCAATCACTGCAACCAGGGAAATAAGATACTTGGTAAGCTTAACCCATTCATGACTCATCTCTGGGGCATGAGGTATGTCATCAAGCCATGTTCACTAAGAATCGGAGAAAGATGATTGTCCAAAGATAATTTAGAAAATTTTCAAGAAAGAGAGGGATACAGATTCAGGAGAGGCAAAAACACATGAACACCAAGTGTTTTTTTCCTCATCAAACATTTACTAAGTATGTGCTATTTAACAAGTATCATTAGAAACTAGGAGCTCAGAGTACAGGGAAGGAAGCAGGTAATGGAATCTATAATGAGATGCAATGTGATTAGTATACTAAGTGCTCTGCCTGAAGAAGGGCAGGGATTTCATCTACTGGGCAGTGACTGTGTCCCAGGAGCTGGGCTAATTACCTCATAATTAAACCTTAAAGAGGTTGAATAACTAACAACATTAGTGCATTCGTGCAATCATACTACACAGCTTCAGCTTCTCACCTATCTTATGCAAAGTTAAATTCATTGCAAGGAAATGAGGTAGCTCATACATTTAAAGAAAGAAATAGATAACCAGGTGTTGAACAAGAATAGTAACTCGATCAGCTTTGAGGATTTCAGAAGTGGGAATTTATAAAAGGACTTTCAATAACTGCTATGAGAATGATTATGAGAAACTCTAATGCTAGAAGGTGACAAGAGAGGACCAAATTGCAGGAGGAGGGGGGTGAACGGGCATCAAAATATATTCCCATGAGGGACCTTGAACTGAGTACTGGAGAAGACACAGATAAGAAAGGGGTTAAAAACAGTCCACCAGCAAGAAAGAACATTTAAACTCAGAGGCGTAGGAGATCATGCTATTGTCAGGACCCTTCAAATAACTCGTTTGTTTCTAATTTTAAGGTACCTGTGGGAGAACTTGGTAGTATTTACCTTGCAAATTGGGCGGGTGCCTGATTCTGAAGGGTCTTTTATGTAATGGCAAGGAGTTTAGACTTGTTTCTGCAAATATAAGGTGATCCACTGAAGGATCTAAAGAAGTGACTTGTTTCAATATATATGATTGGCATCATGAAGATAATTAACTGGAGAAGGGACAGAAACAAGGATAGGTAGAAAATATTGTTATCAGTGGATAAATGTGAATGTGAGGAAGATGAAGAATCTATAGTAATGACCACATTGCTGTGTTGAGAAAAATGTGTGGTGATACTTTCTCCATTCTCTTACATATTAAAAAAGAAGGAATAGAGAGAAAGGAAGATGAGCTTTCAGTGGATAAGAAAGTTTTAGATATATTCAGACATCTCCAATTGAAGATACCTAGTTAGAAGTTGAGATACGAGTTAGAAAAAAATTCATAGAGTTAACAACCTATAAAAATATAGCTGTGACCCAGAAATATATGTAAAGTTAAAAGAGCAGAGAACTAATGATGAAATAGTAAGAAATATCAACATTTAAGGGCTGTGTGAGAAAGAGAATATAGAAAGACACATGGATGGAAAATCAGAACAAAGTTGTATTGTCTCAAGATTATAAAATAAAAAACCATGCCAAATGGCACCAAGAGATTAAGAAATGGAGAAAACAACCTGTTGAATTTGACAAATACATAGATCATTAGTGATATTAGGGGAGATGCTCTGTTTCTTGATGACAGTAGAGGTCAGATACGGTAGGCTAAAGACAGAAGGTAAGAAAGCAAAGACATTGAGTGTTAACCAGTCTTTCTGGAAGTGTGTCCATGAAAGAGAAGAAAAAGAGGGTGGTAGGGCAAAGGAGGAGGAAATGAGATTATTTCAAATGGCAAGTATTTGATAACAATTATATATTGTGTTTTTTTTAAATTGACAAAAATATGATGAAATTAAAAAAATTAAGATGAGAACAGTGAGAGGAAGAAAAGAAGATAATTAGTGAAGAGAAATTCAAGGGACAGAGAGAAAGGCTGAGAGACTCAGGGGCAAGATCAGGCTTGAAAAGAGGGAGAGATATGTTTTCAGTCCATAGGCCAAAGGCATTTGGCTCTATTGGATTTCAATCTTGAATTCCTGAGAAAGAAATTTCTGAGCATTAAAGGAAAATTGTGAAAAACCCATAATAGAGGTTTGATGGATTATAATACTCATCATTGAATGATATTATTGTCATATTAGCCAGAGTGGAATATTTTATAACTTCCTTTAGAAGGTCTTATTTCTGAGGTGGAGTGTGAGCATAAAGAGAATTTTCTCTCTTAATGTTTATAATCGTTTAACGAACAGGCTGGCCTGATCCTCTCCAGATGCTGTTTTCTTGCTTTTCTAATTAAATCCAGATGCATGTTCCAGCTTGAAAAAGAAAATAGGTGTGCTAATTATTTATGTATAAATTGTGAGGAAAATTATTTACTTGTATGTTTGAAATTCACCAAAAGAAAAATATGAAGTATTTATTTTGTTTGTCGCACCTGTGTTTTAGAGAATGTGCAGCTGTATAACAGAAAAAAAAATAGAAAAAATAAAACCTTGTAATTTCATCAAATTAAGAATGTGTGTTTTAAAGAAATAGCTCATTTGCAATGCGTTTCAACTCCCCTGGGCTTCTTTAAGAGAACTCCCCATTTCTCCATTGTTTCTCCTACTGCCAGCTGACTCTTAGCAATGGGTTGGAATGTCTTATTTTGTCATTGAAATTGAAAGTGCTGTAATAGAGAATTAAATGAACCTGTGAGAATCTTGTCTCGTATTTAAGTCTGAGTAATTTAATTTCTGTATGTCTGCCTTCAAATGACAATGATTTTTAATTGTTTTGTTCTATGGAGATGTCCTTTTGTTATTTCTACTTTCAAATTTCTCTCTTTTTTTCCTTTTTCTCTGACTGTCATCATTGTCAATATTTCCAAAGACTTACAGAGTGGATTCTTTTAGGTCAACTTGTCATATGATTTTACAGGTTTCATTAATGACTTTTTCTCCTGAAAGTTTAGTATGAGCTTTTCCATCAGGATGTTCCAGCTACCAAGCCACATTCTTTCTCTTCATTATATTACAGTAAATTACATTTGCATAGCACTCAACAGTTTATAGGCTCTTGATACATAATGTCTTGCTTTATCTCTCAAAGAGGACTTTGGTATTGAAAGGCCATGGATGGTCTCAATTTTGTGAAATTAGCTAGAAACAGTACTGGAATGATAGACAAGAGATATGAAACATAATCCAGGCTGTGGCACTAACTTTAGTTCTTACTGTTTCAACAGTAAAATTTAGTATTGTGTTGAATTTAATCATTACTTAAAATCCTCTCAGTTCATTAACCACTGTTTAAAAAATAAATATTATTTGTAACCACGAGACGTAGGTAGTTGGAATCATCTGAGAGTATCTAAAGGAAGTTGCTTGTGAAGTGTATCTTTCTAGCTTTACTATCACTTTCCATGAGCCTCTGAGGCCCCTGGAGATTGTGCTTCTAGATGTTACATCAGGTTCCTTTCTCCTCCAATTCTATTTAATCAAAGTTACAAAAAACAAAGCTTTAGGAGCAGAAATAGCAAAGGTGGGATTTGTGGGTCAGATCCAGCCTGTAGGTGTACTTTTGCACACAATATTTTTGAAAGTGTTGAATTAAATGGTAAATAAACAAATTAAAGGGTTTGACATACAAATTTGGTGTATGTGGTTTTTTAATTGTTATACTGGAAATATCAGAAAATCTGACACACTAAACCTAGGCAACAATCAACAGGGGCTGTGTAGGGATTCTTTCTTTTAAATTAGGCTTGGAGTCTCCAGTTGGCCCTCATCCTAGTATATTTAAGTGATTTAAATTACCCACTTGGTTCCTGTTGGCTTTTAGATTTAAAACCCTTGACTGAGAGTTAGACAACTTATAAGAGGACATCAACCTCTGTCTGGTGTTGAATCCAGGACTCTCATTTTTCAGGTTTTATCTTACATGACTCCTCAATATTGTCCATAATTTTACATCAGAAGCCATGCTCCATCTGATCCTGTCATGAGAACCACTGAAGAGTCTGTTCATGTCTTAACTCTTCTTTCATTTTGTAATATTAAGATAATCACTTGGGAAATAAGATAAAGGCACTTCCTGTGTTCCTACACATGGGAGGCCTCCAAGTTACCAAACTGTTGCCATTGTGTCTTTAGTCTATCATTTTCTCATGTCAGTGAAGTAATGAATATAGAACTCAGTGGGTTTCATTTGCTCCTCAAGGAGTCTCTATTACATTCTATACACAATTCAGAAAAGATGATTCATTTTCTAATTGGCAACATAATTTTAAATATGGCCATCTTCAAACTTTTTAATAGGAAGTCTCTTAATGATAAAGTTTGGTTGCATGTGTGTGCATGTGTGACATACATGCCACATACAGAAGGAAGGATCTGGGGATCCTTCCTTCATTGAATATGATAGGCTAGAAACTTTCAACCTGCTTCAACATGAAAACAATTTTTCTCTCTTCAGTTGAAGATAAGCCTTTCTTACTTTTACTCTTGAGGAAAGAAAGCCCTCCCTCTCTTTTTCTTCCTAAGGTGTAGGACTGCTAGTGATTCAGGCTTTTGATTTTATAATTGTTCGGATTCATTGTGAATAGAAAAGAAGAGAATACAGCCTTATGCAGAAGTTTAATGTGAAGAGAGAATGAGCACCAAGAGAAGGTGGGAAAGCAAGGAGGGTATGGTATGTTTGTGTGCAAGTGCATGCACGCATGTGAGTGTGTGTGCGCCTGCATATAGACTAGTGTTAAGAGGACCAACCATCCTGCTTTGCCTGAGACTGTGTTTCCTGGTATGTGGGACATTCAATGGTAGAACCAGAAAAATCATTAACTGGCATAAGTTGGTCTTCCTCACTAGCCTGAAACAATATTTCTTAGTTGCAGCCAGATTTACCCTCAAGGAAGTTTCTTCTCACCATGAACACAGTCTGACAGACATGAACAGAAACTCCAATATACTCTCCCTTGGAAAATCAGATGTCCCTTTTCTGTCATTGAAGAGAAAAAGATTCTTGATAACTGGATCTTCATTTATTCTCCCTGGCTAATTTGTGACCATCTTGTTTCTCTTAGGAGACTTATAATTCCTGATTCCTAGGTAAATCCTGAGGTCCCTTGAATGCTTCTAATCTTACAATCCATTTCTTTTGATTATATTTTTAAAAAGCCTTAACCAGTATAAGAGATTGCCATATTAGGTGCCACAATCACCATTAATTCCAGTATAGTTGTCAATGAAAGAGAAAGGGATGTTGTCTAGGAAAGTCTAGAAGGGTGTACCTCATGATGAAACTACTTTAAGTGCCTGATATGCTGTTATATAGCAGAGTGTCTACATACATATTATTTGATATATTTTGTTGGTGTATGAGATACCATCAGTGGAGGCAGTTAAAAGCTCAGTGTTAAATATAATATAATTATTATAACTTTTAAATAACTCACTCATTAATTAATTCATTATATTCTTATTGAGCGCATACTCTGCAACAGGTGCTGTGCTGTGTATTAAAAGGTCAGCATTGTAGAATCACCTATTGGTTACCCACTAAATATAGACTTTTCCTTATTTTTTCTCCCACTAGTAGAAAACAGAACTTGTTTAGGGCTGTATCTAGCAACCAGATTTGGCTGCATGACATAATTTTGGCTGATAGGATATAAGCGAATATCTTCAGAATGAATCTTCCTGTGAAATTATCAGTTTTCTGTTTAGAAAATTCCTATTTGTCTGGCACATGTCTTTCTTTGTCTTTTGTCTTTTCCCCATTCTTCCTTCCTAGAAATGGGATGCAATGAAGAGAGCAGTAACACCCATATTATGGTGATAAGAATAGAAAGCAAGGATAGCTAAGCAGATAGATCAAAAGAGCCTGGGTCCTCACTTACTTCCTCAGATAGTTAAATTATGTCTGGATTCCAGATTTTGTTGTCTGCAAAGTAAGCTTCTCATTGCTTAAGTCTCTCATATAGATTTCTCTCATATGTAGCCAAGTGCAATTCATGATGATATAGTAAATAAAACACATGTTGTCCTCAGCAAACCTAGAGTTTTACAAAAATTAGAAATAAGTTATATTCTCAAGTGAATTTCAATTTACTGCTAGTGACTGCCTGTAATATACTTCGCTGTATTGAGAATGATTCTGAAGCTTCTCCTAAGTCTATTGGCAAAAAGTGCAATGTTTGATCAGCAATAAGCAAATTGGTGGAAGGAGTGATTTATTTGCTATCCTTGGTGGGAAATATGCATGTCTATATAAGTGACTTCTGGCTAGAATTTTTGTAATAGAACAAAGTATAAAGTTAATGTGCTAAGAAAATAATTTGAAAGCATGTATAAAATAAAGGTTTAGTGTAAGCTCAGTGATCTGTGTTTATTTGTATATGTAAATTATATCTGGTTAAGTCTAAGCCTTAATATATATGGAGAGTTCAAAACACTCATGGAAAGTGCATATTATGAGAAAACTACTCATGGATTTCAACATTTTTTGCACCAAAATAAACCCGTTGTACCTTGGTATAACATGTAACGTGTCTGAACAGGATTTACTTTGAGGCATGAATTAACATAAGCGCTCAGTTCGAAAAGAGCCCTTATCAGAGCAACATGAATTCTGTTAAAATTTAAGCAAGAACACAAACATTGAATTTATGTCGACACTTGGGTGGCAGAATGATGAAATCATTTATGCTTTTTGAAAAGTTTATGGGGACAATGCCTTCAAAGAAATCAGCAGTTTATAAGTGGATAACTTGTTTTTTTGTTTGTTTGTTTGTTTTCATGGGTTTTGTTTATTTGTCTGAGATAGAGTTTCACTCTTGTTGCCCAGGCTGGAGTGCAATGGTGTGATCTCGGCTCACTGCAAACTCCGCCCACCAGGTTCAAGCAATTCTTCTGCCTCAGCTTCCCAAGTAGCTGGGATTACAGGCACCCACATGCCCAGCTATTTTTTTTTTTTTTTTTTTTTTTTTTTGTATTTTTAGTAGAGACAGGGTTTTACCATGTTGGCTAAGCTGGTCTCGAATTCCTGACCTCGGGTGATCCACCCACCTTGGCCTCCCAAAGTACTGGGATTACAGGCATGAGCCACCGCACCCTGCCAGATAACTTGTTTTAAGCAGGGACAAGATGGTGTTGAAGATGAAGCCCATAGTAGCAGATCATTGACATCAATTTTTGAGGAAAAAATACATATTTTTTGTGTCCTAGTTGAAAAAGACTGATGGCTAATAGGAGAAACAATGAAAACTTAATAAACATCTCAACTGGTTCAGTTTACACAATTCTGACTAAAAAATTAAAATTGAGCAAACTTTTCACTTGCTGGGTGCCAAAACATTTGCATCCAGATCAGCTGCAGACAAGAGCAGAGCTTTCAATGGAAATTTTAAACAAGTAAGATGGAGATCCTGAATCACTTCCTTGAAGAATTGTAACAGGAGATAAAACATGGTTTTACTGGTATGATCCTGAAGACAAAGCACAATCAAAGCAGTGGCTACCAAGAGGAGAAAGTGGTCCAGTAAAAGCAAAAGCAGACTGGTAAAGAGCAAAGGGCATGGCAACAGTTTTTTGGAATGCTCAAGGAATTTTGCTTGTTGACTTTCTGGAGAAAGAGAACATCAAAAAACAAAACCCTCTGCTTTTTATGAGTGTTTTGAGAAAATCAGCCAAAGCCTCAGCAGAAAAACATCTGGGAAAACTTCCCTAGAGAATCCTTCACCATCACAGCGATGCTCCTTCTCACTCCTCTCCTCAAACAAATGCAATTTTTTGAGAGTTTCAAAGGGAAATTATTAGGTATCCACCTTACAGTACTGATTTGGTGCTTTCTGTTTCCCAATTAAAAAAAAAATATTTAAAGGGAACCTATTTTGCATCACTTAATAATGTAAAATAATTGTATTAACATGGATTAATTTCCAGTACCCTCAGTTCTTTAGGGATGGACTAAAGGCTGGTATTATCAGTTACAAAAGTGTTTCAAACTTGCTGAAGCTTGTGTTAATAAGTGAACCATATATTTTTTAACTTTTATCTTTTAATTCTATTTTTCTATGAATTTTTGACATTCTTTCATGTGGTGTGTGTACATGTGTGCATATGTGGATGTGTGTGTGTTCATGCACACACATATCGGTCTTTTTTTCCTTTTTTGTAACATGGAAGGACACAAATTCAAACGAACATGTTAAGAACTAATAGGGCCTAAAAAAAGAGATTGGAGAGGAATATAACATTGTTTGTGCCCTTGAAGAATGCATTATCTAATTGAAGAAATAAAATGAATACAGACTATAAACAGCATATACTTAATATACTTTATAATGTAAAGAAAGTGAAATCCAAAATTTATTAATTCTCTTTGAGAAAAAAATACAGGTTTATTTAGACCAAGTAAAATAAGGAAGATCTCCTAGTTAAGACCGATCTTGAGTATATAAATCAGATGGACAAAGAGAAGAGTAGAGAGCAGTTTTGATGATGAGATTGATTCCTACAATAGCCATGATAAAACCAAAGCAAGTTGCACATATACAACAATAAATACATCAACTCTGCTGGAGCAGAGATCCCAGAAATCAAGGTGGCTGAAATTTAGAGAGCAAAATAAAAGAAATATGCTTGGGTGAGGCAAAGACCTACACCTGGGGATTTTCAAAGGTCAGATGAAAAGGTTTGAATTCTATAAACGAACATTAAAGAAGTAATTTCTCTTCCTCTCTTGTTTCATTTCAAAAAACAGTTTCTATGGAATTTGTCTGTTTATGTCCTTCTCATTTGGTCAAAGTGAGGCACAGAATTAAGGAAGAATGAAATAATGAATATATAAGGTTTGCAATTTACTGGAAGGTAGATTATTCTAGTGCAAATTCTGTTCCATATTAATCTATCTACCCACCCGCAAATGCAAAAACAAACACCAGAAAGTAACTTTTTCTTTTCCTCCATTCTTTTCTATCTCACTTTTCCAGATTCTCTTTTTATTTTTAAGCAAAAGATTTCTTGTACATCAAATGGCTCTTTGAAAACAACATGCACTGAAGTAAAAGCAGGTCAGCCCGAAAGGAAAAGGCACATTTATTAGAGAACACACAACTGTGAATAAAGAGAGGGAAGCCTTTCCTTCTATGAAGAAAAAGTTTCCTGAAAGTGCAAGGGATGCTTTTGAACCCAGTGACAAGACTGTCTTTTAAATTCCCAAAAGGTCATATAATAATTGAGATTTAGTGTTTTTTTTCTTCCTAACAGCAACTTCTACTAAGTGAACCAGTAAAAGTTAAGCACTTAAATTAACTGAGCTGAACATAGACCTAAACATCCCTAAGGCAGAAAATGACTTTTGCTTTGACTCTCCAAACTTTCATATCCCTGGTGACTACGATCACATACCCCAAAGTCGTTATAGCTCAAATACAAAACACATGAAATATTGAAGCATTTTCAAATGTTGATTTCCCCTTTTCTAGAGCTGTTATTTTACAACAACTTGGAGTTTGTCTTGACAAAATTTCCAAAGACCTCAAAATTCTAGCTCTATCTCCCTTTGCTAACCTTAATTCTCCTCTACAGTAATTGCTTTTCCTCTCTAGTAACCACACTTTACTGCCTTGAGTCCTTTGGCTATACTTTTTTCTTTACCTGGATTGTGATTTCCACCTGGTAAAGCACTAACCACCTTCAATATTTAGCTCAGATATTGAGCTATCATCTTTTTTTATTTATTTATTTACTTATTTATTTATTATTATTAAACTTCAAGTTGTAGGGTACATGTGCAGAACGTGCAGGTTTGCTACATATGTATACTTGTGCCATGTTGGTGTGCTGCACCCATCAACTCGTCATTTACATCAGGTATAACTCCCAATGCAATCCCTCCCCCCTCCCCCCTCCCCATGATAGGCCCCGGTGTGTGATGTTCCCCTTCCCGAGTCCAAGTGATCTCATTGTTCAGTTCCCACCTACGAGTGAGAACATGCGGTGTTTGGTTTCTGTTCTTGTGATAGTTTGCTAAGAATGATGGTTTCCAGCTGCATCCATGTCCCTACAAAGGACACAAACTCATCCTTTTTTATGGCTGCATAGTATTCCATGGTGTATATGTGCCACATTTTCTTAATCCAATCTGTCACTGATGGACATTTGGGTTGATTCCAAGTCTTTGCTATTGTGAATAGTGCTGCAATAAACATACGTGTGCATGTGTCCTTATAGCAGCATAATTTATAATCCTTTGGGTATATACCCAGTAATGGGATGGCTGGGTCATATGGTACATCTAGTTCTAGATCCTTGAGGAATCGCCATACTGTTTTCCATAATGGTTGAACTAGTTTACACTCCCACCAACAGTGTAAAAGTGTTCCTATTTCTCCACATCCTCTCCAGCACCTGTTGTTTCCTGACTTTTTAATGATCGCCATTCTAACTGGTGTGAGATGGTATCTCATTGTGGTTTTGATTTGCATTTCTCTGATGGCCAGTGATGATGAGCATTTTTTCATGTGTCTGTTGGCTGTATGAATGTCTTCTTTTGAGAAATGTCTGTTCATATCCTTTGCCCACTTTTGGATGGGGTTGTTTGTTTTTTTCTTGTAAATTTGTTTGAGTTCTTTGTAGGTTCTGGATATTAGCCCTTTGTCAGATGAGTAGATTGCAAAAATTTTCTCCCATTCTCTAGGTTGCCTGCTCACTCTGATGGTAGTTTCTTTTGCTGTGCAGAAGCTCTTTAGTTTGATGAGATCCCATTTGTCAATTTTGGCTTTTGCTGCCGTTGCTTTTGGTGTTTTAGACATGATGTCTTTGCCCATGCCTATGTCCTGAATGGTACTACCTAGGTTTTCCTCTAGGATTTTTATGGTATTAGGTCTAACATTTAAGTCTCTAATCCATCTTGAATTAATTTTCGTATAAGGAGTAAGGAAAGGATCCAGTTTCAGCTTTCTACTTATGGCTAGCCAGTTTTCCCAGCACCATTTATTAAATAGGGAATCCTTTCCCCATTTCTTGTTTCTCTCAGGTTTGTCAAAGATCAGATGGCTGTAGATGTGTGGTATTATTTCTGAGGACTCTGTTCTGTTCCATTGGTCTATATCTCTGTTTTGGTACCAGTACCATGCTGTTTTGGTTACTGTAGCCTTGTAGTATAGTTTGAAGTCAGGTAGCGTGATGCCTCCAGCTTTGTTCTTTTGACTTAGGATTGTCTTGGAGATGCGGGCTCTTTTTTGGTTCCATATGAACTTTAAAGCAGTTTTTTCCAATTCTGTGAAGAAGCTCATTGGTAGCTTGATGGGGATGGCATTGAATCTATAAATTACCTTGGGCAGTATGGCCATTTTCACGATATTGATTCTTCCTATCCATGAGCATGGTATGTTCTTCCATTTGTTTGTGTCCTCTTTGATTTCACTGAGCAGTGGTTTGTAGTTCTCCTTGAAGAGGTCCTTTACATCCCTTGTAAGTTGGATTCCTAGGTATTTTATTCTCTTTGAAGCAATTGTGAATGGAAGTTCATTCCTGATTTGGCTCTCTGTTTGACTGTCACTGGTGTATAAGAATGCTTGTGATTTTTGCACATTAATTTTGTATCCTGAGACTTTGCTGAAGTTGCTGATCAGCTTAAGGAGATTTTGGGCTGAGACAATGGGGTTTTCTAAATATACAATCATGTCGTCTGCAAACAGGGACAATTTGACTTCTTCTTTTCCTAACTGAATCCCCTTGATTTCTTTCTCTTGCCTGATTGCCCTAGCCAGAACTTCCAACACTATGTTGAATAGGAGTGGTGAGAGAGGGCATCCCTGTCTTGTGCCAGTTTTCAAAGGGAATTTTTCCAGTTTTTGCCCATTCAGTATGATATTGGCTGTGGGTTTGTCATAAATAGCTCTTATGATTTTGAGGTACGTTCCATCAATACCGAATTTATTGAGCGTTTTTAGCATGAAGGGCTGTTGAATTTTGTCAAAAGCCTTTTCTGCATCGATTGAGATAATGATGTGGTTCTTGTCTTTGGTTCTGTTTATATGCTGGATTATGTTTATTGATTTGCGAATGTTGAACCAGCCTTGCATCCCAGCGATGAAGCCCACTTGATCATGGTGGATAAGCTTTTTGATGTGCTGCTGAATCCGGTTTGCCAGTATTTTATTGAGGATTTTTGCATCGATGTTCATCAGGGATATTGGTCTAAAATTCTCTTTTTTTGTTGTGTCTCTGCCAGGCTTTGGTATCAGGATGATGTTGGCCTCATAAAATGAGTTAGGGAGGATTCCCTCTTTTTCTATTGATTGGAATAGTTTCAGAAGGAATGGTACCAGCTCCTCCTTGTACCTCTGGTAGAATTCAGCTGTGAATCCATCTGGTCCTGGACTTTTTTTGGTTGGTAGGCTATTAATTATTGCCTCAATTTCAGAGCCTACTATTGGTCTATTCAGGGATTCAACTTCTTCCTGGTTTAGTCTTGGAAGAGTGTAAGTGTCCAGGAAATTATCCATTTCTTCTAGATTTTCCAGTTTATTTGCATAGAGGTGTTTATAGTATTCTCTGATGGTAGTTTGTATTTCTGTGGGGTCGGTGGTGATATCCCCTTTATCATTTTTAATTGCGTCGATTTGATTCTTCTCTCTTTTCTTCTTTATTAGTCTTGCTAGTGGTCTGTCAATTTTGTTGATCTTTTCAAAAAACCAACTCCTGGATTCATTGATTTTTTGGAGGGTTTTTTGTGTCTCTATCTCCTTCAGTTCTGCTCTGATCTTAGTTATTTCTTGCCTTCTGCTAGCTTTCGAATGTGTTTGCTCTTGCTTCTCTAGTTCTTTTAATTGCGATGTTAGAGTGTCAATTTTAGATCTTTCCTGCTTTCTCTTGTGGGCATTTAGTGCTATAAATTTCCCTCTACACACTGCTTTAAATGTGTCCCAGAGATTCTGGTATGTTGTATCTTTGTTCTCATTGGTTTCAAAGAACATCTTTATTTCTGCCTTCATTTCGTTATGTACCCAGTAGTCATTCAGGAGCAGGTTGTTCAGTTTCCATGTAGTTGAGCGGTTTTGATTGAGTTTCTTAGTCCTGAGTTCTAATTTGATTGCACTGTGGTCTGAGAGACAGTTTGTTATTATTTCTGTTCTTGTACATTTGCTGAGGAGTGCTTTACTTCCGATTACGTGGTCAATTTTGGAGTAAGTACGATGTGGTGCTGAGAAGAATGTATATTCTGTTGATTTGGGGTGGAGAGTTCTATAGATGTCTATTAGGTCTGCTTGCTGCAGAGATGAGTTCAATTCCTGGATATCCTTGTTAACTTTCTGTCTCGTTGATCTGTCTAATGTTGACAGTGGAGTGTTGAAGTCTCCCATTATTATTGTATGGGAGTCTAAGTCTCTTTGTAAGTCTCTAAGGACTTGCTTTATGAATCTGGGTGCTCCTGTATTGGGTGCATATATATTTAGGATAGTTAGCTCTTCCTGTTGAATTGATCCCTTTACCATTATGTAATGGCCTTCTTTGTCTCTTTTGATCTTTGATGGTTTAAAGTCTGTTTTATCAGAGACTAGTATTGCAACCCCCGCTTTTTTGTGTTCTCCATTTGCTTGGTAAATCTTCCTCCATCCCTTTATTTTGAGCCTATGTATGTCTCTGCGTGTGAGATGGGTCTCCTGAATACAGCAGACTGATGGGTCTTGACTCTTTATCCAGTTTGCCAGTCTGTGTCTTTTAATTGGAGCATTTAGTCCATTTACATTTAAGGTTAAGATTGTTATGTGTGAACTTGATCCTGCCATGATGATATTAACTGGTTATTTTGCTCGTTAGTTGATGCAGTTTCTTCCTAGCCTTGATGGTCTTTACCTTTTGGCATGTTTTTGCAATGGCTGGTACCGGTTGTTCCTTTCCATGTTTAGTGCTTCCTTCAGGGTCTCTTGTAAGGCAGGCCTAGTGGTGACAAAATCTCTAAGCATTTGCTTATCTGTAAAGGATTTTATTTCTCCTTCACTTATGAAACTTAGTTTGGCTGGATATAAAATTCTGGGTTTAAAATTCTTTTCTTTAAGAATGTTGAATATTGGCCCCCACTCTCTTCTGGCTTGAAGAGTTTCTGCCGAGAGATCTGCTGTTAGTCTGATGGGCTTCCCTTTGTGGGTAACCCGACCTTTCTCTCTGGCTGCCCTTAAGATTTTTTCCTTCATTTCAACTTTGGTGAATCTGGCAATTATGTGTCTTGGAGTTGCTCTTCTCGAGGAGTATCTTTGTGGCGTTCTCTGTATTTCCTGGATTTGAATGTTGGCCTGCCCTACTAGGTTGGGGAAGTTCTCCTGGATGATATCCTGAAGAGTGTTTTCCAACTTGGTTCCATTTTCCCCGTCACTTTCAGGCACCCCAATCAGACGTAGATTTGGTCTTTTTACATAATCCCATACTTCTTGCAGGCTTTGTTCATTTCTTTTTCTTCTTTTTTCTTTTGGTTTCTCTTCTCGCTTCATTTCATTCATTTGATCCTCCATCGCTGACATTCTTTCTTCCAGTTGATCGAGACGGTTACTGAAGCTTGTGCATTTGTCACGTATTTCTCATGCCATGGTTTTCGTCTCTTTCATTTCGTTTGTGAGCTTCTCTGCATTAATTACTCTAGCCATCAATTCTTCCACTTTTTTTTCAAGATTTTTAGTTTCTTTGCGCTGGGTACGTAATTCCTCCTTTAGCTCTGAGAAATTTGATGGACTGAAGCCTTCTTCTCTCATCTCTTCGAAGTCATTCTCCGTCCAGCTTTGATCCGTTGCTGGCGATGAGCTGCGCTCCTTTGCCGGGGGAGATGCGCTCTTATTTTTTGAATTTCCAGCTTTTCTGCCCTGCTTTTTCCCCATCTTTGTGGTTTTATCTGCCTCTGGTCATCTTTACTGAAGCTTCCACAGTATCCCCTAATCTGAATTAGCCTAAATGATTATAGCAATTTGTTATTTTCCTGCTGCTCTTATTAACCCGGTGTCATATTTACTTGTCTATCTTTCTGTATTTTACTTTTTAATACCTAGATTCTATGCTCCTTGGGGAAAAGAATGTGCACCTTTTTAATTTTCACGCTTTTTAAAAGCAGTTGGATCGCATGATTTTGAATACAGCAATTTTCTTATTGAAATCCATTGAATTAGACTGTACATTTAGCATTAACATATTCACAATGTATGAAGCTCTACCTCTATTCTTGACAAAGATATTTAGTAAGCACCTATTATTTAACATGAAAGATAAATGAATGTGTATGCATGCACAAACATGCACACATACACATATCTGTATTATTTATGTATACATATTATGGGATTGTGTGTATATACGATAACCCTCTTGAAACTATTAGACATATAAACAAGAAATAATTTGCAAGTAATATGCAATTCAACAGAGAAACAGAAGGTTTCCATTTTTCATCAGTCAAATATAATGAAATCATTCTAAAAAATACCTTACATATTATAAATGAGATTCCTAAAAAATACTATAAAATCTCTAATTGTGTATCTTACTCGAGGTGTAAAAAATGCCAATATATTTACAAAATTGTGTTTACATGTTTTTAAATGGTGAAGCCATAGTAGATGAAGTTGAATTCACTGAGCATTGCATTGAGGCACAATAGTTGCTTCCTGCAACATACACAGTAGTTTCACGTAGCCTTTGAAAAATCCCAAGTAGCCTCCTTCTTTTTGCTTTGGCTACATCTCTTTTTTCTACCTCCAAAATGTTAGAATCCAGATAAGACATTCCACCCATAAAGAGATGGATTAAATTCTAGCTCACTAATTAAGGGATAGGTTTTTTTAGAGGCTTGATTCTCAAAGGAGGTAAAAGGGTTAGAACAATTAGTTGGAGTAATTTATTCCTACACAACTGTATTTTTCTCTGTCCATATATCTCCCTCAGGGGAGTTATTCCTGGCCTTAGGAAGACTCACAAACTTGGGTTACCTTAGTGATGTTCTGAGCACCAGGACTCTTTCATTTGCTAGTGATGGAGACACAGCTCAAATTAGTTTAAATCAAAAACAAAAGAGAGGCCAGCCAGATTCATGAGTTCAATCAACTCTTCCTCACAACTTAAACAATTCTATTGAATATATTTGAGGTTTACAACATGATGTTGTGGGATACA
Source organism: Chlorocebus sabaeus (assembly GCF_047675955.1). Classification (NCBI taxonomy): domain Eukaryota; kingdom Metazoa; phylum Chordata; class Mammalia; order Primates; family Cercopithecidae; genus Chlorocebus; species Chlorocebus sabaeus. The sequence continues at coordinate 26,229,953 of NC_132913.1, forward strand.
TATAGTCACACAATCCATATAGATACATGTGACTAGTACAACGGTTTCTATAATGAATCAGATTGACATAGCTATTATCTCACATAGTTACTTTTTGTGATAAGGGTATAGCTAAAAATCTAGTTATTTAACAAAAATTCCAAATGGAATACATTTTTTTCTTTCTTTTTTTTTATTGTACTTTACGTTCTGGAATACATGTGCAGAACATGCAGGTTTGTTACACAGGTATACACGTGTCATGGTGGTTTGCTGTACCATCAAAAAGTGAGGGTTATGAACAGACACTTCTCAAAAGAACAGCCAACAAACATATGAAAAAAAGCTCATTATCACTGATGATTAGGGAAATGCAAATCAAAACCACAGTGAGATACCATCTCACAGCAGTTAGAATGGCAACCATTAAAAAGGCAGGAAGGAACAGATGCTGGAGAGGATGTGGAGAAATAGGAACACTTTTACACTGTTAGTGGAAGTGTAAATTAGTCCAACCATTGTGGAAGACGATTGGTGGCGATTCCTCAAGAATCTAGAAGCAGAAATACCATTTGACCCAGCAATCCCATTACTGGGTATATACCCAATGGTCATAAATCATTCTACTGTAAAGACACATGCACATGTATGTTTATTGTGGCACTGTTCACAATAGCAAAGACTTGGAACCAACCCAATTGCCCATCAATGATAGACTGGATAAAGAAAATGTGGTACATATACACCATGGAATACTATACAGACATAAAAAAGGATGAGTTCATGTCCTTTGCAGGGACACGGATGAAGCTGGAAACCATCATTCTCAGCAAACTATCACAAGGACAGAAAACCAAAAACTGTATGTTCTCACTTATAAGTGGGAGTTGAACAATGAGAACACATGGACACAGGGAGGGGAACATCACATACCACAGCCTATCAGCAGGTAGGGGGTTAAGGAAGGGATAGCATTAGGAGAAATACCTAATGTAGATGACAGGTTGACGGGTGCAGAATACAATTTTATTAACTTTAATCTGCACGTTTCACATTAGATTTCTAGACTTGTTCATCCTACCTATTCGCTACTTGTATGCATGACCAACATCTTCCTACTTCCTCTCTTCCCATTCCCCATGATAACCACAATTTTATTCTCATTTCTCTGTGTTTGAGCTCTTTGTTTTTATTACATGTAATAAGTAAGGTTATGCAATGTTTTTCTTTCTGTGTCTGGCTTATTTCACTTAGCATAATGTCCTCCAGATCTATCTAGGTTGTGGCAAATGGCAGAATATCCTCTTTAAAGGCTGAATAATATTTGCACATTTTCATTATCCATTCATCACTGATAATCACTTCAGTTGTTTCCATACCTTGACTACGGCGAATAATACTGCAATGATTGTGGGAGAGCAGATATCTTTACTGGGTAGTGATTTCATCTCTTTTAGGTACATAATCAGAATAGGGATTTCTAGGTCATATGGTAGCTCTATTTTTAATTTCTTTAGGAAACCTATTCAACTAGGTTTTTTATAGTTCTATGAAGAATGTAATTGGTCGTTTGATAGGAATAGCATTGAATCTGTAAATTGCTTTTAATGATACTGATTCTTCCTATCCATAAGTATGGCATGATTTTCCATTTGTTTGTACCATTTATGATTTCTTTTAGTAGTGTTTTGTAGTTCTTCTTGTAGAGCTCTTTTATTTTCCCGGTTGGCTGTATACCTAGGTATTTTATTTCTCATGTGGCAATTGGGAATGTGATAATGTCCCTGATTTGGCTCTCAGCTTGCCTGCTGTTGGTGAATAGAAATGCTACTGATTCTTGTACATTGATTTTGTATCCTGAGATTCTGCTGGCGTTGTTTATCACCTTAAGGAGCTTTTGGTCCAAGACTATGCTATGGATTTTTCTAGATATAGGATCATGTAATCTGCCAACAGGGATATTTTGACTTCCTCTCTGCCTATTTGGATGTTCTTTATTTCTTTCTTTTGACTGATTGTTCTGGCCAGCTCTTCCAGTACTGTCTTGAATAGAAGTGACAAGAGAGGACATCCTTGACTTGTGCTGGTTTTCAAGGGGAATGCTTCCAGCTTTTGTCAGTATGTTGTTGACTCTGGGTTTGTCATAGATGGCTTTTATCATTTTGAGGCATGTTCCTTCAATACCTAGTTTATTTTACAGTTTTTAGCATAAATGGGGTGTTGAATTTTATTCAAGAGACTTTTCTGCATCTACTGAGATAATCATGTGGTTTTTGTCTTTAGTTCTGTTTATGGGATGAATCACATTTATTTTCCTATGTTGAATCAAACTTATAATTCCAGGAATAAAGCCTACTTAATTATGGTGGATTAGGTTTTATTTTTATTTTATTTTTTATTTTTATTTTTTTGAGACAAGGTCTCACTCTTCTGCCCAGGGTGGAGTGCAATAGCATAACCTTGGCTCACTGTAGCCCCAACCTCCAGGGCTCAAGCAATCCTCCCACCTCAGTCTCCCAGGAAGCTGGGACTACAGTAATGCACAATCATAACTGGCTAATTTGTTTATTTTTTGTATAGGTGGGGTTTGCCATGTTTTCCAGGCTGGTCTCAAATTCTATCCACCTACCTTAACCTCCTAAAATGCTGGGATTACAAGCATTAGGCACTGAGCCTGGTTGATAAGTTTTTTGATGTGCTGCTAGATTCAATTTACCTTTCATTTGTTGAGGATTTTTGCATCAATATTCATTAAGGATACTGGCCTGAAGTTTTCTTTTTTTGTTGTGTCTCTGCTAGGTTTTGGTATCAGGATTATGCTGGTTTCATAGAGTAAATTAGTGAGGAGTTCCTCTTTCTCATTACTGGTCCGTTCAGGGATTCGATTTCTTCCTGATTCATTCCTGGGAGGGTATAAGTGTCTAGGAATTATCCAGTTCTTCTAGATTTTCTGTTTTATGTGCATAGAAGTGCTCATAATATTCTCTAACAATTATTTGCATTTCTGTGGGATCAGTGGTAATATCCCCTTTGTCATTTCTAATTGTGTTTATTTGGATTATCTCCACTTTCTTCTTTATTAGATAAGCTAGTGGTCTATCTATTTTATGATTTTTTTTTTTTTAACAACTCCTGGACTTGTTGAACTTTTGAATGTTTTTTTCATGTCTCAGTCTCCTTCAGTTCAACTCAGATTTTGATTATTACTTGTGTTCTGCTGGGTTTGGGGTTGGTTTGCTCTCGGTTCTTTAGTTCTTTTAGTTGTGGTGTTAGGTTGTTAAACTAAGATTTTTCTTTTTGACATAGGCATTTAGTGCTGTTAAGTTTCCCTCTTAACACTGCCTTAACTGTGTCCCAGAGGTTCTGGTATGCTGTATCTTTGTTCTCATTCGTTTCAAAGAACTTCTTGATTTCTACCTTAATTTCATTATTTACCCAAAAGCCATTCAGGAGCAGGATATTCAACTTTCATGTAATTGTATAATTTTGAGCAATTTTCTTAGTCTTGGTCTCTAATTTTATTGAGCTATGGTCAAAGAGAGTGGTTGTTCTAATTTTAGTTCTTCTGCTTTGCTGCGGAGTGTTTTGTGTCCTATTACGTGGTAGATATTTAGAGTATCCCATATGCCACGTGGCAATGAAAATAATGGTTATTCTGTTGTTTAGAGGTGAAGAGTTCTGTAGATGTTTATCAGGTTTATTTGATCCAGTGGTGAGTTCACATCCTGAATATCTTGTTAATTTTCTGCTTCATTGACCTAATACTATCTATGAGATGTTGAAGTCTCCCACTATTCTTGTGTAGAAGTCCAAGTCTCTTTGAAGGTCTCTAAAAACTTGTTTTATGAAACTCTGTGCTCCTGTATTGGGTGCATATGTATTTATAATAATTAGGTCTTCTTATTGAATTGAACCCTTTACCATTATGTAATGCACTCATTTGTCTTTTTTGATCTTTGCTTGTTTAAAGTCTGTTTTTTTTTTTTTTTTTTTTTTTTTTTTTTTTTTTTTTTTTTTTCCTGAAATTAGAATTGCAACCACTGTTTTTCTCTGATTTACACTTGCTTGGTAGATTTTTTCCATTTTTTTTTCATTTTGAGCCTATGGGTGTGATTGCTTGTAAGATAGATCTCTAAAAGACAGCATAACAATGGATCATGGGTCTTTATCCAGCTTGCCACTCTATGCCTTTAATTGAAGCATTTAGCCAATTTACATTCAACGTTAGTATTGAAAGGTGTGGATTTGATCCGGTTACCATGATGCTAGTGGTTATTATGCAGACTTGTTTGTATGATTGCTTCATAGTGTCACTGGTCTGTGTACCTTAGTGTTTTGGTAGTGTGTGGCAACAGTCTTTCCTTTCCATATTTACTGCTTCCTTCAGTAGCTCCTATAAGGTGAGTTTGGTGGTAACAAATTTCCTCAGCATTTGCTTGTCTGAAAAGAGTCTTGTTTCTCCTTCAAGTATGAAGTGTAGTTTGGCTGGATATAAAATTCTGGGTTAGAATTTCTTTTCTTTATAAATGTTGGATATAGACCCCCAATCTCTTCTGGCTTGTAGGGTTTATGCTGCAAGGTCTGCTGTTAGTCTGATGAGCTTCCCTTTGTAGGTGATCTAACCTTTCTTTCTAGCTGCCTTTAACATTTTTTTCTTTCATTTTGAACTTGAAGAATCTGACGATTATGTGTCTTGGGGATCATCTTCTTGCAAAATATTTTACTGGGTTCTCTACATTTTCTGAATTTGAATGTTGGCTTCTTTAGTTAGGTTTGGAAAGTTCTCATGGATGACATTTTGAAATATATTTTCCAATTTGCTTACATTGTCCCCATCTCTTTCAGGGGCAATGAGTCATTGATTTGGTCTCTTTACATAATTCCATATTTCTTGGAGGTTTTGTTTGTTCATTTTCATTCTTTGTTCTCTATTCTTGTCTGCCTGTCTTATTTCAGAAAACCAGTCTCTAAGCTCTGAGATTCTTTCCTCTACTTGGTCTATTTTACTATTAGTGCTTGTGATTAAGGCTAGGTGCAGGGGCTCACACCTGTAATCCCAGCAATTTAGGAGGCTGAGGCAAGGAGATCACTTGATGCCAGGAGCTTGAAACAAGCCTGGCCGACATGGTGAAACCCAACCTCTACTGATAATACAAAGCATTAGCCAGGCATGGTGGCACATGCCTCTGGTCCCAGCTACTTGGAAGCCTGAGGCATGAGAATCACTTGAACCGCTGAAGTGGAGGTTGCAGTGAACCAGGATTGCACCACTGTACTCCATCCTAAGCAACAGAGTGAGGCCCTGTCTCAAACAAACAAACAACCAAAACTTCTGATTACATTATAAAATTTTTATAATGTCTTTTTTGGCTCTATCTGATTAGTTCTGTTCTTTTCTATACTGGCTATTTTGTCTGTCAGCTTCTCTGTCATTTTATTCTGATTCTTAACTTCCTTGGACTGGGTTTTGACATACTCCGAATCTCAATAATCTTTGTTCTTATTGATATTCTTAATTCTATTTTTGTCATTTTAGTCATCTCAGCCTGGTTCCCAACCTTTACTGGAGAGGTAGGGCAGTTATTTGGAGAAAAAAACCAAGACACTCTGGCTTTTTGAGTAGTAAGCATTCTTGTGCTGGTTCTTTCTCATCTTTGTGGTATTATGTTCTTTCAATCTTTGAAGTTGCTGACTTTTGGATTTCTTTTTCATTATATTTGATGACCTTGAAGGTTTGATTGTGGTATAAGGTGAGTTTCAGTCTGCTGGCTTTTTTCTGGAAGGTTTTAGTGGGCCTATGCTCAGCTCCAAACTCCTGCACTTCATGCTTTAACTCTGGGGAACTTGCATCAGCCCTGACTTTGTTTTCAGGCTCCTCAAGATTAGGAATCCACCACACTGAGGTTGTTGAGGTGGTTCCAGACTGCTGGTCACCACACTTCAAAGGAAGGTGCCCGCCAAAGTGTTTCATAGCATGGTGGCAATGGAATCTGGCCTCTTTATCATGTGCCAGCAGCAGTGGCAGTGGTATCATGGCAGGGTGCACACTTATTAGTTGTGGTAGGGTGCTAGCGCATGCTGGGGTTCCTGTCATGTGGACATTCACAACAGTGGCAGAGGTAGCACACCATGTGGTGGGGTTGGGGCTTTTGGGGTCCTACTAGTGACGGTGCATGCAGTCATGCTGGTGGTGGTGTTAGCATGGGGGCAAAGATGAGAGGCTGGTGGGTGTAGGTCTATGTGAGCTCTTGGTGCGCTGCAAGCAGGGGTGGCTGCTCAGTGCGGGGGAAGATCTGCTGTTCTCTATGCCTAGTTTCACTCCTGCAGCAGTGTTGTTCCAGGGAAGGGGTGTTGGTGGGAGTGGGGACTGGCTGGCTTTGAGTCTGCCAAGGTTCCAACTGCAATGGTGGTATGGGAGCAGGGGGCAGTGTGCACTCATGCTGCAGCAGTGGTAGGGGGCAGGGGGGATGCATACATGCTCGCTGGCAGGGCAGGGAAGGAAAAACCCACTCATACACATATGCACTAGTAAAACGATGTTGGGGGTGGCCATGGGCCTGGGAGAAGCTTCAGCAGTGGGCAGGGAGCGAGAAGGCTGTTGCATGGCCATGGGGCTGCCCCATTGGAGCTCTCCGCCAGTCAGGCACAGTCCATAAATGCAGGAGATATGATGTGGGCACCTGAGGCTGCCCTGCACACAGATGTGGCCAGACAGGGGCGCTGGGAGAGTCCAGCAGAGCAAGAGGTGCACAGGTCAGACCAGCCCCATCTGATGGGCAAGACCACCCTGCAGAGTTCAAGTCTGACAGTTCCCCTAGGGCCAAAGTCTCCTATGGGAGCAAGTCAAGCCTAGGGGGATGGGCATCCCTGGCCATGATCCAGTATAGAGGCTCCCACATCAAATCTTCTGGGCTTCACATCAGCTGATGCACTGCTTCTACCCTTTCTCTAAGAACCCATTCCTGCCAACCTGACTGTCTGTGGTGGTCGAGAGGTCTCTTCCTGTTGGGATTCCAGAGGCCCATAGTGGCAGCAGGTTGCTCCTTGCCAGTTCAACTCACCTGCTCCTCCAGAGCCACTGGAGTCCAGGAACAAGTTCCAGTGTGTGGTAACCCCATGCAGAGTTCCCAGCTTCCTTCTCCTTCAACTTATCTTCTGTGTCTTTCCTCTTTCCACTCTCAGTGCCTTCCCTCTGAAGATTTGTTAGGAGTACACCAGTCGTCTTGGTCCCTCAGTGGCAGCTTTTCACCTGGCTGTGTCCAGTCAGCCATGTTATCCAACCTTCTCCAGTATTTTTCTTTTCTTTTTCTTTTTTTTTTTTTTTTTAATTTTTTTTTTTTTTTTGAGACGGTGTCTCGCTCTGTCTTCCAGGCTGGAGTGCAGTGGCGTGATCTCTGCTCACTGCAAGCTCCGACCCCCGGGTTCATGCCATTCTCCTGCCTCAGCCTCCCATGTAACTGGGACTACAGGCACCTGCCACCACACCTGGCTAATTTTTTTTTTTTTTTTTTTTTTTTTTTGTATTTTTAGTAGAGACAGGGTTTCACCGTGTTAGCCAGGATGGTCTCAATCTCCTGATCTCGTGATCCGCCCATCTCAACCTCCCAAAGTGCTGGGATTCCAGGCATGAGCCACTGCGCCTGGCCGTATTTTTCTTTTTAATGAAAGCATTGCAACTAAAAATTTTTCTCCGAGCACTCCTTCACTACATTCAAAAACCTTTGGTATATCGTGTTTTCATTTTCATTAATCTCTAGTACTTTTATTTTCCTTTGTGAGTTTTTCTTTGTCATTTTGGTTGTTTAAAAGTACCTCTTTTAATTTCCACAGATTTGTGAACTTTCTAGTTTTTTTGTTATTGATTTCTAGTTTCATAACATTATGGTTGGAGAAGATAATTGGTATGATTTTAATTTTCTAAAGTTTATTGAGACTTCTTTTGTAGACAAATATAGGAGTCTACATATCCTCGAAAATGTTTCATATGAATTTGAAAAGAATATATATTCTCTTACTGTTGGGTGGAGTGTTGTGTATGTTAGTCAGTGAATATGTCTGTTAGCATGTCTGTTCGTAATTGGGTAATCATGTTGTTCAAGTACTCTGTTTTCTTGTTGATCTTCCGACTAGTTATTCTATGCATTACTGAAAATGGTGTATGAGGGTTTCCAATGCTTATAATAGAGTTGTTTATTTCTTCCTTTAGTTGTCATAATTTTCTTAATGTATTTTTGAGTTCTGTTGTTAGGTACATGTATGTTTACACTTGTTATGTCTTCTGCTTGGATTGGCCCTTTTGCCAAAAATCTTAACATGGTTGTAATTGTTATATTATCTTTATCATTTGGCCCTTTTATCAGTATCAATATTTTTATCCTCTGTAGGAGTTTTTAACTTACCATCTATTTTGTCAGATATTAGCATAGCTGTTCCAGTACTCTTGTTTGCTACTTATATGGACTATCTTTTACATTATTTCACTTTCAATCAACCTCTCTTTATCTTTATTTCTAAAGTGAATCTCATGGTCAACACAATGAATCATTTATTTTTAATCTATTCTGCCAATCTATGCCTTTTCAATGGAGAGTATAATCCATTTACATTTAAAGTAATTACTCATAAGGAAGGTCTTTTGCCATTGCAAATTACTTATAAGGAAGGACTTTGCCATTTGTTTGTTTTTCTTACAGCTTTTTGGCCGTTTCCATTACTGCCTTCTTTTGTGTTTAACTAAATTTTTTTTGTAGTAAACTATTCTGATTTTCCTTCATCTCCTTTTGTGTGTTTTCTATAGATATTTTCTTTTTGATTACCGTCGGGCTTAAATTTAACATCCTTAAATGCTTGTAGTCAAAATAACAACAATAATAACTACCACCAACATCTCTCCTGGTCCTTGAAGTTTGTCTCTGTGTTGGACACTCCTTTAGTGTTTATTCAAGCTATTTAGCACTCTGCCTTAGGTTTCACTTCCTGCTTACATGGGGCCTTATTGTCAGCCACAGGTGAAAGATTAGTGTCTTCTGGGATCTTTTCTGGGTATATGTCTTGTCCTGGGAATGTGTATGGTCTTCCAGTTTCCTTAATATATGCAAGATTTTTTGGAAGATATTATTCCCATTGTATCTCCTTTCCCAGGCTTTTTCTTCCCATGCATTTTGATATGTCTATTGCTTGTCCTAACTGCTACCCCTTGCTTCAGGTGTCTGTGGCTAGTTTATTTACTTTTTGAGTCTTTCAACAAACACTGCCCAGGAGTAACATTCAGCTCTGAGAAAACTCTGAGGTGGGTGAAACAAAGGTGGGTTCCTGAGATGATCTCTTAGAGAGCTACCAGACAGGTAAAACTAGACAATCACAGTTCTTTGAAAATAAGATAGATACTGCTCCTTTGGCACCCACAAGCTGCACCAGGAATGCAGGCTGCCACTTGTTGTCACCACTAAGCTGGGAAACAAGTGATGGTAGGTAGATAAGTTCAAATGTCAAATCCTTTCTTAGAACATTTCACCATCTTCTATCTTCATTGATCATTACCTTGGTTGTATTACATTTTTTATGGGGTTTCAGAGTCTTACAAAATTTGATTCTGATAGTTTTTTTGCTAGCTTAATTGTTTGAGTGGAGAGAAACAGTTTCGGATTTCCCCACTCCATCATTTTCAGTGATGTCACACTGAGAAAGATGACTTTTATACAATTAACAAGAAAACAGGGGAAAAAATTGAGGGATCAAGAAGAAAAATGGGAGTAGAATAAAGGATATTTTGATAGATATATCAGTAAGAATGACCTTTGACATTGTTAACCTCCTGGAGTGAGAAAGTATGCCACCACGGAAAAGAAGTCTATGTAACTGGTATTGAGAAATAGGTACGTGGATGCTGAAAACTTCCATGTGATGTTCAGAAATAGGATGGGCCACTGTGGAGATTGAAAAAAATTATTAATGTCTCACATTTCTATACTCAGCATGTAATTTAAGCTCTGAATTGTAAAGGTGATTTGTTCTTTCCATTTTTTATTATCTTGATGAAATCAAATTTTTAAGTTTAATCCAATTCTATCAAAATATTTTATTTTCCTAAAAAATCTTCTTCTCAAACAAAATGCACATGTATCTTATGCTTTCTGCTCTGCCCCTTTTCCCTTAGATGTGAGATTCTGCTTCAGAATTAGATTACAGCAAAAAAATTGAAGCTCTACTTGACCTTTGTTTATATTTATTTTTCCATGTGTGGTTTATCTAACTTTGTTTTATATTTTCCAAACAGTAGTTGTCTCATCTGCTCATTAGTTCATCTGCAACATTTAACAAACAATGCTATGATGGAATATTTTTCCTTTTTTTTTTTTTTTTTTTTTGGAGTGGAGATGAGTCTCACTCTGTAGCCCAGGCTGGAGTTCAGTGGTACAATCATCTTTGTTTGCTGCAGCCTCCACTTCCCAGATTCAAGTGATTCTCCTGCCTCAGCCTCCTGAGTAGCTGGGATTACAGGCACGTGCTACCACGCCTGGCTAATTTTTGTATTTTTAGTAGACATGGGGTTTTGATATGTTGGCAGACTAGTCTTGAACTCCTGACCTCAAGTGATCCACCCACCTCAGCCTCCCAAAGTGCTGGGATTATACGTATGAGCCACCATGCCCAACTATTTTTTCCTATTTTTTGTTTTGTTTGGTTTGATTTTTGTTTTAATGAATTTAATGCAAAAAGACTCTCATTAAATAATGACACTTTATGATTACTTACCAAATAACAATAATAAAGTATGACTACGTTTAAATTTTTACAACTGACTTGCTTTCCTTGTTATAAGGATCCATCTTTTCTGTGAGATCTTGAATTATGTAGTTATTTCAACTAGATGCTGTTGAGTTAAAGAGGGGCACTTTGGTTGCTTTTGCTTTTGAAGATCTTTTGGCTCAGGGTTAGTAACAGAATAGATTACTCACAGCCTCTTACTTTAGATATAGGAAGTAGAATTCAAGCATTTCTGAAGTTCTCAAAAATCTATATCTTGGATGCCGTATCATGAATATTTGTGTCTGCACAGGAGCATGTTATTTTAGAGAAGATAACATTTAAGAGTCTTTTGTTGTTGTTGTGTGATGAAGCTACATTTAGTTTTTGTAATACCATAAAAATAGATGAAGAAAAGATACTTCTCTTAATTTCAACTTTTTTACACTTCTTGTGGCACTTTCCAGGATTCAGGTTTACAATGAGTCTCTTGCTACATTGTCTTGTTATTAATGATTTCACTTCCTTGGTGGCTGATATAGAGCTATAATAATTTTCTTCCTGTTGATCTTCTATTCAGTGAGAAGATGAGTGAAAACAGATGTATCTATCCTCAAACTGACAACAATATCTCACCTTTGTCTTGTGTCCCAATTTCTGTCAGATAAGAACTATTCTTGTCTTTATTTAGAGAGCAAAGAAAGAAAAATAAATACTCTCTTTTTTGACAATATTAAGTCCAGGGTAAAGCCAATCTTCCCTGCCTTATTAAATGTCTAAGAGTAGAGAGCAGCATTTACACATTCACCAAGTGATGAAATATTCCCAAGATCAGGAAGACTCTTAAATAATTTTCTTTCTATTTATACTTTGGGAAAAATATTTTCCCAAAGTTCTATATACACACAGTATCTTGCAGGACACTGTGCTTTCCCAGTACAAATAAAACAATAACAATTGGTATCCAAGTCCTATAAAACCCATGATTTGAAAATGGAATAAGGATTGTTATAAAATTATAACCAATGAGCCCAAGTGGTATTAAATCTACATGAAAGCAAAAAGAAATAGGTACATGGATCATCCTGATCATCCTAAGTTGATTTTGACCTTATAAAAATATAAAATTTATACTAAATCAAGAGTTGACTTTGAAGGAATTCTTTGAGGTTTGCCAGGGAAGCTTTTTCTTATCAGGAGAAAATAAAGGTGCTGAAATACTGCTGTTATTTTCTAAGGTCCCAGTTATGACCATATGGCAGTAATGGTATCTATAAGGATTATGGTGTAACATGGATCCTTTTTAGTGTCCTTCAGTTTACAGAAATGAAATAACAAGGTTAAGTCCCTTAACTTTAAGCTGATGTAACAGTTTCAAACACTAGAGCACTTCCATGAAGGTGCTAAAATGAATTTAAAATTTTTTTGTAGTCACAATCATTTCTGAAAATCAAACACACACTTTAACTATATGTTAGCATGTTGATGAATTATAATAACAATTGAATTCACTGTCTTGTCAAGTTTTTTCATATGAAAGTCAGGACACTGATAGGGAAGGATTTGGATCTTGGATGGGAGATCTGGTTGGAGTGGGGACATCTAGTTGGATCCAGATGAAATAGGGACTCCTGACCCCTAAAACACTTTTCAATACTCTTTCCAGTGGAATTATTTTTCACTCTGGTACTTGAAAACACAGTTTTACTTAATTTTGAAACCCTGTGAGAGATAACTTTACTTGGGTAAGATGCCTTGAAGAAGGAAGCTCATTCTTCTTAGGACCTACAACTGTCCCTTATAGCTGCTATTTCATAACTAGAATAAAATATCAGTGTATTCTAAGGAGACAGGTCACTATGACGTTGGACAAATAGTTTATTCCCACAAAATCACAAAATGTTACTAAAATATTTTGGGAGAAACCTGTGGAAAATGTGTAGAAATATAGTCTAATGGTATTAGATTTTTAAAAAGTCATGGATTATACCACTAGATTAGGCCAAATTAATTGATATGGCTGAACTTTGATCTAGAGATTTCAGATTTTGTGTTTTCTCATTCAGCTAGAAGTGACCCTAAACCTCTGCAGCAATTTCAAGCTGTAGTAAAGGCTATACTACCCATTGTCCTTCCTGATAAGGCAGGTCCAATATAAACCAATTATTTAAAATACTTGTGGCAAGTGGAGATCCTTCATGGAGTCCCTGGGAAGCACCAAGAAAAGAATCACACTCCAGAGCTCTAGGATTTTGGAGGAAATTGATGCTGTCTCCTGCAGCTATTTTGAGTAAGAGTATTGACTTGCTTTGGGAGTTGGTGGAGACTGAACTTCTAACAAAGGGATATCAAGTGATCATGTGGCCTGAGCTTTCCCTCATGAGCCTGTTACAGTCTGACACACCTGGCTATAAGTTTGGGCATGCTCAGCAATATATATTATAACAGTAAAATGGCCCATAAGAAACTGAACTTAAGTGGGTCTGAAAGTTATGAGCAATTTGCATATGCTTGTACCGCTCAAAAGTGGATAGCTGCAATACTACAGATCCATTTAAGGGTGCTCCCTGAAGGATAAGAGCAAAGGAAATTCTCAGTGAGAGGAATAATTTTCATTACTTTCTAAGTAATTGCTAATGGCTTGTATGGATGGTTAAGCACATGACAGAAACAAAATTGTATGATTGGCAACAGGGAAGTCTGGGGAAAAGATGGGTGTTTCTCAGTATGGGTACAGATTGTGAAGATATTTGTGACCCATGTGAATGCTGATCAAAGTTTATCCACTGCTGTGGAAGATGTTAATAATTAGGTGGACAGAATGACACATTCTGTGGATGTCAATCTCTTTTTACCACTTTCCCCATTTCTTGGTCAATGGGCTCATGAGCAAAGTCATCAAGGTGGTAGGAATAGACTACACATGACTTAACAACATGGAATTTCTCTTACAGGTATGACCTGTCTAATGTAGCTGCTGAGTTCCTAACCTGTCAGCAACAAGGAGAAATACTCAGTTCTCAATATGGCACAATTCTTCAGGGGGACCATCTAATCATCTTGTGGTGGGTTGATCACATTAGGAAACCATCACGGAGGGGATCAGAGCTTTTGAGAGCACTACAGTCCATAATCCCAAAGAACCACTTACCTGATCTCATGCTACTTTATACAGCATTTCTTTTGGTCGAAGAACTTATTTCAATGCAAAGGAAGTACAGCAATGGCTCATGCCCATGGAATCAACTAATCATTCCAAATACCCCATCAACCAGAAATTACAGAATAAATAGAAATACGAAATGGCTTGCTGAAGACTCAGTTCCAGAGCCAATTCAGAGACAATATCTTGAAAGGATGAGGTTCTGACATACAAAATAAAGTATATATTTTGAAGCAAAGGTCATTATATGATGCTATTTCTGCCATATGCAAGACATGAATCTGGGAATCAAAGGATGAAAACGAGAGTTTCTTTTCTTATATTATACTCAATAATATACTTGCAAAATTTTTGCTTTCTCTTTTAGCAGCTTTGGACTCTGCTGATTTGGAACTCTTAGTCTCCAAGATGAACATGCTCCAACTATGGGACACAATATTGGTTCCATTGAATTGGAAGATGAAACTGCTACCTGGTTAGCTTGGTCTCCTTATTCCATTGAACTAATAGGCAGGAAAAAAAGGTTATTCTACTTAATGGAGTGATTTCTCCCAATTACCAAAGGGAATTTGATTTATTACTGCATAATGAGGATAAGCAGGACTAAATTTGAAACCCAGCAAATCCTCTAGTGTATTTCTTAGTACTTCCATGCTCAATAGTTACTGGAAAACTATTGAAACAACAACAAATCATAGCATGATTGCTAACTCAGACCTTTCAAGAAAAAAGATTTGCATTACTCCAACAGGTAAAGTATCCTGACCAGCTGACATTCTGACTGAGGGCAGGGAAAGTATGAAATGAATAGTAGAAGAATGAAGTAATATGTATTAGTTATGTTCTTGTAACCGGTTACAGAGATGAGAAATGTGGTAACTCTGTATTTTTTCTTTTGCTGGTTATATGCCTGTGTTTATTGGCATGTGCCAATAATTTTCTTTTTCTCTAACTTCTTTCATGTTGTTTTGTATGCAACTTGTTAGAAATTAAGTTTAACCTTTGGCATTTAGGTAATAGAATATACCATGGAACTGTGGTGCGATTTGAGTAGTACTCATTGAAGCCAGTGATGGATGTAATGACTGTTGGGACTCTGCTTTTTCTCATTTTGGGGAACAGATGATAACTTCACTTGTAAAAAGAATAGCTTTATCTTTTTAGGGGAAAGTATAAAGATAGTTTGTTATTATAAAGTTAAAATGTGTGTATAAAGGTGAATATGGAAGCTGAGTAACCAAAAATGTGAAAATTGCCAGATACCAATTTATCTCTCAGTTTCAAATCCACCTTCATTACTTACTCTGTGATAATGGAGGTAAGCCCCACAAATGCTTTTATTTTGCCAGTTGCCATTAGAGAGCATATCAGTAGAGGGCACTGGAGGGAGATTGGAGCAGAAAGAAGTTCCAATGTGCTTCTTGTGGCAGGCTCCTTAATGTATGCATCACACATCCATCACTGTACTCTTGAATTATGGGTAGATTCAACAGCATCAGACTCCCGTTATACAGGTGGTTTCTCCAGAACCTGAGTGCTGCTGCTCACTCTGACCATCAATATCAGGGAGGAAGCAGCTGCCTTATCACACCTTTGAATACCTTTGCAGCAAGTTCTGAGGTGTAACCTTTCCCTGTAAAGCGCTTCCCCTGGAATTTCAGAAGGTGAGTTTCTAGCAAGTTCTGAAAGTGCTGCACCTTAGCAAACTTTACCATCTTTATCTCAAGCGCTGTGGTATTGAGGGGTGAGGAAGTGGGATGCTCCTTCATTGATATCCTCTTTATATCTACTATTCTTGTATTTTTAAGACTATTTCTCATTTTTAGGAAGTCCTTTGTTATGCCAATCTCCTTTCAAAGTTAGTAATTTTTATATTAAACTTCCCATGATTAAATTACTGTATGGTTTCTGTCTTTTGACTGGATCCTGACTGATACAGTTGGCTAAGTGGCTTCCTGCTTGGTTTAAAATGTACTGGACCAGAAATAGCCTCACGTTTGAAATATTTCCCATTATCTGCTATGAATGCTTGCCATTTTATATCTGCAGACCCATTTAATTTCATGGATTTTTATGAATATCTTGGTTCTGGCTTTATGGTATATGCTGGGAAATAAAATAGAGTTTAAAAAATTCCTTCTTCCAAGTATACAGTGCAGATATTTACAAGTAAAATTTTAAAAATATGTATTTCCAGAGAGCTAACAGATGTAGCAAACATAAAAGCAATCATATAATTGGCTTATATGATTTTTTCTCTCCTCCCCGGGCTGTTCACTGATATTAGTGGAGTCAGGATGCAGAAGATTTGCTTGTCTTAGGTTAGGCACAATAGGACAGCAGGTAGAAATAGAATAATCAGCATTCAGAAAAATTCCTAATTCGAAAATAAAATTACAAACTCAATGGTAGAAAACTTGGAAAATACAACAATTTATAAAGAATATAAAAGATCTAATGTTTATTTGGCTCCTTTCCTGTGACAAAAATTACACTGCATTCTTTTACATATTTTAATTGATATGTGCTCTGAAACTCCACCAAATGTATATGTGTACCTTAAAAAATTTGAAAAAAATTAATATTCAGAAATATTAAATAACTTCTCTAAAGTAACAGGACTGGATAGAAAGCTCATGAATCTGCTTCCAGAGTCTTTGCACTCCCACTATGGAACACAGCCTCCCCATTTTGCTGAATCAATCTTAATCCTAACTTGGCGGTAAACATTATAAGTATTGTGACTAATTTCTTTCTAATTTTTAAATTATATATATATAATATATTTACATTTATTATAGACATTTGAGTTAGAGTATGCATTTAATATTGCAGACTTCTTATTTTGTTACCATTAGGTCATAAATATTTCACCACACAGTGGGTTATTAATATTATTGTACCACTGGACTAGTAATTAAAATTTATACTCTATTGACTGTTTTCACTATTGCAAATGATGCCTCATAAGACTTTTTTTTTTAATCTTTAAATGATTTAAGATTATTTTTTAAAATAAATCCCTAAAATATATTCGTACATTATGGCTATTTATGATAATATTTTGCCACATTTAAAAACATTATTATTTTAAATTGACACATAATAATTATACATATTTATGGAGTACAGTATATCTTCATACATGTATACAATGTATAATGATCAAATCAGGGTGATTAGCATATCCATCATCTCAACAGTTTCCATTTCTTTGTGTTGAAAACATTCAAAATTCACTCTTTTAGCTATTTGAAAATATAAAATAGATTGTTGTTTATTATAGTCACCCTAGAGTGCTATAGAACACCACAACTTATTCCTCATATCTAGCTGCACTTTTGTATCCATTGACCAATCTCTAGTTATCCTCTCCTTTATTCTTATTCTTCTCAGTCTCTAGTAACCATTATTCTACTCTTCACTTCTATGAGATCAATTTTCATAATTTCCACATATGAGTGAGAATATGTGGTATTTATCTTTCTTTTCCTGGTTTATTTCACTTAACATAATGCCTTCCAATCTCATCCACATTGCTGTGAGTGACAGAATTTCATTCTTTTATATTGCTAAATAATATTCCATTGTGTGCACTGTATTGAGATACATTCTATACCTTGTTTACCAATAATTTTTATAATAAAGTCATGTTAAATTTTATCAAATGCTTTTTCTGTGTCTAATGAGATGATCATATGGTTTTTGTACTTCATTCTGTTGATGTGATCTATCATATTTATTGATTTACATATGTTGAATCTCTTCAAATTTCTTCAATAAATTCCACTTGATCATAATCAATGACCTTTTTAATGTGCTCCTGGATTTGGATGGCTAGTATTTTGTTGAGGATTTTTACATGTACATTTATTAGAGATATTGCCCCAGAGTTTTCTTTTTTTATTGTGTCCTTGTCTGATTTTGGTATCAGGAGGATGATGATTTTGTAGAATGAGTTTGGAGGAATTTATTTCTCTTCAATATTTTGGGAAGTTTGGAAGGTATTTGTATTAGTATTTTAAAGGTTTGATAGAATACAGCGGTAAAGGCATCTGGTCTTGGGTTTTTCTTTGTTGGGAAACTTTTCATTACACATTCTGTCTCATTTCCTAAAATTTTTCTGTTCAGGTTTTTTCTTCTTGAGTTATATCTTGGTAGGTTGTACATGTTCAATAATTTTCCATTTTTGCTAGGTTTTATAATTTGTTGGCATATACGATTTACTCTTGAACAATATGGATTTGATCTGTGCAGGTCCACTTAAATACAGATTTTCTTCCACCTCTGCCACCCCAGAAACAGCAAGACAAACCCCTCCCCCCCAGCCTATTCAGTGTGAAGATGGCAAAGATGGAGGCCTTTATGATGACCCACTTCCACTAAAAAAATAGTAGATATATTTTCTCTTCCTCATGAGTTTCTTAACAGAATTTTCTCCTAGATTACTTTATTGTAAGAATACTGTATATAATACATATAATACACAAAGTTTGTGCTAATAGCCTGTTTATACTATCAGTAAGCCTTTTAATAAACCATAGGCTATTACTAGTTAATTTTGTGGGGAGTTAAAATTTATATGTAGATTTTCAACTATGCAGGGTGTTAGTTCTCTCTAATGCTCACATTGTACAAAGGTCAACAGTAGTTGTTCATAACAGTCTCCAGTGATTCTTTGTATTTCTGTGATATCTATTGTAATGTCTTCGTTTTCATTTATCATTTTAATTTTTTGAATCTTTTACCTCTCATTTTTTATTAGTTTAGCTAATCATTTCTCAATTTTGTCTATCTTTTCAAAAAACCAACTTTTTGTTTTGTTGATCATTTGTGTTTTTTTATTCCAAAATTTATTTATGTATTCTCTGTTCTTTATTATTTATTTTTTTCTTTCTAGTATTTTGGGGTTTGGCTTATTATTTTTTTTCTAGTTCTTTGAGATGCATTGCTAGGTTGTTTACTTGAAATCTTTCTACTTTTTTGATGTCAGTGTTTACTGCTGACAGAAATATATTAATTTTCTCCTTAATTTGTTCGTGAATTCATTAGTTGTTCAGAAGCGTGTTGTATAATTTCCAAGTATTTGTGCAGTGTTAAAAATTCCTCTTGCTATTGATTTTTAGCTTTATTCTATTTGTGGTAAGAAAAGACAGTTGATATAATTTTAATTCTTTTAAATTTCTTGAAACAAACTTTGTGGCCTATCGTGGTCTACCTTGAAAAATTTTCCGTATGCTGATGAAAGGATGTGTATTCTGCAGCTGTTGAATGAAGTAGTCTATAAATGTCTGCTAGTTCCATTTGGTCTAATGTGCAGTGTAAATCCAGTTTCTTTGTTGATTTTCTGTCTAGATGATCTCTACAATGCTAACAGTGGGGTGTAGAAATCCCCAACTATTATTGTATTGGAGTTTCTTGCTCCTTTTAGATCTAATAGCATTTATGCATCTGGGTGCTCTGGTGTTGGATGCTTATAGGTTGTTATATTCTCTTGCTGAATTGATATATTTATTCTTACATAATTACCTTGTCTCTTTTTACTGTTTTTCAGTTAAAGTCTATTTTACCTAATATAAGTATAACAACTTCTACTCACTCTGGTTTCCATTGTGTGGAATCTTTTCACATCCCTTCACTTTAAGTCTATATGTGTCTTTACAGATGAAGTGAGTTTTTTGTAGGCAGCATACAGTTGGGCTATATTTTAAATCCATTAAGCTGTTAATGTCAGCAAATAATTGTGGGCACCCCTAGTGACCTGGAATGTAGACATTTGTGGCAACAATGGCCGTGACGTAGGTTGTTGATTTTCCTGGTAGAAAAGGGATATCTTGGGGTCCTCCTATTCTTGTTTTCCACACAATGGGGAGACTTAACCAAAGGGCTGGCTCTTGCTATCAGGTCTGACATGGCCTACAAGCAGCTGCAGCAGTGCTGAGTTCCAGGTGTAGGTGTTCAGAGCAGCTGTGGGGTCAAGGTCCTAGCCTCAAAGTCTTGTGATACTATTGTAACACTGGGAATTAGGGTTCAGGTTTGCTTTCTGTGGCTAGGTTGGATTTATGTTGCCCACAGAGTCAAGATCTGTGACTCTGGGGTATGCCCTAGCAGTTTGGGCCCGAGAGGCTGCATTATAGTGGTGATTCTACCCCTGGGGTCAGAGTATAGCACTGGCCCAATTCTGGAGAAGAAAAGGTGCTCTGAAGGTTTGGGCCTGGGAGGCAGTGTATGACTGTAATTCAAGAACCTGAGTAACAGGGCTCAGTGGCACTGGAGTCCCAGGGAATGAGACTCCATGTAGGAGTGATTTTAGACTTGGAAATGGCAGGGCTTTGCAGTATCTTAGACTCTGTGAGGCCAAGCACAGCAGCAGCAAAGACCTCAGAATTGCAGAACATAGCTGTTGTTTGAGCCCTTGGGGTCAGGAAGCAGCACAACAGTGACTCCACTACCCAGGGAAAGGGGTGTGTCAGCAACTCCAAATCTAGGTTACTAGTCCAGGTCCAGAGAAATAAGGTATCAGAGTTGTTTGGCCTGTGAGGGAGAATGCCTCGAACCACTCTCCTGTTTCCCCGTGATACGTGGTAGTAGGTCAGCTCAGCCCTGGGATGAATAGCTGCTCACTCAGCCAAGGCACTGATTCCTAAGGGTTGCTGTCCCACTTCCTCTCAGCTGTGGGGGGCATGACTTTTCTGGATGGCCCAGGTGTGGTTTTCCTGGGTTGCAGGGTGCTGCTTCAGCTTAGGTATTAGAGTGTGTGACACCCCTGTGCAGCCAAGATGCCGTTTACTGGGAGTTAGCGAACTGCTTCAACTTAGCCTCAAAGATATGTGGCTGCTCTGAGCAGCAGCAAAAGTACCATTTTCTCAGGAAGCAAGATTCTGCTTTAGCTGGGGCACAGAGGGGCATGACTGCTCTGGACGGCCAAGGCACTATTTTCCCGGGGTGTCCTGCATTGCTTCGGCTCTGGCACAGGGGGACAGGATGCAGCAGTGACAGAGAGAAGTTTATGGAGTAGTTGCACCAAAGCACTATTTCTTTGGGAGGGACTGTGCAGCTTCAATTTGAGTACCATGGGGCAGGGGACAGCAGTGACTGAGAGGGATTTTTGGAGTAAATCTGCCAAGGCACTGTTTTCTTGAGAGGCAGTGTGTGGCAACTCCACCAAAGCACCATTTCTGTAGTAGAGAGTGTGCAGCTTCAGCTCAGGGCCCGAGGGGCAGGGTGCAGCAACTGACTGGGAGAGGTGGATGGTACAGCTCCCCCTCAGCACTGTTTCCCTAGAAGGGTATGTGCTGCTTTAGTGCTGGTCTCCAGGTCTAGAGTGCAGTAGTGGTGACTGTTAGGGGTGGAATGAGCCTCTGAAAAGGCACTGTTTTCCCAGATGGAAGTGCC